>NC_071088.1:84513629-84858629 GCF_027358695.1 Spea bombifrons | reverse complement strand
TCTGCGATGCTGGACAGCCTGATCTTCCGTAAGAATACTCTTGACACAGCTTTTGTGGACATACCTGTATGTCTAGAGGTTAATGAAGAGGTTTGTGGAACAGGGACTGTATCATTTATATATAGCTAAATAAGTGCTTTTTAGGTAATTCTCATTTTCAGTTACTAGAAAAAAGTGGGGAGGGGTTGAGTTTTACACAAGGCGGGTTTTGACTAAGGAATAGAGTAGAAGTAGAGGGGAATATATTGGGAAAACTGAAAACTAGCAGCTCAAGGAGACACCAAGAGGCATGTTCCCAATGCGTTCTACAGTAAAAACTAACAGTAATATGTTGGTGTGAGAGCTAAAGTAATCAAGGAGAAAGCAGTGTTATCGAAATGTAAAAGACTTAGAAATTGTATAAATACTTACATGCAGTATATAAAAACATAATCATAAATAAAAATATACTAAACAAAAAATTACAGGTAGGTAAGGCACTTATTGTTCAATTGCAATAAGGACAAGGAATGGTGTGCATCTGATGCAATTAATGCTCAATCATTCTGCAAGTTGAGAAAATTTACTGGTGTGGGGGGATTGAAGAAGCTGTAGTGCACTTTTTCCAGATTTATTTTAGACATTTTGTGGTTTTTTTTACTTTAAAAATTTACTGAGGCAAAACCTCTAGTTTTTGATCAACACAAAACAAGAATGTTTAGGACAAAATTAGGCACTTGACAGCGTGTTTTACTTGTTTAATAATACTGTTCCTGGTTATAGTTGATTAAGGCAGTTCCTATTCACTGTATCAGCCAAACCTCTAGTTTGCGGATAACACAAAAAAGTATTACCGTGGGGCGTGGCCTGGCGACGGAGCTCGATGGACGTGTGAGTGCAGAGCTCTGCCGCCACACGAGCAAATAAGCGGCTTTACCGGTTGATTTGCCGACGATTTTCACATTTTTTTTTCGTTCTTTCCTTTCCTCACGCGGCGGTGATGTCGACGAAGCATTCTAAAAAGACCCCGCACAAGCTTCCTCACTATTTCTCCAAACGTGCCCGGCCGGGTGGTGGGCCTCAAGATGGCGGCGACTTACCTTTCCCGCTCTCACAACCTGATTCTGATGGGGAAGATCGCGACATGGATCCTACTGCCCCAGTAACCTCGGAGATTTTGCGCACTATGCTGGACGCTATGCAGACATCTATGACGGAGGCGATTAAGGGGATGCTGTCGGACCTCAAGCGAGATATCACCCAGCTTGGGGCCAGGACTGACCACATGGAACATAAGTTTGAAGATTTTGCTTCGACTTTTAATGACCTTGTGGACCGACACAACTCACTGGAAGACAAGTACGAGGGGCTTCTTCTGAAGGTGGCAGATTTGGAGGACCGCTCCCGGCGTAACAACCTTAGAATACGCGGTGTGCCGGAGGATGTGCCTACTGATGCCCTCAGGTCGTATGTACATGATTTTTTACGCACACTCTTACCTGAAGTGCCTGAATCGGAGCTCAGGGTCGACCGGGTCCATAGGGTGCCCAAGCCTAGGTCCTTGCCGGTGTCGCTGCCGCGAGACGTGATCCTCAGGTTCCACTATTTCTCCTCTAAAGAGGCCATAATGGATCAGGCCCGCCGCTGCTCTCCATTTCCCGCGCCTTATGACCAGCTACACCTTTTCGCTGACCTCTCAGCTGAGACTCTCACCCTGCGAAGATCTTTTGCCCCTATTACTTTGGTGCTGCGGAAAAATCACGTTCCCTACCGCTGGGGCTTCCCCACTAAGCTGTTGGTGTCTCGCAATGGGGTTCTGCACGTTATCCGCCAACCGGCGGAGGGTCTCCGTCTCTTACAACAATGGGAGCTGGTTCGTGACGACGAATCTACTGCGGAGAATCCAGCTGACCGTCCTGTTCCACAAGATACAGCCGCTCTACAGCCATCAGTGCGACCCGAATGACGACTCCCATCTCGGCGATTTACCAGACTTGGTTCTGACAAGGCAACGAAGTCCGCGACTGCGTCCCCCCCGGCCCTGTCTCCTGCCTCGACCTGAGTGAGGGGTGTCCAGTCTGTTCACCTGCTGTGTGGTTCCAGTGTCGGGACTCTTCCCTCCGCACGGGGACGGTTTGCCCGTTATGGGGTTATCTATACGTTGCCCAGTGATGTTTTCGTGCTCTCAGTTTACATGTGTTTTTTTTTTTTTTTTTTTTTTATTATTATTAATTATGTTTCTGTATCTGGTTTATGGTGCACTTATTGTTTGGTGGCATTAGGCTGCCTTCTTGTTGACCCATGTTTTATTACATGACCTACTCTCTTTTTTGCTTCACCCAGGCTTGCACACATACTTGCACACAGGCTTGTCCATACATTCTCCAGTCCGTCCTCCTGCGGCAGCACTTCTGCCCCCCCACACTCAGGCCTGACACACCACCCTCCTTTATTTTCTATGTGTATATATATATATATATATATTTTTTTTTTTTTCTCTTTCCCCCCCACACACTCTCCATTCCATCCTCACGCGGCAGCACATCTGCCGCCCCTACACTCAGGCTTGACACACTACTCTAATTTATTTATTTTTTTCTACATACTCTCCATTCAATCCTCATGCGGCAGCACATCTGCCGCCCCTACACTCAGGCCTGGCGCACCACTCTCATTTATACCTTTTTTTTTTTTTTTTTTTTTCCATACACTCTCCATTCCATCCTGCGGCAGCACATCTGTCGCCCCTACACTCGGACCTGACACGCCACTCTTATTTATTTATTTATTTATTTATTCCTTTTTACGCACACTCTCCATTTCATCCTCGTGCGAGAGCATATCTGCCGCCCCTACACTCAGGCCTGACACACTACTCTCATTTATACCCTTTTTTTTCCCACACGCTCTCCATTCCGTCCTCATGCGGCAGCACATCTGCCGCCCCTACAATCAGGCCTGACACATCCCTCTCATTTCTTTCTTTATTCATTCATTTATTTATTTATTTATTTATTTTTTCACGCACTCTCCATTCCATCCTCATGTGGCAGCACATCTGTCGCCCCTACATTCAGGCCTGACACACCATTCTCATTTCTTTATCTTTTTTTTTTTTCTCTCACACACTCTCCATTCCATCCTCTTGCGGCAGCACATCTGCCACCCCTACACTCAGGCCTGGCTCGCCACTCTCATTTATACTCTTTTTTTTATTTTTGTTTTTTTTCCCCCGCACACTCTCCATTCCATTCTCCTGCGGCAGCACATCTGCCGCCCCTACACTCTGGCATGACACACCATTCTCCTTTATTTCTTTATTTATGTTTTCTACCTATATACACTGGTTCCGCCGTGGTGGCAGTATGGGCTTTTACTATGTATGCCTTGGGGGTCTTAACTGGGCCATTGTTCTCTTTGCTCTGTATTCGTTCGATTTTGTTCTGTATACAGTTTATGTTTCATGTCGGTGATTCAGGTATGTTTCTGTGGTTGCTGGTGTGGCAGCACTTCCATGGAATTTCCCTCTCTTTGTTTTGTTCGTTCTTAAAGCATTTTTCCCCCGTCAGTCGTTTGGTGTTGTGTCTCTGTTGCGGCTCGGTGCCGTAGAGTCTGACGTGGGCGTCCTCTCAACACACTTTCCGTTTGTGTAGTCTTTTCCTTCGCCTTTTTCTCTTTCTTTCTTTTCTTTTCTTTTTTTTTTTTTTTCTTTTTTTTTTTTTTTTTTGTCCTTCCCCGTGATGCCTCTCACTGTGGTCTCTATTAATGCGCGGGGTTTGAATACTCCGCATAAACGTCAAATGTTGTTCCGGGAGCTTGCGCCGCTGAAGGCGTCGGTGGTCCTGGTTCAAGAGACTCACCTGTCTAAATCCAATCATCGCCTGTTAGCGTCTAAACTTTACCCTTTAGAATATCATGCTCGTGCTTCCGGGAAAACTTGTGGTGTGACAATATTGTTTCATAAAAATGTTGCCTTTCAGTTGCATTCCCAGACCTGTGACCCCCAGGGCCGTTATTTAATCGTGAAGGGTTCCATACAAGGGACCTCTTATACCATTCTTAATCTCTATGCCCCAAATTCTGGTCAATTGACCTTTTTGGATACTTTATTTACTAAACTGCATGAGGTGCGGGAGGGCAGGGTGATCGTGGGTGGCGACTTCAATCTACTTGCAGATCCTTCTCTGGATTCCTCGGCTACACTCTCAACTAAGTATTTGAAACTGGTGACCAACCACGGGCTGAAATTGCAACATTTATTTCACCACTACTAGTTGACAAAATTGCTTTGCAGGGGGCGACTCGGGCTGAGATTGGCCACATTTCGTGGTCTGATCACGCTCCGGTGTGGATAACCTTACAAGATGGCCCGCAATACGCCTCACCATCCAGATGGCGTCTGAATGAAAGCCTGCTTCAGCATTCTTCCACATGTGCGGAGATAGATGACGCCCTTACACAATATTTCCGCACTAACGACACCCCTGACGTCTCGACTTCTACATTATGGTTGGCCCACAAGGCGGTCATAAGGGGTCATTTCCTCAAGATTGCTGCTAGCAATAAAAAGCGGCGGTTACAGCTCTTTACTGATTTGACCACCCGTCTGGGAATTCTGGAGCGTTCCGATAAAGACTCGTGGTCCGCTACCACCCACGAGGAACTCAAGGAGATTAGAATGGAATTACACAAGCTGCAACTCCAGCACACTGAATTTGCGCTACGACGGCTACATCAGGTTTACTACTCCAAGGGTAACAAGGCTGATTCCCTCCTTGCGCGGCGTCTTCGTCTTCAGGAAGCCCAATCTTCCACTCCCTATCTCAAATCCCCCCAAGGTGGTAAAATATATAACCCCAGAGAGATTGCTGATAAATTTGCGGACTTTTACGGGACTTTATATAACCTGCGAGAACAGAAGGATCTCCCCCAACCACAACCTGCGGACATTACAGCGTTTCTCGACTCATTACCGATACCGAAACTCTCCAGACTGCAGTGGGAGACCCTTACTAGACCGCCGACGACGGACGAGGTGGAGCGGACTATTGCCGGTCTCAAATCACACAAGGCTCCGGGTCCGGATGGCCTGTCTAACGCATATTACCGGAAATTCAAACACATACTTGCCCCACGGCTTTGTACTCTCTTCTCCGCTTTCATGTCAGCGGGACCCTTGCCTCACGAAATGTCCGAAGCCTATGTGGTTACCATTCCTAAGCCTGGGAAATCTACCGCTGACTGCGCAAATTACAGGCCCATCTCTTTGCTGAACACGGACACTAAATTATACTCTAAGCTCTTGGCTAATCGGTTGAATGCTTTACTCCCGACTCTGATCCGCAACGACCAGGTCGGCTTCATTTTGGGACGACAACCGTCTGACAATACGAGGAGGGTGGTCAACATTACCTCGCTCTCTCGCAAGACGTATTCTCCGTGCCTCCTACTCTCCCTCGACGCCGAGAAGGCGTTCGACCGTCTACATTGGGGCTACCTGATGTCGGTCTTGCGGGCCTTTGGATTACCGGATGCCTTTGTTGCGGCTGTTGGAATTCTATACCACCGACCCAGGGCGAGGGTTTACACTTCGGGGTTCCTCTCCAGACCGTTCGATATTTACAATGGAACCAGGCAGGGGTGCCCACTCTCCCCTCTCCTTTTCGCTCTGGCTATGGAACCGCTGGCGATTGCTATTCGGACTGATCCTAATATCCGTGGATTTTCTATGAGGTCAGTCGAATCGAAATTATGTTTATACGCGGATGATGTCCTCCTGACTCTCACGGAGCCTTTGATTACGTTGCCAAACCTGTCTCGTCTTTTGGAAGCATTTGGACGTCTCTCCTACTATAAGGTCAACTGGTCTAAAACGCAGGCTATGAGCATTGGCTATCGGGAGTCTCTGATTGCGGACTTGTCCCGGTCCTTTAACTACTCCTGGAGATCCGACTACATTACGTACCTGGGGATCCGACTTACCAAATCTCCTGATGCTTTGTTCCGTGTCAACTTCCTACCCCTGTGGAATCGGATCTGCGATGACCTCAACAGATGGTCCAAACTGGAAATTTCCTGGTTGGGTCGTATAGTCTCCTTTAAGATGAACTCTCTACCGAAGCTGCTGTATCTCTTCCGCACGATCCCGGTCACCATACCTGTGGCTTTTTTTCGGCGAATGCAATCACGGCTGTCCAAGTTTATCTGGCTCAACAACTGCCCCAGACTCCAGCTAGGGGTTGTCCAACGTTCTAAGTTGTTAGGAGGGCTTGGAGTCCCTGACATTAAAAAATATTACTTGGCCGCCAATCTCGCTCAGTCCCTCCTGCTCTTTTTCACTCGCCATCAGGTGGCATGGGTTGATCAAGAATCGTTATATGCCTCTCCGTTCCTGTTACGTGACATCCTATGGCTTCCCAGGGACCTCAGGCCTCCGCTGCCGGACCTTTTAGACACGACCTTGTTGTCTCTGCGTGTGTGGGATGCGAACTGTCCTGCGTTGGGCTTTCCTTCTGGGCTCCATAGCTTGGCCCCTTTGTCGTCCCTGAAACCCCTGCTGCCGCATGTCTCTTTGGAGGACTGGATCCGTAAGGGTGTTACCTCTGTTTCTCATCTCCTCTCCCAGGGTCGGATGCAACCTTTTCAGTCATTACAGTCTCTCTATTCATTGCCTCGACAGGACTTCTTCAAGTACTTACAGCTCCGCGATGTTCTCCGTACGCGCCTGGATCGCTCTGCCCTTTCCGCTTCCGCCTCACCGATTCTCACGCTTTGCCGAAAGGCACCTAACGTCCCGAAGGCTATCTCCTTTTGTTATGCGGCTCTGCTGGGTCATGGGTCTGGGGTTAAACTCACGTATATGTTGCAATGGGAGAAAGAGCTTGGTTGCACCTATGACGTCGGGTTGTGGTATGATGCCCTTGCAAACTTCCGGGGTGTGTCCCGGAATGCCACTCATTTCGAAACCAATCGCAAAGTTCTGTTTCGCTGGTACTATGTACCTGCTACTCTGGCTAAAATGTATCCTTCTTCATCCCCGCTCTGTTGGAGGCTGTGCGGTGAGGTGGGCACTATGTTACATGTCTGGTGGGCGTGCCCTGCCCTTCGTTCATTTTGGAAGCATGTCTTCCATCTCATTACTCAACTGCTGCATATTCCTGTAGATGAGGGGGTTGAGGTGGCTTTACTTGACATGTTCCCACCGTCACTAGAGGTGCCGAGTAGGAAACTTTTAGCGCATGTTTTGCTCGCAGCAAAGATCTGCATTGCTCGTAAATGGAAGGATTCTTCCCCCCCCACGATCCGGGAGGTGTTATACTCCATCACCACGACCCGTATATATGAACAAATGGCTCATACGGCCTCTAACACGTTGCATCTTTTTCACTCCACCTGGGAGGCCTGGGACGCCTATTATATGCACACGTTCCCTCCTGTGGCGGGTGGCCTTCTTCTGGGGAATATGCGTACTCCCTGGCACACAAAGGCAATCACTGACTCGTGATGGCTGTGTCCTTATTCCCCCCCTTCCCCTTTTTTTTTTTTTTTTTTTTTTCTCTTTCTCTTCTTCCTTTCCTTCTCTTCTTCTCCTATCCTCTTCTTGGATTGTGTGTTTTCATTGGTTTATCGCATTTAAAAATTTTTGAAAATCTTGAGATTTTACTGGCAGTCCAGTTGCTACTTTTATATGCATGTCACTCCTTTTCTGTCTGGACTAGGCGGGTTTCGGTCGTTATGTATTGTGTACTCTCCGATTGTTTTGTTTTTCTGTGCATTTACCATCCCGCATTGTGATGTGTCCATCACCGTGTAAATCTCAATAAAAAATTTCATGTTCCAAAAAAAAAAAAAAGTATTACCGTTATATCTAATTACATTCATTGATAAATATTGGTGACTGTGTAAAATTCCTTAGTAGGGCATTTTTATTTGTAAATGCAAGTACAATACATTTTGAAATGCTTGTGAGAGATAACTGATATCAGTTTTCATGGGCTGGACAGAATTTACAGCAAACAGAACCCTGGTATACCAGTACCAAGTAGGCAGAAGCCTTCTTGCTTGGAGTCAAAAGCTGAACTAGCACGAACCATATGCAGCAGCAGTACCAAACATCATCAATGAAGTAGTGCTAAAACCTTGTCCACCCCAACAACCAAAGTTGTAGTTATAACTGAGGGGTCGTGTGCTGCTGACTTGGTGGGATCCAGGGTGAAAATAGCTTGTAAGATTGGAATAAAACCACAACCCTGTGGCTACCACTACCATAGGCACCTCCAGCACTCCCTAGAGCAAAAGATGGACAGGCACTGTCAGATTATAGCAGCAAATCTATTTTTAGCCCAGACTAGTGAGGAAGAAGAGAAGGTAGAAGGTCTACTCTTGCACCAGTAATGGCCCTTACATGCCTTGGCCCAGAGAGAAAAAGTGTAGGTTATAACATTAAGAACGCTTTATTGTACACAGACACAGGTATATATATCCACATAATCACATCAACGCACAGAATGAGACGTCTGAGTAACATAACCGCCCCCTTTAGCTGGGGGATTCAGGTCTCCCAGGAACAATAGGGGAGATAAAGGGATTAGCCTCTGATACCTTCCACCGATAGTCAGGCTGGAGCCCTGGCTGGGCACCCAGTGGAGATAATCCTGTCTGGTACACATAGTGGGGCAGGAGGCTATCCTAGCCGCCCAGCAGTTCCAAAAGTAAAACCTGTATGTCCTGGTACTGTGCCTGGCGGTGTGGGCGGCAGAGGGCAGCTTCTGGGTCGGGGCAATAGGAAAAAGGGGTATAACATAGAAACTGGGTTCCAGGGGAATGGGTGGTTGGGCTGTATAATATCCACAGCGGTGTGCCTGAAGGGATGAGTCCGTCACATGAAGTCCGACTTCATTAAAAATAAAGTTCATGTGAAAATTAATGCACAAATCTAGTATTTATATCATAATTATCCCTACAAAATGCACAAACTGAAATTAGCTACTGTCAGTGTAAAGTAACCAGATGATAATGAGCGGCATACTCATACTCAAGATGAAATGATAACCATATGGCTATTCAAGAGCTAACCGGCCAAGTTTCCACTTTAACCAAACACATAGATAAATTAATAATACCTCTAGAAATAAGGCCAATAGCTGTAATTGAAGAATTAATCAAAAAGAGCAATGGAGAGGCCAATGATATCAAATTAAGTGGCTTGGAGTAAAGTAGTAAAGGAGTATGTACAAAGCCTTCTGCATAGAGGCTGGATAAGGAATTCTGTTTCATCCTACTCATCATCGGTAGTGTGAAAGAAACTGTAGAAAAGATGTAAAAAGGCCATGTAACAGATCATGTAAAGGAATGTAACACCTTAGGTTATCCATCAAACAGACCATTGTCATGCCCCATCTGCATGTACCTTACCCCACACACACCTGGAAGAGACAGCAACAGAATGATATACCCACAGGAGGTAGGGCAGTATTCCACATTGCATCTACACTTGGACAGCTGTCCTGGAGGAGTGGCTTCACACAGCCTTTACACAGATAGAGCATAGCGCTGCTATTGAAATACCATAGCAATCCTACCACAAATTAATTTAGCTGATCTTCTCCAGGTGAGGAATGCGTGCCCTATATAATGCCATTCCTCCTCTCATTCCTTGCTTGGTTATTTCTGATCTTCATTGAATCCTGTTGTCCCTAAAGTTTCTATTGTATTATGATTATTTAACCTGTGTTTGACCTCTAGCCTGTTAGCTCGACCAAGAACCTACACTGCCAACCTTGACCTCTGCTTCCGTCTTGACTATGCTTTTGCCTCAACACCTTGTACTGCGCTTTTGGATTTATTGCCCATGTTCACCCATTCACTAAGTTGTCTGCAACTCCAACTGTTCAGAACAGTGTCTGTGTGTGCGGATATACCTCTTGTTGTTAGACCTCCTACGGTAAGACATCCCGTCATCGCAACCATGGAATCATCAGGTACCTGCCTCTCGTTGTCATCGCGCACCCGTGGTGTGCATTAGGAGGGGACGGCCCGCATCGCCGGTTGCCGGTGCTCCTCGTGTCGGCAGTTGCCTTCCTCCTCCCCCAGTTCTTCACTCCCTGCTTTCTCGTAGGGAGCTGGAGGCAGCAGTGACGGAGAGGCGAGACTGCTAGCAGGGCAGGTGGCGCTTCCATATGCCATGCGGATACCACCTCCCTTAACCCCTTTGTCGAAGGACATGAGGCTCAGCCAGACATACTACTTTCATGAAGCTGGCTGAGCATCCTTTACACATTTACACCTTTACACACTGCCTTTACACACACCTGCCCATAAACACGCATATACGCATACACTGCCTTTACACACACACATATACACATACACTGCCCTTACACACACACATATACAAACACACTGCCCACACAAACACACACACATATACACATCCACTTCCCTTACACACACATATACATGTACACTGCTGTGACAGAACCCTCCATCACTGGGGCCACTGGAGAGGCCTGACTGCCAGCCTCCTCCCTATTGACTATGGGCCCTGGGTTTGTAAAGACTTCTGTGGCTACCCCCAGCGGTATATTATGTCATCACTTGCTGAGGGGATTATCTCTGTCAGACAGCCAGGGAGTGATCGCCATTGTTTTACTTTAATATCAGACCCCCCCATGGTGCATTATTATGTTGTCCCCTTCCCCCGAGTTCCACTACTACAGACATTTCCCCCGGCCATCCCTGGAACTGGTTTTGGCCAGTATTAGATAGTGGAGGTTGGGACACTATTGTATTGTTAATCACGTTACTGCCCCTGTTGTCTCTGGGAGGCAGATTAAGGGGGCGGTTTGTATCCCAATATCTTGTTTTTATGTTAATGTGTGTTTTGCTGGATATATCCAGCTCTGTGTGTGAGAAATGAATCAGTCTTTGTTTTGGTTTTACCCTACACTGAATCTCGGCTAGTGACTGGGGAACCAGGGAAAGTGTGGTGTCCCAGGCTAAGGGAGCACAAGACAGCGGAGGTAGTCAGTCGGACTAGCCAGATCCGTGACATTGGTGGCAAGCGGCGGGATTGCTTCTTAGTCTGAGGGACACTTCCTTTTTACCGGGATTAACCGACAGGACGGCAGGCTTCGGTCACCTTGACAAGGACATGGATGTGACATCAGAATTCCAGGGGCTACTGCGGGTCATTCTCTCCTGCTACACCACTGCTCTGCCTTCAGAACAATACCAGAATCAGATCAGTGTCTTCCAAGCTCCGAACAAAGGATCAGAGACCAGCGGGAAATGTCATTCCTTCTTTCATGTTATATCTCAGATATATGTCAACAGAAATTGTTTATATTGATATGTGATATATTTCAATGACAATCTATTTTTTTTTAATGAAAAAGGTTAAGAAAAGGCAAAACAAAGTGAAACTGTATACTGTATGCTGTTATTTTAGGGGTTTCTTGTGCCAGACAAGTTTCCCCTAGGCTTAAGGCTGTTAACATGAACTCTTTAGAATTGACTGCATTTCTGCATATTTTGATAATAAAATTTAATCTGATCTTAAACAATAGACAGTCTACTTCAATTTATGAGTCAAGCAGATAGCAATTTTTGGCTAACTGAGTATATTTCAAAACCTCTGAGTTCTCTTTCTCATTCATATTATATAAAATAAATGTGAAAAGCATCTCTTAAGTACACATCATGTTGGAAAGAAGATTAGATCAGTTCAATCCAGGCTTACGTTCTTTAATCAGTCAATGGTGGTATGATGAGCTGTAGATTGCAGTCTTCCTCTGAAGGTGTCAGAAGGTGTTCACACTTCTTGTAGGCCAGGTTGTCTGGATCTCTGGTTTGCAGGCTGGTCTACAAAGTGATAAATGGAAAGAAATCCCTTATCACAGTTTAAGCTATTAAAATGGAGCATTAGTTTAATTTCGAATATTCTCCCAGATGTTGTAAGGGAAAAATCTTGGGTCTCTTAAATTGCGCCTAGTTAAATCAACTATATTTGTTACTCTGTGGCTTCAGTACCAAAATACAGAAAACATCAAAGCATAGAATATATTATAATTTGTTCTTATTTATTTGCAAGCCATAGATAGTTTTCACATATTACTTTAGTTATGCTTGATTTAGTTGTAGTAGTTTAATATTTTTAATATATATTGATTTTTTGTTTACATCTATGACATAAAGAAATATAATAATGGAATGTTCATTTTTCATATACTTAAAATATTCAACTGCTAGATTTACCTTAGAATGCTTTTTTGTGAATTTTAAATATACAATTTTTAACCATAGGTTTGGACATAAAAAAAAGGGTTGTGAATTTTAAAAGTTCAAATTCTCTTGAAATATGCAAACAGATAAAGATCAGAAGCAAACCTTTCAGTAATCCTTTCATAGAGGTGCCATTTTCTTATCTGAGATCACATACCGACTGGGTGCACAAAGTTTAATAGAATGGCTAACCGATGCAGAAAAGCACTTAGCCCAACCAAAGGTTGGTTTCCTATTTGTTTCTGTGTGATAACATGTTATAAAACCTTTGTATAGTGAGTTGAATATCATGATGGGTACTTTTAATGTAATTTTATTTTTAATTAACCCCTTCATGACAATGCATTGTTTTTATTGGGTGTAAGGACATCCCATTGCCGTTAAGGGGTTAAAATAGGTATATATATATATATATATATATATATATATACACACACAAACCAATAGGAGCGGCTGCACACTCAGGAATACTGTTAGTTTAAATTTTCTTTGTTTATATATATATATAGAGAGAGAGAGGGGGGGGGTGGGCAAAAGAGAGAGAGAGAGAGAGAGAGGGCAAAAGATACTTGCTGTTGTTTCCAAAATGACCTTGCACCTGGTATTATCTGTGCATATTTGAGAGAGCCAAATGTTCATCCTGTATTAATCCATTATATATATATATATATATATATATATATATATATATATATATATATACACTGTATGGATTAATACAGGATGAACATTTGGCTCTCTCAAATATGCACAGATAATACCAGGTGCAAGGTCATTTTGGAATCAACAGTAAGTATCTTTTGCTCACCCTCTCTTCCTGCATTTGATAAATATAGGCATACTGCTATTTTATGTAAAATTATTAGATCAGAATAGGGCCTTATTTCGGTCTTTGTGATAAGCATATATTATATATCCAGAATGCGCCGAGATCTTATCACACATACACCGCTCGATGAAGATATCTATATAATTTGGAACCCCAAGGTACAGGGGAGGGCTGGCAGCCTAAGGCCTAGGGGATAAGTCTAGTCAAGTGGCCCATTGTGCCACCGAATCAGCCCACCATCCATGCCCATATGTTCCTGATTTTCTAATGCATATTGATGTAATGTGATGGGATTGGGAGTACATCAGTACATTTAAAAAAAGTCATCATACACGGGATGCCTGAAGCCACAATTAAGTGCCACTAATCCTTTTTAATAACATATGCAGATTGAAACAGGGTAAATAACACAAAACCTTTATTTTTCCTCTCACTGATTTCTGGGCCTAGAAAGTTTTGTCCTTGACTACAAATTCAAGAGTGCATTTTATCTCTGGGTAACTAAAAATTAAATTTGTGCAATGTATTCCTACAGAAAGTAAAGTGCCAGGAAACAGATGGCCAAATACACACCAGAACAGGCTCTGCCACACCGACACACCAAACACACACCAGGACAAACTCTGCCACACCGACACCCGCATCAGTACGGGTTAATCTACACAAAGTATTAAAAAATGCTTTCCACACTGGTTTGGTTTTTGTGTGTTTCCCCCCTTGTGTACTTATACCCCCAGCCACCCCTTTTTTATTTAATTGAAGTTCCAAGGCAGCCCCCCCCCTTTGAATATGGTCCCCTTCTACTTTTTTTTTTAATACTTACTTTTTTGCTGCCTTCCTTCCCTGCTCTCCTCCGACATGTGTTTTTCTCCCTGTCACAAGAACTGTTCCGTGTGAGCGGCACGTCGCGTCTTTAAAGAGGCGGCATGGTGCAGGCACGCCGGCCGGCGTAGGTGGTCTTACGGCCCTTTAAAACTCACTGCCGCATCTGCTCCAATGGCATCTTGGTGTGCAGGCCCACGGACTGGCCAGCCCACCGGACTGCCCCACATTAAAGATGGCCCTGACGTGGCCTAATCAGCCACTTCAGTGGGCGGCCATACGGCTGCATAATTTAGCTTCAGCCCTTCCTAGCCTGCCCCTGCCAAGGTATTAGACGTTCTCGGAAGTTCTCCGACAATATATATATATATATATATATATATATATATATATATATATATAATGTTATACAGTATATTGTATATATCAATTTCTTGCATGTCATCCTTTCATACCTATTGACTTAAGCTGTCAACAATACAATATTGTGCCCACAGAACTATTCGAATTGTTACAATTTTGGACACCACTATTTACAATGCACCTTTGGCACAGTACAAGCCACAAAAAAAAAATCTAATTAAATATTGTATAGTGTTTTAAACAACAATATATGAAATAATAGCATCTTCAGGAGCCATATGTCTATAATTTATAATTAGAGATTATAATATCCTTGGTGAAGGTATAATCTAAATTTTAGTAAAGACAGGAATAAATTGCATATTCTTCTTTACTGAACCACCAATAATAGCAAAGTTAAAACTATAACAGAAAAAGAAATAAACCAATGAACATATAGGATGGATAATATAGTCTATAAACATCAACTCCTCCTCTTCTTTGATGAGAAAACCTCAACAATTGTGGGAAAAACATGATAATATGCCCGCCACTTCTACAGGGGAATAAAGATTTGAAAGAATAAAACTCACCATTTCTGGATCTCCCCCAATAGGGACCTCTGGCGCCCCTTGGCCTGGCATAACCTATGGTAGATGGAAACAGAGCCTGGTGCGAGTCCCGGGAGCCTCTTGAGGCGGAACAGCTGGAGAAAAAACCTGCGAGGGAGCGAAACAGGAGGAGGAGCACGCTTTGACGAGCACAGGAAAAGAGATGCGGCCTGCAGGAGCAGACCGCGGAAAAGCCGTGAACGAGGAAGAGAGAGGAAGAGAGAAGAAGGAGGGCTGTAAAGGAACAGAATGATGGAGATTTGGGTAAGTAGTGGGTAGGGAAAGGGGAAAAAGGAGGCCAACGCGCGGACAGAAGTGCGGGAAAGCGGGCTGAAAGACTTGCAGCGGTGGGAAGGAAGGGTAAATGAAAATACATAAATATAATAAAACAGGACAGAGAGGACTGGGAAGGGTGGAGGCCCCGGATGACAGAAAACCAGTAAATAATAAAAATTAAGGACTTAGAGATACAATAGTCCACTAAATAAGTGATATAAAACAATACATGTAAATGAAACAGTCAATGAATGTCGACACAGGAGAAGACCAGTGAGCTCAGAGATAAATTATTAACCCAAAAGTTGCCAAATAGGTAGAATAAAATACAATACAATTTCTGGTGGCAGCAGCAAAGAAGAGGAGGAGTTGATGTTTATAGACTATATTATCCATCCTATATGTTCATTGGTTTATTTATTTTTCTGTTATTTTTTTACTTTGCTGCAATTGGTGGTTTAGTAAAGAAGACTATGCAATTTATTCACCTCCTGTCTTGTGCTAAAATTTTAAATATTGATCATAAACCATGAATATATGTATTGCAAGAAGTGCTGCATAAATTGTTAGCACTATATAAATAAAGATAATAATGTAACTTTTCAAAATTCATATTAGTTTGCAGTGAAATTCTCAAGTACTCTCAAGACAACAGTTATCTCCATTATAATGGAAACTTAAACATTTGAACTATAGTAATTTTTCACTGTCACTTGTAGCCTGACACCTTTATCTACTGTATCAAATAGAAACCTCTAATGTGTTTATACTACTTAAATGTAATTTGAAAGAAAATGTTAATTCACATTGCCCTGAAGTAGAACCTGCATACCTAAATCTTACCTAACATCTTAAATTATCAAAATATCTGACTCTTGTTTTAATTCTTATATATCACCATAGTCACCTTTCCTTTCCAAAAATAGTCAATATTCTGCACATTATGCCTATTAAGTAGGATATTCTAACAAATTTATATTGATAATGAATACATAAAAAAATGATAGGAATAATGGGTCAAGGGGGTGAGTGGTATAAATCAAAACATACATCCTGCATAAAATATAACACATATATATATTTTTTCCATTGGATGGAAGATGCATCAGTTTTTTTCCTTTTTTGACAGGATTATTTTAAAATTATTTTATTCTTCCTTTGTAGAAGCACTGATGGCTTCATTGATGATGTAGTACAAGGGGGAGGCAAGGGTCATTTTAGTATATTTAACTCCCATCCCTCTGAGCAGGGGATGGGGGAGAGGGGGCTAAACCATTCAGGTTAATTAAATTATTATACCTCCACAAGCAGCTCCAACTTCTCTTTATTGAAACAAAGTCAAGTCTTGGACTTGACTTTGTTTGAATAAAGAGAAGTTGTTATCTTAAAGACCTGGAGTGCTGGCCATCCTTTGAGAGTGCTTTGTATGGAAACTGCTGGTTACTAGCACCAGGCTTGGAATATTTGGAATGGTGTGCAATGGACTTTGTATTATCTACCCCCACTCTCCCTCCCTTCTCACTATCTACCCCCCTCTCCCTCCCTTCTCACTATCTACCCCTCCTCTCCCTCCCGTCTCACTATCTACCCCCTCTCCCTCCCGTCTCATTATCTACCCCCTCTCCCTCCCATCTCACTATCTACCCCCTCTTCCTCCCTTCTCACTATCTACCCGCTGGCCCTTTGTAGTTAAAGGCAAACAGGTTTTTGGACTTACCATCCAGAAGTCCTGCAGGGGGAGCTCAATGCCTCTGTCTTCTTGCTCTGCCGCGGTGCGCGCTGCTTCACTGCTGAACGCCAGAATATGACGTCATACAAATAGGGTAAAAACAAATATAAAACAGAAGTAATAAAGAATATTATAGTAGGAGATAAGAAACTGACTTCGCCTAATCACATATCTGCTGCCTTTGGCCATTATTACAAGTCATTGTATAACTTACCCAAAATTAATTATCCAAAACAATCAAATTGAACTTTTTGTCCGAGCTAAACTTGCCAAAAATATCGGCCTAAAAAATTGGACAAGCTAAACCTCCCTATATCATTGGACGAAGGGGAATATCTAAACTTAAATTTGGCAAAGCTCTGGGCCCAGACGGTACAGCGATCTTCTATCAGAATCTGGAAGAAGTTATAGCTCCAATCCTATTAAGGGCATACTCAGAGCTTACAACTCTAGAAAGATTGCTGGCCCGAATTCCTCCAGGCCACGATATTTCCAATTTTGAAACCCGGGAAAGACCCATCTAGAATTCCAAACGACAGACCGATCTCTTTGATAAATTTGGATGTTAAATGATTTTCAAAAATATTGGCCAATAGATTTAAGGAAGTCATTCCAGATTTAGTACACAAAGATCAGGTGGGATTCGTACAGATTCTTAATTTGATACACCAACAGGAACATAGCCAAGTTCTTGCTTTAGATGCCGAAAAGGCATTTGACCGAATTAACTGGGACTTTTTAGATCAGGCATTACAGTCATTTGGCATTAAGGGAAGATTTAAGGACTTCACACTGCTTCTTTATTCAAATCCAACTGCCAAAGTCTTAGAACCAATGTTAGAATCTGTAACAGCTAACAACTTACCTGCACCTGCTACAGCCGTAGCAGCCTCCCGCAGACACTGCCGGACGAGATCCTCACGCATGCGCACGCCACTCCTAAGATAGCCGGACATTTTCTCTGTGTATTTATGCTATAGCGTGAGGCGAGGTTATCTGCCTGGGGGCTATTTGAGGGCTCCTTAGCTGTCTACTCACTGCCTGTCAAAGAGTTTCATGCTTTGTTTCTCTGGGCTCAGTTGCAGTTTTATGTTTGCTCCAAGTTCTGACTTCGGCTTCGTATCACAGTTATCCTGTCTCCGGCTTCGTATCACAGTTATCCTGACTCCGGCTTCGTCTCTCAGCTATCCTGACTTCTCTAATCCTTGACCTTGGCTTTGTCTCACGATTATCCGGACTTCTCCAGCCCCTTACATGGCTTCGTTTTGGTGTGCTTCTCCAGTACTATTTCGCCTGCCTCTGGCTCCTGCATGGGTTCTGCACTGTGGATCCTCAGCTACTGATCCTGACATCCCTGGCCATTACAGAATCTGACCAATTTAATATTCAAAATGGGACATGTCAAGGATGCCCATTAGCCCCATTACTTTACATTTTGTCTATGGAACCCCTGGCAGAAATGATTTATCAATCTTTATGCAGATAATGTCCTCCTGTCACTAACCAGCCCTCTTACTTCTGTTCAAGCATTGCTACAGATTATCAAACAATATAGTTATCATTCAAACTATAAATTAAGTTGAACAAAAACCAAATGTTAACTGTGGGTTTAGAGGGCTGGGATATTGAGCAATTATACTCCAGGTTTAAATTCAGTTGGCATAATACTAAATTGGAATATTTAGGCATTCAAAATATGTTAGATGTAAGATATGCAGACCTACTTGGAGAAATCAAGCATGGTATGGTGGCCTGGAGGAATCTTGAGTTATCTTGGAAGAATAGAGCTAGTTAAGACATATAAAACTCCAAAGATACTTTACCTTTTTAGATCTATCCCACTCAGTGTGAATCCAAGTCTTATTGTCATGTACTGTACAGACAACTGTAATGACCCAGAGCCCCAATGATGGTATTGCAGGAGTCACCGTGCAAGAGCGGAGACACAGAAACAGATGCAGAGTAACCACACTTCCCTGTGTGTTGGGCCATCAGGATTGTGTGGCTGTATACCAGGACCATGAAATAGCAGCGGGAGGTATGCAGTACAGATAACAGGATATAGAGATATCTGGAGCTAAGAACAGAAAAGGCAGGACAGAGCTAGAGGAGTAGAAGCAGGTTGCAGAATGAGGAATACACATTACAGGGACAGGCTACACACATAAATACAGGACTAGCCTAGGACTATATGATAACAATTGGAGATTTAGTCACATTTTATGGCCATAGTATGCTTAGCCCACCACTATGCCAAAATACTCCAATATTTGGTGGGCCCTAGTCCACTGAAGTACTAAACAAACTAAACATTGAAACTAAACCCATACCTGTAGACTGCAGACTAAGACAAACTTAATGGGTGGGGCACACCTTATAAAGGGAACCAAAGGCCTCATTTTTAATAAAATGGGAAATGGAGCAAAATATTGTGATCGATCCTGAGGAATGGACTCGGAGGATAAAATTAATCAGGAACAGTATACACTGCATAATCTTAGTAGAACTGTATTATAAAATCTTATACCGGTGGTATATGGTGCCATCAAAAATGCATAAAATAAATAAATCAAACTCACCTATATGCTGGAGATGTAGGAAGGAAAGAAGAACCTCCCTACATACCTGGTGGGACTGCGAGAAGCTAATAAATTTAAAACATAAACTTAATAGTATGATAAATTCCCTATTTTCTATAGATAAGGTACTAATCTCCACAGGTGTTTCTTCTTCTTTAGATCTTCCACAATTAACTAGCGAACAACAAAATGTTTTTGTCCATATATGCTTAGCAACTAAAATATGTATATCAAGGAAATGGAAAAAGACAGAGGATGTAGAGTGGTTGGAAGTGATAAATCAAATACATTTCTAATACAATATAGAAAAAATATTTTACTATAGGGAAGGAAAGTCAGATCTCTTTAAAAAGATATGGGCCTTTGGGATCAAATCAATAAATGCTAAGAAATTAAAAACCCTATTATATTAAAGCTAAAGGGAATATTGGAGAATTTAAACAATTCAACAACCCACAGGACACACCATCAAAAATGTTCACCTCTAATTATCTCCTCTCATAGACAATGAAGTTTGCTAGTCTAGATTTACTCCTCTAATTGTATGAATAGTGTGAATGTAAGTATGGATGTATTTTAGATTTTATGTTAGTTATGGATGCATTTTAGATTATATGGTATTAAAATTGAAATTGTTATCAAAGAGACTGATGAAATAATGATAATATAAATAAGACAATTGCAATCTATAAAAAAAAAAAAAAAAAAAATACATGACCTTCAGAGTCTCTCCATTGATCCAAAACACAAAAACATGTAGATTTGTGGAGTAGTATTGCCACTCCCTTAGTTTTAGTAGTAGTAGAGCTAGATAAAAAGTAAAGATTAAAGTGTTTATTTCAGAGATTTGTCAGGCCCCATTCAGGCTGTGGACCTGCTTCTCTCTAGTTTCTCCTAGTCTCGCTACAGTTCCCCTATCTCGCTACAGTTCTCCTGTGTCGCTACAGTTCCCCCTTTGCGGCAATCCATTCCTGGATTTCCTTGTGCACTGCCGTTTACTTTTGTTACTTTGTTTCAGTCCTGCTCTTAGCTTCAGGTTCTGTTTCCTTTATGAGGTATGCCCCAACCGTTTGTCTCAGACAGCAGTCTAAAGGTATGTCCTTCTCGGTTCTGTGTTTAGATTCAATGTTTGGTTTGTTTATTAGTAATTCAGTAGGCAGGGTTTAGTGTTAGGACCCACCGAATATTGGAGTAGTTTGGCGTAGTGGTGGGCTAAGCATACTATGGCCATAAGATGTGACTAAATCTCCAATTGTTATCATATAATCCTAGGCTAGTCCTGTATTTATGTGTGTCAGTCTTTTGTGTGCCTTTGCCCTCTTTTCCCTGAATCATCTGAGGATCTCAGTTCCTCTCTCCTCTCCCCATGTCCCAGTTCAAGATATCCTATCCTTGCTTAAAGGAGAAGCATCTGAGGATCTCGGCTCCTCACTCCATCTCTTGTGTTCCTTGCATTGTTCCCTGTCCTTTGTTGTGTCCTGTACCATGTATGTCTTGTCTGGCTATGTTTCTTGCTCGGTCTCCCTGTTCCTTGCCCTGTCCCCCTTGCTCGCTCTGTCCCCCTTGCTCGCTCTGTCCCCCTTGCTTGCTATGTTTTTGCTGTTACTCTGCTTAGCTTCCCTACTAACAGCCTGCAGCATCTTGCACATCTCTCTGTTGAGCTATGTCTCATGCCTGCTCCAGGGTGCCTGCAGGATATCACTTTGTTTTGTTCTGGACAACACCCGCTGCTATTTCAGGGCCATGGTATGTGGCCGTATAACCCTAGGTGCTCAACACCATGGAGAGCTACTGTGCAATATCTCCTGAACACCATCTTTGGGCACTCTGGGTCATTACAGTTGTCTGTATGGACCAGTCCCTGACCAAGATTATAGTCCTTATTACTCTTGAAGTGTGTCTCTGAGATAAATACTATTTTGCATTTTACCAATTAAAGTAGGAGCAAAAGTTTGGAACATTGCCCAGGCTTCTTAAGGCCCCGAACGTTGAGGGAGGTCAAATTAAAAAGGTCACCGAACATCATGCGTAGAGATGGAGAAACTCATAGGTACTAGCACCAATGCTGGATTGTTAACATAGAAGCAAAAGTAAAACAGAAGTCTGTTTGTACAACAAGAACAAAAAAAAAACATGAGAAACAACCAAAGATTCGGGTGCAACCTTCCCTGGGACAAGATGACATATCATCGAGTTATGAGCATTAGCCAAAGTGTGGCCAAGAACAAATACCCAAGTCCCATAAGGAACCATGGGTAGGAGTGCTCTGTGGGGGGTTGCAAGTACAAAGTTCATGAGATCTAAGATAGGCCCCCAACCCTTCGCTAAAGGTTGAGCAAATAGATGAAATGGGTCAAGAGAGAAGAAGAAAATAATTTAAAAAATATATAATAAAGCTAAAAGAAAAAGTATGGGAGAGCCCAAATAACAGGACATGTAGGGCCAAATTCAAAATTTGTATGCATAAGACCAGCAAGGATATTACATTACAGATTCACTTAACCCTAAGAAAAAGGATATAGTTACATAGTAAATAAGGTTGAAAAAAGACCTAAGTCCATCAAGTTCAACCCTTCTACCTAACCTTCCTATTCTTGATCCAAAAGAAGGCAAAAAAACTCCTAATTAAGCTACTTCGAATTCTGCCATCAGGGGAAAAAAATCCTTCTTGACTCCAAGAGGCAATTGGATTTCTCTTTGGATCAAGAAACTCTAAAATATTAATGTTATTCTATTTATAGCCCTGTATGTCATGCCTTTCTAAAAAAAAAAAAAATACCCAGACCCCTTTTTAAGGCATCTAGTGTATTTGATAACACCACCTCCCTTGGTATTGAATCCCATACCTTTATTGTCCTAACTGTAAAGAATCCCTTCCTTTGTTGTCTATGAAATCTCCGCTCTTCCAGTCTCAGAGGGGGATCTCTTGTTCT
This sequence comes from Spea bombifrons, assembly GCF_027358695.1. NCBI lineage: Eukaryota > Metazoa > Chordata > Amphibia > Anura > Pelobatidae > Spea > Spea bombifrons. The sequence continues at coordinate 84,836,247 of NC_071088.1, read as the reverse complement.
TTGCACATTTCTGTTAATGAACAGGTCACTGAAGAGCTCGTTATATTGGCCCTGCATATATTTATATAATGTTATATAATGTTATCATACTAATTGAAACTTTTTTTTTTGTTTAAACCTGTTTTATCTGCGACAAATATAACACTGGATGGCAACATAGTAACAACACATGTGTCAAAACAGAAGTACAATATCACTAATTGAGCTGAGCATCGTGTTGTATACAGAACGCAATAAAGAGAACACGGAGGGAGATGTGCAGCATAAGACGACAGCTACCGGAGAGGATGAGCCAAGCCGAGTGCACACCCTCCATGAGCTACTGAGTACAGTCGCAAAACAATATATGAGCACATTTTATATGGGAGGGGGGAAGGAAAGAGGCGGAAAAGAGGATGAGGAGCTAGTGGGAAGAGAAGAAGAAGGAGAAAGATAGAGAGAGAGAGAAAAGAAAAAAAAAAAGGGGGAGGATGAGCGATCCTGGTGAGCACCCAGCCAGACGTGACTAAAGACGAAGCAAGGGAGCAGACGCCCTGGTGTCCGAGAAGGCAGCTAACCAAGGGTCCCAAATGCTCTCAAACTTGTGTAGCTCATCTCTGAGTTTGGCGGTCATGTGCTCCATCGTAAGAAGGTGCCATATACGTGTTTCACTGCTGCGCACATACGGTGGATGAGGCGCTGGGAGGAGGGCGGCAAGGGTAAGTCCGGAGCATCCATGACGAGCAGTGCTATTTCAGGCGAAGGGGCAACTGCGGTGCCTAAGGCTTTCAGCTGCATGGTAAAGTAATTGGACCAGATCGGGCGCACCAAACCGCACGTCCACCAGGCACGTAAGTAAGTACCTCTCTCCCCGCAACCCCGGAAACAGCTGGCGTCACTATTCTGGAACATCCGTGATAATCACACCGGCGACATGTACCAGTGCGCAAGGACTTTGTATGCTCGTTCCTTGGTGGATGTGTTAACCGTGAGTTTGTGAACATTAGTTGTAGCTTCGTCTCAGGCGTCATCCGGGAAGGTCTGTTGGAGTTCTTTATGCCACCTCGCGCGGTATGGAGGGGGTTGAGGAAAGGTGATGTCCAGGAAATGAGAATAGTGAAGTGAGATGGAACCCCTACACCTCTTGCCTGCAAGGAAACGTCTCTCGAATGGCATCAGCGCAGATAAGGTGCCGCCCCCGAGGAGGGAATGGACAAAGTGGCGGATCTGTAGGTAACGAAAGAGTTCGCCAGGGAGTATGCGCCTCGTTTCTCTAAGTTCCTGGAACCGTAGCATCGCACCGGCCCTCACCACTGACCCCAGTGTACAGAGACCGGCGTTACTCCACCAATGGAAGCCGGATGTGTGGTGGCCTTCTGGAAAGAGGGGGTGGTGTAGCAGCGGAGTGAGATGGGAGATAGATCCTCAGAGGTGAAGCTTAAGGCACCAGGTGCGCCACAGGGCGAGCACCACTGTGATGGTCGGCAGAACAGGGGATCGCTGGGGCAGGGGAGGATCAACCCATAGTATCTGCTGCAGTTGGTGGTTGCAAATGTAGGAACGCTCGATGTCGACCCAGGGAAGAGAGCGGGCCAGGAAAGACCACGCCTCCAACTGAGAGATGCGGGCTGCCACATAGTACAGATACAGGTGGGGGACGGACAGACCCCCAGCCAATTTCTGCTTGTACATCGTAGTCCTGTTGATCGTCGCCGAGAACCCCAAATAAAGCGAAATAGACGGGACTGGAAAGTTGCAATGTCGGATTTGGTAACTGGTGACGGGAGCGCTCTAAATAAGTAGAGAACGCGGGGGAGTACGTTCATTTTCACCGCGTATATGGGGCCCAGCCACGAGATTGGAAAACGGGACCATTTCTCGAGCTCCCCTCGAAGAGCGGAGAAGAGAGGCGGGAAGTTAGCTTGGTACAAGGAAGCAAAAGTCTCTGGTAAGTAGGATGCCCAGGTATTTGAGGTGGGAGGTTTGCCAAGTGAATTTAAAGCTTGCAGCCACGGAACTTCGTAGTGGGTCGTCGAGGTTGAGATCTAGAGCCTCACATTTGGCTTCATTGATTTTGTATCCCGAGAGCTTGGAAAATGTGCGTAGAGTATCGTAGAGGTTCGGACGCGAAACGAGGGGATTGGAGATGGTGAGTAAAATGTCGTCCGCGAACAGGCTCAATTTGTACTGGGTGTCGTGGATCCGGATGCCCACGATGTCTGGATGATTTCTGATGGCCACAGCTAGAGGCTCAATACAGAGTGCGAACAGGAGGGGAGAAAGCGGACCTCCCTGTCTTGTGCCATTGCGGATGTCGAGCGCCGAAGACTCACAACCCATGAGGGCAACGGTTGCTGAGGGGTGGCAATACAGTGCGCGGACCCCTCGAATGAAGCCTCCTCCAAGACCGAACCTCTCCAGAACAGCCCACATGTAGGTCCAGTCGACCCTGTCGAAGGCCTTTTCCGCGTCAAGAGCCAACAACATGGATCCCTGGTGCGTCATCTTGGCCGCTTCAATCATTTCAACGGTGCGACGGATATTGTCCGGAGCCTCTCTGCCCAGAATGAATCCCACCTGGTCCGGATGTATTAGCGTAGGAATGACTGACCCCAACCTGGTTTCAAGAAGCTTCGCGTACAGCTTAATATCCGCGTTAATGAGGGAGATGGGGTGGTAGCTGTCGCAGTTAGATGGATCTTTGCCGTCTTTATGGATGACAATTATCTTGGCCTGCAGCATCTCCTTGGGGGGGGGCCCCGGACAGGAACCCGTTGAAGAGTGTAAGTAGGCGTGGAATGAGCATTGACTGTAATTTTTTATAGTAGGAGCCTGGGAGGCCATCAGGACCAGGAGCTTTAGAGGATTTAAGAGAAGCCAGGGCAGTTCGGATCTCCTCTTCAGTGAAGGGGCCACTCAGCTTGTCTGCTTGGTGCTGTAGAAGGGTCGGCAAGGAGAGGGAGTCAAGAAACTGGAGCAGGGGACCCTGGTCTTCGGCATTACCCGGAGCCTTTTTGCCATCATATAAGTTTTGGTAGTAGATTTTGGGGATGTTCTGTGCTTTCCTCTGCGTCCTCAGTCTCCGGGCCATGGTGTCAGGTTTGTTGGCTTTTTCAAAAAATTTCTGATTAGTGGCATTGAGGGAGTGTAGGACTTGTTTGCTGAGGAGTAGATTAATTTCGCCTTTTAATTGAATGATGTCATGAAGGACGGTAGCGTCCAAGGAGCGTTTATGTTGTGATTCCTGCAATCTGGAGGAAAGCGAGTCAAGAGTTTCCCGGTAGAGTCGCTTGTGACGAGCCGCTATGCGGAGAAAAGAGCCTCTGATGAACGCCTTGTGGGTCTGCCATGTGAGCATCGGGTCTGTGTCAGGGGATTCGTTGTGGTGAAAGAATTCTTCCAGATCCCTGATGATTTCCTCTATCACAAGCGGGTCGGTAAGTAGGAACTCGTCGAGTCTCCATTGTCCCTGCTGCTTCGGGACGCCACTTAGGCGTATAGCACATTCCACTGCACCGTGGTCTGACCAGGTGATAGAGTGGATCACTGAGGACACCACGGAGTGAGCCGAGTTTTGGCCAAGAAATATATAGTCTATCCTAGAGTAGGTCTGGTGGGGGTGGGAATAGAAGGTATAGTCTAGAGTTTTCGGGTGGAAGAGTCTCCAGACATCCACCAAGGCAGCGGTCCTCGCGAAGTCCTTGAGATGTTTGGCGTTAGGAGGTGGGTGCCGCAGGGGTGAGGGACCACGTCGGTCCAGGAAAGAGTCCCACAAGGTGTTAAAGTCTCCCCCGACTATAACTTGATGGTTACGATGTGGTAGCAAAAATGTCGGAGAGGTGCGCATAAAAAGAGGTAGCCGCTGCGGAAGGAGCATAGACGTTGAGGATGACCGTCGGCTGGGAGTGGAAAAGCCAGTTACCAGGAGATATCTGCCCCATTTGTTGGCTGTGACCTTCTGGAGTTGAAAGCCCAGGGAAGAGCGAAGAAAAATGCTGACCCCGTTCTTCTTCATAGTAGGGTGAGTAGCATGAAAATGCGTGCCGTAGTGCTTACTCCAATACGTCGGCAGATACGAGGATTTAAGATGTGTTTCCTGGAGCAGAACAATGTCACCTCGGTGTCGTTGGTAGTAGGTCATAGCCAGGCGCCGCTTCAGAGGGGAGTTCAGGCCCTTGACGTTGTGTGAGATTATTGTGACGTTACTCGCCATTCAGAAAGGTAGGTATGTGGCTGTAGGTCGAAACAGAGGCCGTGGAGTGGCAGATGTCCTGGAGCGCTCGGAGGAAGGAGAAGGGAAAGAAACAGAGAGGAAAATAGAGAAGAGAAGAAAGAGAAAAAAAAAAAGAAAGGAAGAGGGAGAGAAGAGAGGGACAAGGAAAGGGAACAAAATGGCATTGCAAACATATGATACAACATTGCGGGTATTGGCCGCCGAAAAACATAGAAGTAAGGAGCTAAGTAGCTGTGGGGAAGCCTGAGGTGAGTCAATCTGACCGGCGAGTCACCATACGGACTTTGACGGTGACGGTCTTTAGGGGTTCTGGCATGGCGAATCACCAAGGTGGGTCCTCCAGCCCTATAGAAAGGGGCGAAACCTCTAGCAGCTAACAGTGGAAATAGAAGCTGTACGGAACAAATATGGCTGGATGGCCATTGTAAATGCATTAGGCGCATAAGGCCTATAAGATAGTAAAGTGTGCAGCCCAACATAAGTGTCATGGCGGGGCAAGGCCAGCCGCGTGTGTGTTGGAATGGTCAATGTAGTTTAAAATAAAATAAAAATATAACTATGTGTGCGGAACATAAATGCAAACGTTAAAACGGCGAACTTAGCTGTCCCAAGGAGCACAGAAGTCCCAATGAGATACGGCAGCACGGTAAGTCCAATGAGTCAGAGCGGACGAGGTGCGGCTCGGGGAGTCTAAACGACCGGGGAGCACCGGCGACGGATCAACGGCGCGTGTGGTCGTGAGCGTGTAGTCGTCTAGGGGGCCGATGCGAGCCGGTGTGTTGATGGATGCATGGCGTCAGGGGTCAGGCGGTGGAGGCAACAAGTGAAGGGCTGCCCCGAGGAGGACGGAGTGAACCCGACCGACTACCGAGGCGTGAGCGTCGCTGCTGCCGCCCCCAGAGATGGCACGATGTGGGACCCCATGGACATCGGGTAAACAGACGGGCTAATCTCATGGCTCCGGTGTTAGACGACTGCATGAGCTTCCGCGGGGGCCTGGATGTTGCGCCGTGGCGGGGCCGGGGGGACATCAAACCACTCACCCACACGCTGAGGGCCAGGATCCTGTCGATTCCTCCTGCGGGTCGCATTGAGGTCTGGCAGACCCAAATCGTGGAGAAGAAGGTCGGCTTCCGAAAGCAATTTGACCGAGCGCGTCACCTCACCCCGGACAACCTGGAGGGCGAACGGGAACCTCCACCGGTAAGGTATGTCGTGAGAGCGGAGATGGTCTGTGAGAGGCTTAAGGGCCTTTCGACGCAGCAGGGTCCTGGGAGCAATGTCCGCGTACACCTGAACCTCTATATTGTCGATCCGTAGAGTGGTGGTTCTGGCAGCACGTAGCAGGTCTTCTTTATGGGAGAAGTCCCTAAGTTTAACCACAACGTGCCGCGGTCTTTCACCCGGTTTGGGCTTAGGTCAAAGGGCCCGGTGGGCACGATCAACAGGGATTTCGGCAGGCGGGATGCGAGGTAGCAGTTGGGTGAATACCTGGCCCAGGATATCTTGCATGTCTTGTAGGGTCTCCGGTATTCCCCGCAATCGAAAGTTGGCCCTCCTCGACCTGTTCTCGAGGTCCTCCTGAGCGTCTTGTAGGGACAGGACCTCTTGCTGTAGAGCGGCCATGTCGGACTCCATTTGGCGTTGGTCACGCTGTATGGTCGATTGAGCGTGTTCGAGGACGTCCGTCCTGGATCCAATCTATGCCACGTGTCTCGTCAGCTCGCGGAGTTCATTGTGGATATGATCCATGAGGTCTTGCTTGACAGAGAGAATGAGATCCTTGAGTTCGTCGACGTCGCGTCTCGTGCATGGTGTCACAGGCGCTGAAAAATGGCAGGTACCGTCTTCCGCTTTGCGGGTTTTTGGGTACTGCCTGGCTATGAGCAGGGCATCACGGAGGAGCAAAGTGACTACGCGTCCATCTTGAAGACCGGCCAGCCACGCCCCCCTAATTTTAACTGTTTTAGTCTCTCTTCATAACCAGTATCTCCCAATCCCCTTATTAATTTTGTAGCCCTCCTTTGCACTTTTTCTAATTCCATAATGTCCTTTTTAAGGACCGGTGCCCAGAATTGTACTGCGTATTCAAGGTGAGGTCTTACCAATGACCTGTAAAGAGGCAAGATAATATCCTCCTCCCTTGAATCAATACCTCTTTTTATGCATGCCAAAACCTTATTGGCCCTCGCAGCTGCTTGCTGGCATTACGCACTATTGTCCAGTCTGTTGTCAACCGTTATTCCTAAATCCTTCTCATTGGTAGTTTCCCCGTGGATTGACATCTAGGTGATGAGCTATGCAGTCCTGAAATGCAACTACAAGATGAATGACCCTGTGGTGTACAAAAAGTCAAAGAGGAGACAATGTGGCCAAGTAGTTTGAAACTTCAATAAAAGGACCAGCAACACTTCCTTGTCACATCTGCAGGAAGGACTTTCCGATGAACCACAAGGTAAGTGTTCTTGGGTAGGTAATGAAAACTGTAGCTTGACTTCATGTGTTTGAGCATGTAGGAAGTTGTGGCAGCAACACAATAAGACAGTCGAAGCGAATAAGCTCAGGAACAGAAGAACTGAAAAGTATTATGCTCATTTAGATCGAGGTAGACAAAGAAAAAGCTGGGAGGATCAGGGGGCCTCGTTTAGACAGGAAGCTTAGTAGCTTTAATGTGCAGGGAGGGAGGGATTCTCATTTTGTACTTGTTTCATGTGTAGGGAGGGGGGTCATTTAGATAGAGCTGCTCACCAGCGCTACTCATTTTATGTGCAGGGAGGGAGGGTGGGGGGTTTTCTACTAGTTTCATGTGCAAGGAGGGGGTCTCGTTTAGATAGAGACATGCAGTTCTACCTTTTGCCACCTTCTTTTTTCTAAATTTCAAACTTTCCACCAACATTATCAAATTATACATATCAGGCATACCCCATAAGGTTTTCTTACCTCAGCCTGATAGGCACATCCCAAACCCGGAACCGGAACAGGAGTTCAGAAGAACCTCTAAAGACCTTGTAAATAATACTATGGTTAACACAGCCTTTATTAATAAATCCTACTCTTTTCCTACATTCAGCATTGGTTCATTTCTTTGCCCCTATCCTATATACTAAGGGGGAGTTTTCAGAGTCTAGGCACATTTCAGACCCAAAAAACAAAAACGGTCTGTGCTGTATGCTCACACCTGTTTGGTAGGCTTAATTTTACAAATTTGTATTATTTGAGCCTGGGACTAGCTTAACGCACCAACATTTTCTCTTCCCTGTTTTCACATATTTGAGGTTGTTGGCTCCTCATTTGTCTGGTTGCAGCTTGCTATCTAGGGGTTAATTGCGAGGAGGCTTAATTGTACCTCCCCCAACACATTAATAATGTTCGTATTCAGGTGATCATGAAAACGAACACGAAGGATGCATTTTCTTTTCTGGTTTCTTTTCCATCTAGCCTACCTTATCTAGTATTGCAGGGGTTGACGGAAGCAGAAATCCGTAGGTTTTGTGAAGGGCCGTGTGAACGACTTTATTGGTAGCCTGCAGGATGCCCATCTGGCAACAACCAGGACTCACTGCCAGTTATCGCAAATTGTTGATTGCAGTTGTTGCCACCAAGGGTAGCACAACCAGTTATTAGATTTAGGGAGCAATTACTTTTTCACATTGATGATATAAGTGATTAAATGATCAACTCTTTACCTAAAATAAATTAAATCATCATTTAAAAGCTGTGTTTCATATTTACTTATGTTCTCACATGTCATATTAAAAATTAGTTGGATGACCTGAATCATTTAATTGTGATAAATGAGGAAGAATAAATAAAATTGTGAAAGGGGAAATACTTTTTCATAGCACTGTATGCCAGTATATGGTATGAGCATGGGTGTCTGTGTGTTAGTATTTGGCATCAGCATATGTGTGTATGGTGTAAGTGTGAATGTGTGTATGGTGTTAAAGCATCAGGAGTGAGCCTAAGGTCAGTGGTGCAAGGGAGAGGAGGGGGCATAGTCTATATATTTAAGAATAAGCACACTTGGAGTAACGGGGAGAAGGTGTACACAGAGGATCTGCCCTTTTGTGGAAGTTCACCCTAAGGCTACTTTATGAAAAAGGGCCCTCTCCCCAGTTCCTCCAATCAGAAGAGAACATGTGCCTGGAAGTTCCCCCATTTTGCAGAAGTTCAAAGGAGGTCATGTCCATGGAGACGTGGACTAAGAAAGAAGACCAAGAAGATGAGGAAGATGAGGAGGATGCAAGAGAAGAAGAAGAAAGAGAAGAACCAGAGCTGTGCAGCACAGAAACAAGGACATTGAAGAGGTCGCCAGGCAAGTTAAGGAGACATTCAGAAAGAGTGTGAGAGAGAACGAATGGGAGCATGAAATAGCATAAGAGTGAATGACAATGAATTTAGTTTCCAAATGTAAAAAGCTTCATGATTTTTCTCCCGAAATGAATGGGCAGGCATTGGGATTTGTTGTCCAAAAACTAATGGACCAACAGTAGGTTATAAGTTTAGAACAAAGGTACAAGGAATTTGATATGAACTAGATGTATGCATTCAGGAAAACATGAAAACAAACACGAATGTTGCATTTTCGTTCGTCAAACCGAATAACGAATAAACTAATATGGCAACAGATAAAGGTGCACGAAGACGAAGACGCACAACACGAAGAATCTTTGTTTCTTCATGTTTCTTCATGTCTGTATATACTAGGCTAGCCTATTAGTTAAGACAAAATCCCTAAATATCTCCTAGCTTATCTCCCTGGTCCCTTCCCCCATCCAAGTCACTGCCTCTATCCTATCTTAAGTCAAATCTTCTGTAGTATAGCAGGGGTTAGTTTGGAATCCACAAGGGAGAAAAATAGATCCCTTGCACTTCGTCTTCATCAAGGCGGGAAATCACTAAGCAGAAAACCCGGCTTTGGCTCCAGGATTTAAAGGTCCGTAAGAGTGACTCTATTGGTCGCCGGCAGGTTCATTGGCATTAACCAATGAAGAGTCTGAGCTGCTGCCCTTTCCCATTCATTCTTTGGTGTGAAATGAATGCAGCTATGATGCTAACTGTTACAGTATTATATATTTGTTTTATGTTCATTTTATGAATGACGGACAGCGTTGGATCATTCATAAATCTCCAAAAGCAAACCTATAAATCACAAAAATGTATAACATTGTAACAGTTAGCAGCAGTTAATTGACAGCAGAACTGGTCCGAGTTCTCCCAGGTCTGTTGGACTATGTGTGATGCATTTTCTGCTTTGTGGGCTATTCTTCATAAATTTGGATCGTGGTAAATGAGTACAGGACCTTTTGAATGGTTGAAGGGGATCGGGCTTTCCACTTTCTAGCGATGCATGTTTTTGCTGCAATGAGGATATGGGTGACCAAGTTACGTTGAGGAGAAGGCAGGTCATTCTGAAATATGTCTAGGAGAGCCGCTTTGGTGGAAGTTGCAATGGTAAGACATAAGCCTGCCAACAAGATCAAAAACCTCAGTCCTGAAATGTCGGATATGAGGGCCGCTCCACCAGATGTGGGACATTGTGCCTGTCATCCCACACTGTCTCCAGAACTGGGATGAGGAGGTGGGAAAAACCCTGGGTAATTTGACCGGAAAATAACACCAAAAAATGACTTTTCTAACCGTCTCCAGGTAAATCGGATTTTTGGGAACCCACTGCATAGGATTGAGGGCTTGAAACCCGGTATGGCTATCAAAGGATTGACCTATTTCATTCTCCTAGGCCTCCATATATGGGAGTTTTGTGTCAGCTTTATGATCGAACAAAGAGGTGTAACATACCTCCCAACATTTCAAAATGTGAAAGAGAAACACTTTTTTTTTAAATCGCTCTCGTGGAACTCACCATTACAATCAATGGCACAATGTCGCGCTTGCATCACCACTTAAAACACGCTTAATTTTTGTCAGCACAGTCATGCATATTAAAATTAACCAACACATTGAATTGAATTCCCATGGGGCTCAGCCAGACATACTACTTCCTAATGCTGGCTGAGGATCATGGGACGTGCAGTTAACAGTAGATAAAGCTGCAGATGTTAGCTGTGAATTACAATTCCCATGATGCTCAGCAAGCCAGGTGTTCACCATGACTAGGCATCGTGGGAGTTGTAATTCAAAACTAACACCCGTCCCATCATCTGCTGTTAACTACAGTTCATTTGAGGCTCCGCCACACATACTGCTTCCATAATGCTGGCAGTCAACAGTAAAGCAGTAGATGCGAGCTGTGAACTACAATTCCCATGATTCTCAGCCAGCCAGGTGTCCACCATAATGCTGGTTGAGTATCATTGGAAAAGTAGTCAACAGTAGCAGAGCCTGCCTCCCAGCACCCTTACACACACACCTGCCCATAAACACACATATACACATACACTGCCCTTAGACACACACATACACATACACTTCCCTTACACACACAAATATACACGTGCATTGCCCTTACACACACCTGCTCATAAACACATATATACACATACACTGCCCTTACACACACACATATACACATACACTGCCCTTACACACACATACACACACACACACACATATATACACGTGCACTGCCTTTACACACACACATATTCACGTGCACTGCCCTTACACATACACATATACACATACACTGCCCTTACACACACAAATACACATAGACTGCCCTTACACACACCTGCCCATACACACACACAAGCTTACAAACACACACACATATATACATGTACACTGCCCTTACACCCTTTTCTCCTCATCTCTTACCTCATCCTCCATCCTGTGGTCTGTCGCTTTACTGCTACCTCATTACTACGCATCGGCTATTGATGCAGAGCGCGGGGGTACGACGTCATATCCCTGCCCTCTGCATCATTTGTTGGCATGTAGTGATTAGGTAGCATGAAAGACGAGTTTCACACTCCCTAATGTTGAGCTGACTAGAGGGAGATTGTGATCTCCCAACTAGTCCTGCAGGCTGCAGCTGCTGATCAGACGGCTATGTGCCCCCTTGCAGCTGCAAACAAGGTGAGTACCGCTCTCATCTCACCCTTCCCCAGCCTCTGCAAAGTTGGACAGAGGTAGGGATAGATGGGACAGCGGGACAGAATCTGAAAATCGGCACTGTCCCGCCCAAATCGGGACAGTTGGGGCACATGGGTGTAACAGATTGCCAGGGATGCCAGATGTGGTGGAGATTGAAGTCTCCCCCTTATGATGAGGCCCCCAGCTCTGATCCTCTGTAGCTTGGCAAATAAGATCTCCAAAAAAAGTAGTATGTACACAGTGCCATTCAGTTCCCCTTTAAGGATCAGGTAGCGACCATGTAAATCACATATTTTGGAGAGTATGAAAAATGACATCATTATTCATAATTAATATTTTCTTGGAGCAATATCACGTGATATTCTGTAGGGAAGTATGGCCCCCAGCTACCCGAGGCCCCTGGGCTGCAGCCCTGTCAGCCCATGCCTTAATCCGGTACAATAGAGAGACAGACCCCATGAGAGCAACTATTTGTGTTGTACTGCTCTCTGACACAGAGAACTACAAAATAATTCTATAATTGTGAGATGGCACTAGAGTCTATTAGCACTATTAAGACTACAGTCACTGCATACCAACTAACAATTGACAAAATTACCACTAAATGGAGTAAAATTCTTTAAGAGGGTTAGACTCAGGCCCAGTATAATGAATAGTGCTAAGTTAATTTATTGTGAGAAACTCTATAATCATATGTAATACAATGTGTGTGGAATATTTAGATTATTGTTTTGTAGAAATCTGCTATTTTACAAGTATACAAAATTGATAACACTACAATTTACTAAAGAGCATTTGCTTATGGCATTCCTTTGACCATGACACAACATATACTAATATGTAAAATCAAAAATAGCAAAGGAGAGCAAGCACTTATATTAATAACTGAAATGATTTGATGTTAAATCACAAGGTACTGTCATCATTTCAATTTACCCTTCAATTGAAATACTGCCACAGAGCACACATTATTGGAAACATGCCATTCAATTACTTAACAAATGCCATACCAAAGTTACCGTAAACTCAAGATCACCTGAAAAGAAATATTTGTGACTTTTCATCCACACAAAATACATTTAATAACTCTTACTTGAAATCTTGCTGTAGTTTTAAATGCCGGTTGAGACAAATAGTAATAAAGTGAACATGTCATATTAACCAGGGCATTGTAAACTAATACATACTCAATAGTTATACATCTCTCACATAGACCCAACTTTTAACAAAAAGAAATTAGCAAACAAACTATAGAACACATAAGATAATGTCACAATACAACATTTGTGGGCAAAGCTATAGCTAGCTCCTTTTGCACCTCAGGCAAGAATGGAAAATTGTGCCCCCAGCTATGTTTTACAGAGGTTATTTTATTTATACTGCCCTTACACACTGCCTTTACACACACCTGCCCATAAACACACACATGCACTTCCCTTACATGCTGCCTTTACACACACCTGCCCATAAACACACATATTCACATACACGCTGGTGTTACACACACCTTTCCATTAACACGCATATTTGCATACACTGCCCTTACATGCGACTGCCCAGAAACACACATATACACTGCCCTTACACATTGCCTTTACGCACACCTGCCCATAAACACACATATATACACATATACTGCCCTTACACACGACTGCGCCCTTACACACGCCTGCTCATTAACACGCATATACACATACACTGCCCTTACACAAGCCTGTCCATACACACATGTATACACATACACTGCCCTCACACAACCATGCCTTTATACACACATACACACACACATACCAGCTTACAAACATACAAATATCTACACTGCTCTTACACACACACTGCACATACACACACCAGCTTAGAAACACACACATATATACACATACGCTGCCCTTACACATGACTGCCCCTACACAATGTCGTTACACACATATATACACATACACTGCCCTTACACACGACTGCCCCTACACAATGTCGTTACACATGCATATACACATACACTGCCCTTACATACACCTGCCCATACACACTGCCTTTACACACACATGCCCATAAACACACATATGCACATACACTGCCCTTACACAAGCCTGTCCATACACACATGTATACACATACACTGCCCCTTACACTCCCCTGCCTTTATACACACATATACACACACACCAGCTTACAAACACAAAAATACCTACACTGCTCTTACACACACACTGCCCGTACACATACACTGTCCATACACATATGCTGCCCTTACACACACACACTGCCCAGACACTGCTCACACACAGAGACCAGTTTAAAACACACACATATACACAACCCTTACAGCCCTTTCTCCCCATCTTTTACTTTTCTCTTCTTCCATCATCTTCAATTGATGGCAGCAATGTGATTCACCATAGGACCCCTAGAATGCTGGGCCCCTGGGCAAGTGCCCAGTGTGCACAATGCATTTTCATGGCAACCATCAAATGTCCAACTTGCAAATTCACTAAGGCCAATCTGGCATTTGTTAGCAAATTTTGCAAGTTTCAGGTACTAACATGTAATAAACTCACATGTCCTCATCTGAAAGGCACACAATTTAAAGATGCACAGATTCACACCTTTTAGTGAGTGAGTTTTTTGAAAGTTTGCATGTGACAGCATGAGACTTTAACTGACGACTCAATTTCTTAATAAATAGACCCAAATATCTTCAACTCCAGGAGAGATGGCTATAGTTTCATGATACACTATGAACTTGTAATTACATCCTGTTTACACTACCTGTTATCCTATGTCCTATCTATTTTAAGTGATATTTGTTAACCCTAAATTACGAACCAGCTTCTTTCTAGCCTTGTGCATTCGTCTTCGGGTGAACATGAAAACGAACATGAAGAGTGCGTTTTCGTGTTCGTTCCGAAGAAACATATAATAGATTATAATGGCGGTAAAATGTACACGAAGACGAAGACACACAACACGAAGAATCTTCGTGTTCATCTTTGTCTACTAATCTCCTTGGTCCCTTCCCCAACTAGCCTACCTTATCTCCGCAGCATGGCAGGGGTTGACAGAAGAGGAAATTTGTAGGTTCGGCGTCAGGGGTTAAGGGGCCCTTCGAAGGACTCTATTGGTCGCCTGCATGCTCTTCCTCTGGCATCAACCAATTGGCTCACTCGCACGGCCTTTTTAACTCTGCTGCGGAGATAATGAGAGTGGAAATCCGTAGGTTCACCATCAGGGGTTAACTTGGCCAGCAGAGACCACTGGTCTCCCTGCTATAACAGTTAATGGTCTGTACAAGCGACTTTAGTGGTCGTTCGTACGGACTTTTAACTGTTGCAGCAGTGAGACCAGTGGTCTCTGTCCACCAAGTTGCTGGGAAAGGATTTTAGAAGTCTGTACGAGCGACCGTATTGGTCGCCAGCAGGGGCTCATCTGCCATCAACCATTGAAGTACAGAGAAAGGCATGTTGTGCTCAACAGGGGCATTGCTAGGTTTCCAAAAGATCCAAGGCTAGAACCCATAGCAGATCTGATATCCGTGGAGTTTGCTTTGGGAGTGGTCGCTGCGTATGCAAAATATTTATAAATTAACACAATTTTGATTTCTTTATTTGCAGCAACCTCTGTGAAATATGCAACCAAGTATATCTGCTTTAGACATCCCATTTTAATTGTCACAAAATGGTCTATGAAGCCCAGAGCGGTAATAATGCCCAACTGACTGGGTTCAAATGTAAGTAAAAAGCAGCAGTAAAATATAAGACACAGGAATGAACTCTGCAAAGTACTCACAGACATATTGGTCAAGGCAGGAGACACAGGTGTATTAGAAGTAGTTATGACAGGAGACAAGCAAGGTAGTCCGTTTAACAAGCTAACGGTTGGAAGCCAGGAGACAAGCAAGGTAATAAGAAAAAAGCACAGATAGCACAGCAGAAACAATGGTGCAGGCAGGGAGCTTACACCACAGCTTAAAAGACAATCAAGCAATGATGAGATTAATGTGGGCTTATATGGGACTGCAGATAGACACTCCTCCCCTCCACACCTCTGAAGTGATGTTGCTTTAGGGTGTATTCCAATCGAGGTGGTAGTTGTCTTCTTCCGGTCAGCATCTGGAACTCCCTTTTTTCAGCATGGAGACATGAAAGGTACAATGGGACATGCAGATAGTCCACTGTAGTTCCTTATTGTATGAAAATTTAGCCAATCATCCTGCAAATGGGTGATAAAGCACTGTAGGTACTGCTCCAGAATCTGACTGAGGACACCAGATGCTACACTTTCAGTCCCTGACAAAACCAGAAACATGACGTAAACTGTATTCATTATTCTTAAAGGATGGATCAGGGCAGTCCATGAAGTCTGAAGACCTCCTTGATAAGTATATCTTGGAGGCTGTGGGTATAGTATTAGAAGGGATGAAATGTAATGTAATATTTTGTCATCGGTCCACTGCCACCATCATCATGTTGTGATGAAGAAAACTCGGTTGATCAACCAGAAAGTAAACTGTAAGGTCTTCCAAAGAACGAGTAGGAGACATAAAGGCTGCAAAATGCCAGCAGGTTTGGTGTTAATTCCTTTGTATCGAAAACAAACTGAACTTCTGTTGATGTCTTCACCCTCCAATTGAAGGAGAGTACGTCACCAGAAGCGCAGCCATTTTGGTGGAAGTTGAAATTAGTTTATCTTAGGGTATTCACAGGGTTATTTTAAGGCAAAACAGCGGAGCTTCTGGTGACATCCTCTCTAACGGCCCTCCACTCAGGGGAGGGGACTTCACCAGAAAGTACATCATTTTGGCTGAAGTTCACACAGGATTATTTTAGGGCAAAATGATGGAGCATCTGGCCACGTCTTCTACCCCGACCTTCCAATCAGAGGAGAGGACGCCACTGAAAGCTCTACCATTTTGGCGGAAGTTCACCGAGAGATCATGTTTGCAGAAATGTTGATGAAAAAAGAAGAGAAAAGAAAGAAGAGAGAAAACAGAAGAGAGAAGAACAAGAAGATACAGAACAAAAAGATGCAAAACACGGAAGCAGAGATGCGAGAAGTGGTCAGCCGAGAAGCTGGGAAGACATTCAGAGAGTGCGAGTGTGGGAGTGAAAAAGCCCATGAATTTTTGATGAAAATTCTGAGCTTTTTTGCTTCATTTTAGTCTGTTTTGTGGGGGGGGGGTCTGGCCTTGTTTTTGGAAATTTGTACGAATTGAGGAAATCTGCAAATTTAGTTAATTTTGCATTTCGTGCTAAACTGAATGCACAAGTCTAATTCATAATATCTCATGTCTGGTCTTTTCGGGGAACTCTCCTCTCTGACAGCTTGGGAAGGTCTGCGTAATGGACGCAGACAACCCCCGCTGCTAACGGCACCTCCTTCCAGCTGCAGCGGAAGTTGCCTATGTGAATCACGTAGACGTCTACCCGTCTTACCCCTCTACAATCCTCCATGAATGCTGCTGCCAGACTTCCTCTCCCATTGCTTTACTAACATCTCTCCCCTCTGTCAGTCTCTTCACTGGCTGCCTGTGTGCTTCAGGATTCATTTCAAAATCGTCACTCTTACTTTCAAAGCACTTCACAGTGGGTTCCCTCACTCATCTCTAAATACACTCCTAAGCAGTCTCTCCGCTCATCCAATGATCTCCTTCTATCCTCTCCTCTGATTTCTAGATCTCATGCATGCTTACAAGATTTCTCAAGGGCTGCCCCTATCCTCTGGAATGCCCTTCCCCGGTCTATCTGTCTCTCCCCCTGCCTTTATTCCTTCAAAAAATCCCTCATGACCCACTTCTTTAAGGATGCTTACAACATAGCACATTAACGCCCTCCCATATTTCTTTAGCTCACCTTTCCTAGTCCCTCTCCTGCAATAATTTTACTAGCGTGGCTGGTTCATCCCTAACAACGGCACTTTTACCTATTGTGTAATACACCCTAATTCCCTCTAGACTGTAAGCTTGTTTGAGCAGGGCCTTCCTCACCTGTTGTCTCTGTTAGTCAATTTGTTATGTTACATACTACTAGTTTTGTCCTCTCTACCCATTGTACAGCTCTACAGAATTTGATGGCGCTATATAAAACAATAAATAATAATAATTAAAACAATATATTAATTGTCAAACAACATATGACACAACAGCTATTAAATAGCTGGGGGTTTAGAGTCGATATAAGCTAAAACGAAACATGAATAATGTAATGGAAGCCTATAAAAATATCATCTGAAATCATCTGCAAAGTGAGTGAAGTTCTTTGAGGATTAAATTAGTCATCAACTTCAAAGTGTTCTTTAAATAGAGCCAGATAATGAAAATAACTTCAATAAAGATTGAATGCACTGTCTCATTATTTGTGTAAGAAAGAGGGTACAATTTTCTGCAAATATATATTTGCATTTGTACTTTAAAACAACACTGCAAACTCTTTATCTAGCAATATTTGCTTTTCCATCAAATGTAGATGTTATCTGAATATAACGAAACACAATGGGCATACTATAGTGAAATAATTCAGCAAAACAGTCAGTAACCTCTCAGAATATAATGTTTTCCATCACCTATAAAATGCTGCTGCGAATACATACAGTGATGTATATGTGTTTACCTCTGTAGATAGATCTAGAGAGATGACTATATTATAGACAAGTAAGATTGTGTTAGAATTTATAGCAATGTTTTTGCAAATAGTAAACATTATTTGCTTCATTGTGAATATGCAACATGGAACAATGAACGAGTGACAATCAACTGATGCATTTCAAAATTCTATTCAAACTTCTACAACAGTATTATTCTCAAGGACTAAGCATTGGGAAAATACAAAACATTTAGAAATATGTTTCTAGCTGCTATTGTAATTTTGTATACAAATGTATGTCTAAGGAGAAACATATATAACATTTTACAAAAGAGTTATAGGCCAAAATCCTACTTGTGGATGGTGATCACCACTCTACACCAGTATCGATAAGACTAAAATAGATTTAGTGTTAGCTAAGACGTACTATCAAAACTCCAATAACCTATTTATATAACATTTTGCTTATGGTTTCAGGCTTTAAAGATAAAGAGAACTTTAATATTTTGTATTTTAGTTATATGTAACTAATTCCAAGCGCTTCAGTTATGTTTGTGTCTCTTTAACAAAATAGAAGAAGGCTCCAGGCACTCAGGGGTTCCATCAGGCAGATTTATTGTAGGAAACAGACAACAACGTTTCGACCTCACAATGAGGTCTTTATCAAGTTGAACTTGATAAAGACCTCATTGTGAGGTCGAAACGTTGTTGTCTGTTTCCTACAATAAATCTGCCTGATGGAACCCCTGAGTGCCTGGAGCCTTCTTCTATTTTGATTTACTGGGGAGCTGGCCCTTCCTGGCACAGCTAAGCACCTGAGTTCCTGTGGGGAGTGAGTGCAGATTCCTAACTCTGGTGACTTGTGTCTCTTTAACAGGCTTAATATTTGCACATTTACAACACATCTGGTGAGTGACTCGGCTTAAAGGGTGAAAGAGAGAGAGAAACCAGGGGTAATACCATGGTAGTGAACTTGGTCTGTTGGGTAGATTTGGAATTCAAGTAGTGTGATGTCATCCAGGATACACCTTCAGAAAGATAATGAGAAGAGAGCAGGGGTAGGCTAAGGTCAAGTGGGGCCCTGTAGCAACACTGTTACAAAGGGACCCCTCAGAATATGTATATCTACATGCCATAAATATTTCAGATTCTGCCACACTATATGAGCATATATTGCCTAGCATTACACTATGCCAAAATATCACAAATTTGGCAACTCCTAGCACATTCATGGCTATATTGCTTACCAAAGAATTGAATCAGTGTGACTGCACTGCATTGTAACATAAAATTAGACTCTCAAGCAATCTCTGGACACCATGAATGAGGCCCCTGTGTTGTAGGTGGTGCTGCTTACCAAAAGTTGTTCAGGACTTGCAAATATGCACAGCACATAAAATATGTAAAAAAAGGCATACACATACAGATTCCTAGGTGTACTGGGCCCTGCCAAGAAGGCTGATCAGAAGGATTAGTACATTTCTCTCCTAAAATTATGATACTTTTCATGCCTCCATAGGTGAATCAGGATCATATTTAAGGGGACAGTATAAATAAAATCATAAACACAGATCCAATATCCTACCTGTAAAGTTTCCATTTTCCTGTAGTTGTAGGTTGATGGCAGGAGGATCCTGACATAGTTACATTGCTCCTTGCCCTTCCCTTACAAGCAGGCAGCCATGCAGTTTCCACTCTTATTTCCTATAACATGTGACCAATGAAACAGTTATTTACTGGCTGATCCTGTCACATGACAGGACATAGGAAGCTAATTTCAACATCACTGATCATACTCCTGTTGCAAGAGAGTGCCCCTCTGCACAAAGTGGACCTCCATTCCACCTCCCGTATCACCCATCACAAGTATTGCATTCTTTCTACACAGTGTAGGCTACTACAGAAATAAGACTGGAATGTAGCTGGAATATGGGGCGAAATAAGAAATAGCAGCAGGGCAGCCAGTGTCAACAGACAAGAGCCAATGGTAGTAGGGAGGTATAAATAAATAATGGATAGCAATGGTAAAGTTACAAAAAAAATACACATTGCATGTTTGCCATTTAGATTGCAGCGAATTAAAACACCTCAATATCTTAAAGAATGTTTACTTAAATCTTAAAATTTATTTTGTAAACTTCTGTATCAAACTTGATATAAAAGGGTTAAATAACAGAGGTATGAGCTTTTATGGAGTATAGTTCTCCAATTTTATCCTGAGTCTAAAGTGGATTAAGAAAGTGATAGACTAGGTGCACATACAACAATTCAATCAACTGCAGGACTTTTTAATAAGAAAGGTAACACCAGGTTTATGAATCCATCCTTTTTATTACTGCACCATCTCCTAACTCAATCTTTACTGACAACAAAATATGGTGTTGGATCAGCACATACACATACTATGACAATGTTGAATCACCTAGGCAGACATGTAGTGCAGGCTATATATATATATCGAATCTAGGTGGTCATATCCTATTTCAAGCTACAAATCATGCAGGTGTTTATATTTGAAACAGATGAAGAAGTGTGAAACAAATATAACATATATACAAATGTACTTATGGATCCACTGTAATTTTTGATTTACTGTATGTGATATTTGATGTGTTTATACGTTACTGTTAATATATTTATTGAATTGTAGTAAAATTAAATCTGAACAAGATATAATTTCTTATACTAGGTATAAGAGTATGAAGAGCCACACCTATTTGGGGATTCATTTGAAGTCTATGTATTATAGCAAGTTGGCCAGGTTCTTGACAAGAACCTCAAATCGAGGTTGCCAGGAGAAAAGTTTATTGCAATTTTACAAACCAGTCATATTAAATACTTATGTTTTGGTTTGTTTCCCCATGAAACAGGTCAGTTCACAAAATTCCTTATGAGCCTTGGAGCAGTCCTTGCTTCTGTTGCATTGCAGATGGTGGTGTAGACTTTTACTATTTTACTGTCATGTACCATTCAACCAGTGGCACCATTGAATCATAAGGGGTAGGAATTCCATGCCATGTCGACTGTGGTAAGCCTTAGGGTAACAGTCACAAGAAACAATCCAAGACTAATCTTTCAATTATTTGCAATGGTGTTGCATTTTTTTGTTTTTAACCATCTCCTGGCCAGATGAATCTAGTCAAACATTTCTGACCTTGTTGCATTCTGTTGCTGGTATTTCCCATTGAGGAGCTGTTGAGCATGAATCACTAGAGTCACATCAGTTCTTGCCAGAATTTCTGCTTCAAGAATGTCTGAGCTGGTCAGAAATGCTTTTTTAACTTCACCAAGCAGGAAAGGTTTAACTATGGCGGCCCATTGGGCAGGAGGTGATAGCTCCCAGATTGTGGAATGCTCAAAAGCTATGAGAAACGCTTCCACATCATCTTGTGGAGTCATATTTTGCAGATATAGATTTGCACAGCTTGGTCTTGAACCGTTGTTTAGCTCATCTGTGGCAGTTTTTGTGGGACAATCGTCTTGCTGCCCCTCCAACAAAGCCATATTTGAGCAGTTGAACAGTGGTAGCATGCAGAAGGGCATTTAAAACATTCCTCATGCTGATATAGACTTCAAAATAATCTATCCCACTTCAGACCCCAGTTGTGGCAGGTGGGCCAAGTTCTCGACAAGAACCTCAAATTAAAGTTCTCAGGATAAAAGTTTATCATAATTTACTAATGGTTTGCTCAAGGCAAATAATGCTGTTTTACAATGTGATAAATAAACAAAAAGAAAACAAATCCTACTTAATTGTGGAGGCTAACTAAAAATATACTCTAGATTTGTAAATTTAACGTAATTTGCTGATTTTGGCAATTCAATCCAATCTCTGAAAACATGGCCAGACGCCCACGAAAAAGACATAAAGCAAAAAGCTCAAAATTTTCATCTGAAATTCCTGGGCTCTTTCACTCTCACATTCTCATCCACATTCTCTCACACTCTCATCCACATTCTCTCACACTCTTGTCCACATTCACTCTCTCCCTCACACTGCCAACCAATTCTGCTTCCATATCTCCCAGCTCCGCTTATGTGTCTTGTGTCTTCTTGTTCTACATCTTCTTGTTCTTTATCTTCCTGTTCTTCATCTTTTTATTCTTCTCTTTTCTCTCTTCTCTTTTCCCTTTTCTTTCTTCTCTACTATATCTTATTTCTTCCTCACTGCCTTGGAAGTTTTGTTATTTCGCCCTAAGATAACCTTGTGTGAACTTCGGCCAAAATGATTGGATGATCGGGGGAGAGGACGTAATTGGAAACTCCAGTAGAACAAGAAGATGAGTGACTGGGAAGCAGCGTTTTGCATTCAAAGAGGAACTGAATGAAAAGAAAAGTGGGATAGTGTGAGTAAGAGAGAGTGAGAGTAAATGTGGGCATCAGACATCAAATTTTGTTTCTGAATTTAAAATGCTCGCTTATTTTTGTCCTAATTCATTACCTGAAAAGGAATGGACCAAAAACTAACCAAAAAATTGTGTCTCTCATTTTTGGCCCACTTGCACGTTTAATGTATTCTAACTGCTCAACTGACCAGCTAGCCCAGTTCCTAGTCATAAGCAACACAATCACAGCATGTTCATTGCTATCCATAGAAAAAAGCTTGCTCCCACCTATTAACCCTATTATGCTGGAAACAAAGTCTCCTATAATTGCTACTGATATAGAAAGTCTCTCTATTTTTATATTTGCTGCCTGGTTATGTATATGTTTGTTGACCTTTGGCATAATGTCAAAGTATTTTTTTGTTTAGTATTCTTTGTTTTCAGTTGATTTGTTGAGTTAATACCGTATTTGCTCGATTATAAGACAAGGTTTTTTTCAGATCAAATGCTCTGAAAAATACCCCTAGTCTTGTAATCGAGGTCGTCTTCTAATCAGACCTCAAACAGAGGTCTGACTATGAGACTAAGATGAGACTAAGATCCAAATTCCCTGCAGCGCTGCAGGGAATCTGGATCCTCCGGTCTGGTAACCTCAGCTGCTACCGGGCGTCTATCAGCGAGCGCCGTGAAAGCGCGGGCAGCAGCGTACCTTTCCCTGCATAGTATGCTCTCAGCATGGGGGACGCCTCCTCCGCGCCACGATAGCCCTCCCACTGCTGGGGAGCAGAGCCGGTTGAGGGAAATCATTGATCTTGGCACGGCACTCCAGAAGCAAGATCCCGTGGGACCCGGGCGGCACTGTGCCGTCCCAAAGTCAAAGGCGGATCCGGTAGATTTACCGCTTTAATTTTCTGGAGGAGGCCGGGCCTAGTGGGGTCACAGCGCGTCATGCCGTAATGCCGTGGGAGCCGCAGTATACTAAGCGCCTGCTGAGCCATTGCGGTGAGTGCTTTAGTTGCTTGAGTGCGTGTCTTGGTTTGGAAGTGTGTCTGAGTGGGTATATTAGTGTCTGGGTATGTGTGTCACAGTGGGTATTTAAGTGTCTTGGTATGTAAGTGGGTAAATTAGTGTCTGGGTGTGTAAGTGTCCCCCTATATGCCACTCTGCCTCTAGAAATGCCTTATAACCCCTATATGCCACTCTGTCCCATGATATACCTTTTAACCCCCCAGAGTGGCATATAGGGGGTTAAAAGGCATATCATGGGCAGAGTGGCATATAGGAGGGTAAAAAGCATATCAGGGAGGCAGAGTGGCATATAGGGGGTATAAGGCATTTCTGGGGGCAGATGTGCATAACTGGGGGGCAGGTTGGCAAATTAAAGGACATGAAACAAAAAAATATTTTTCTCAATCATAGCTTTTATTAAATATGAAAAAAAATAGTTTACATGAATTATTATTTACTAGTAAAACTTTTTTTCCTATAGGGTCGTCTTATAATCAGGCTTTTTCTTTTTTTCCTAAATTAATATTCAGATTTTGGGGGGTCGTCTTATAATCAGGGTCGTTTTATAATCGAGCAAGTACGGTAATTTGTAATTTATGGGCACTTACTTTTTTACTTATGGAACTCCTATATAATGGTACGAGTCATGTTGTACCACTGCCACAGACAGTGGTACAACATGATTCCTATAATTATATAGCAAGTCAACCACAGAAAGTGGTATAGCTTGACAGCTATAATTTTATAGGGAGTAAAAAAAAGACGGTGTTACAGCTCGACTCATATCATTATATAGTCAGTCAGACAAAGACAGTGGTACAGTAAAACTACTATGATTATCTATGGATCCAGACACAGATGCTGGTGTATCATATCATACTCATATCATTATATAGCGAGCCAGACACAGATGCTGGTACAACAAAACTGCCATCACTATGTACTGAGTCAGGCACTGATGGTGGCACAGCATGACTCCCATCACTGTATCCTGAGATAAACATTGATGGTGATACACCGTAACTCCCATAACTATATACCACTGATGATGGTACACAATAACTTCCACCAAGTAATGGTGTGGCGCCATCAATAACTGGCTCAATATATAGCATATTGAGCCAGTTATTGATGGTGCTACACCATTACTCCCATTAATATATAGTGAGCCAGACATTGCCATTAGTCCTGCGTAACTCCCATCTTCTGTGATCAGTTTAGTTTGCATTTCATTGTTTTTTCACTCACTCTCACTCACTCATAATCTCTCACACATTCTCTTACACTCTTACTCACACTATCTCACTCTTAATAACTCTCCCTCATACAATTAGATGGGAAGAGTCTGTCCACATGGTGCGTGAAGGCTTCACCCTTATGAAGGCTTCACCCTTATGGAAGGCCAGGCAAACTGAGCTGATACTGGGAAAAAGCAGATTTAGAAAGAAGATGTGGAATCGGTTGGCACAGAAGGTAGCGAGACTCATTCTGGGACACAAATGGTACTGTCCCAGGCGATCTGGGACAGATGGTCACACTAAACGTGCCCCCCCTCCTAGTTTCAATGAAACTAAACAAGCAAAATAAAATTATATATATTACACAGAGGTTTAATCACTGAACATTGAGTTTGCTGGTGTATGGGTATAAAGGTCCAAGATATATCTTTTTTTTTTGTTTATTCGTTACCTGTTTTAGGCAAAGCTTTCAGCATCACACAGGGCTGGAATCACATTCCATGTAGATATGTTTCAATATTATTAGATTGTACCAATCTGTCTGTCTCAATTATGTTAATCTGTAACTGACTTCAGGTCACTTTAAGGTTATGCAGATCCAACCCTGTCTTGTGCTGAGAATTTTGTTAAAAACAGCAGGCATACGAAATCATGGAGGCTATGTTGTCACATCCTTTGTAACCTTTATATATATATAAATATATATATATATATATATATATATATATATATATATATATATAAATATATAAATATATATATATATATGTGATATTGGCATGAGTGTGTTCTATTGGAGGGATTTTTTCATATTGTATCATGAACATCACAATATCTACCATGTTAGGAAATGTTTTTGCAGGAGTAAAACTTAAAGGTTTCACAATGAAGGGAAAAAAACATTTTGCAGTAATGACTCTACTATTACTACATTTAAAGGAAAAAAATATTTTCGATAAAGCCGTTTCTCTTACATATTGGAAGATATATTTAGTTTTTTAGCGGTAACAGTTATTTTGTGCTACAAAATTACTTAGGGCTTTAACTTGTAACTGATCAATACTCTGTGTGCTGGGTAGCAGCAATGTCTTCATTAGTTAGGACTTGGAGTAATGTCCAACATGGGTTTTTGATAATATGTCTTGTCTCCCATTAAGCTATGAGTTGTAGATCTTATTTGACATTTGAGAAAATAGCCAAATCTGGTGTTATGTCCAATCTTTCTGAATTACTTTTTTTCTTGTAGTAAAGTGTTCTTTGTTTTTCACCTCAGCATGAGTTCTGTCTGATGCTTGGGGCGGGCTGCTATAATAACTACTGTCCTATTCAGGACAGTACAAGCGCTGCATCAGCTAGATTTCAGTCAGCTACAGGGCCAGCTCATTTCTCTACGCTAGTTCTGTCTAGCACTGAGAGACTTAATTGCCGAAGTCTCAGGAAGGAAGCAACAGTTGGCGGGTGTACCCAGGACCTCCCGTCACAGCAAGCAACTTGAAGGCTGAAACAAACACCCAAATGCTACAAAACAGGGGCGTAACTAGAAACCTCAGGGCCCCGGTGCGAGAATCTGTTAAGGGCCCCCCAACCCCCAACCCATCTATCCCTTTCTCACTATCTCCCCTCTCCCTCCCTACCCCCCTTCTCATGATCTCCCCTCTCCCTCCCTACCCACTTCTCACGATCTACCCTCTCCCTCCCTACCCCCCTTCTCAAGATCTACCCTCTCCCTCCCTACCACCCTTCTCAAGATCTACCCTCTCCCTCCCTACCCCCTTCTCACGATCTACCCTCTCCCTCCCTATCCCCCCTTCTCACGATCTACCTTCTCCCTCCCTACCCCCCCTTCTCACGATCTACCCTCTCCCTCCCTACCCCCCCACGATCTACCCTCTCCCTCCCTACCCCCCCTTCTCACGATCTACCCACTCCCTCCCTACCCCCCCTTTGTAGGTCACTTACCGTCAACTCCTGTGACGTCATATGCCGGCGTTCAGCGTGAAGCGCCGGCACCCGAGACAAACGCCTCACGCTCCCAACACTGCACTCTGGGCAGCGCAGCGGCGGCAACGGCGGCAGCAGCGGCGGCAGCGGCGGGGAGCAGAGGCGAGCAGAGGCATCCTGGATTTCTGTCAGTCAGGGGGGCCCAAGAGTTGCCGAGCGGTCGTTTTCAGCAACCGCTCGGCACCCCTTGGGCCCCCACTGACTGGCAGAACTCCAGGGCCCGGTCGCAGTCGCGACCCCTGCGACCCCGGTAGTTCCGCCACTGCTACAAAATGTAAAAACACTACGTGCCAGTAATGTTTTGACTCAACATCAACACAATTCGTACAACTTTAAAAAAGTTACTATGATGCACATTCACTAACTATACACTACATAAACTTTTATATATATGACTTTAACATTATAGTTTTAATAGTACTCTAAATTAAGATGACCTGTACATACAAATGGCTTATTAATTAATACTTTGAAATGGTTCCCCAAAAGGAAGGTATTGACCTACATGTATACCCTTTTTCAGAAAGTCTGAATGGTAATTCTTTAAATGGAAGAGATTATTAGTTGCAGTTTTGCTATTACAGTCTTTCATTATTCTCAACCTTAGGAACACCAGCTCAGTCAAATCAAACACAAATCTAAGCTCCAAATTGATGTAATTCATTATGTTTCTCAATTTTCTCTCCCCTTTTAGCGAGAAAGAGCAGCCTGTTACACTGCCCTTATATGCTTAAATAATTTATCAACATGTGTAAAATGTTCTGAATGTATGGTAGTCACTAGGTTAGCAGTGAGAAAAGCGTTTTATAACATAATGGAGTGTGTTCACTAAAATATCTAGTGGTCAGAGCTGCGGTTTAATGTTGGTGATCTTCCAAGTGCAAAATGTCCAAGTGAAAGCTGGTAAATGAGGAGTTAATAGCAAAAGAGGGATTCTGTTCAGTTTCACCGTTGTCCCTCTCTGATGCACTGTGTTTGCGTGTGTGGTGAGGAGAGTAAAGTTTTGGGGACAAAAAAGGAGATTCTTAGGTTGTTATTATTTAAATTGGCCTGGTTGACTTGATGGAGTTTTCTTTCTGTTCTATGTACACAGAGCTGAAATGGGAATATTGAGCCTTGGCGAACCTTCTAAGTGAAGGTAAGTGAGGGGTTGCCAGGAATGAGTTGAAAGACAACAAGGGGAGGATGGTATAAATTGTACACTTGCAATTTTGTCTAAATTGTTTTGTAACATCAGGGATACCATGTTGGGAAATGCCACTCAGTGCACATCTTCCACATGTCTGCACTCTTAGAGCATGTGCCCAGGGGCTGTATTGTGTGAGAAGTGTGAGCAAGTAGCCTACTTGAAATCCACGATATTGGATCTAAGGGAGCAACTGGCAACACTGAGGGACATTGATAACATGGGAGTAAGATTAGCCTTTACTGAGCAGACACTGGCTGGAGAGTACAGAGCTGGGTAAGCTGTAAGAGAGGAAGTAGGCGTAATAGGTTTAGGGTTTCTGAAATATTACATGTGCCAAGAGCTGCACAAGGGGGGGAACATGAGCTTAGGGATATAAATGCATGGCTGCGAAAGTGGTGAAGGGATTTGGGTTTTTAGAGAACTGGGCAGACTTAGCAGTTGGCTACAGACTCTACAGCATGGATTGGCTGCACCTCAATGATCAGACTAGAGGGTTGGAAGAGATTTTAAATTAGAGTGTGGGAATTGGAAATAGCATTAAAGCTAGTGTCGGTTCAGGGCAGGGCTTAGGTTTGGTAAATTGTGAATGGAATAGTGGGAACAGCATAGATACATAAATAGGTTAAAAAAAAACCAAGATGTAGACACACATAGGTTAAAAAATAGTAGCTTGAGAGTGATGTGTAGCAAAGTCAGCAGTTTAGGGAATAAAATCCCCCCACTTACTACATGGGTAACAAATGTGTATTTAGTGATGGTCACTGAGACCTGGTACAATGAGCAAAATAATTGCTTACATTTTTTACAGGGACTGCGTCTTAGGCAATTGGTAGAGGAGCCAGCAAGGAAGGCGGCTGCTCTAGATTTAGTATTTACAATCAGAGACATGATTTTGGATGTTACTGTAAGAGAGTGTTTGGGCTCCAGTGAAAACAGGACTCAGTTTATTTGGAAACATGCCAGTATTTAAACAGTACAAGGGGTAATTTACATACAATAGACACAGCAAACCACACAAAGTTCTCCATCAGGTCCTCCTTTGCACATGGCTCATGTATTTCCACTCATTCCACCTAAACACAGAGGTTCCCTGACTTCTGGCTGAAACTGGCTGGATATGAAATCCTGGTGCAAATATTGTTCATAGCAGTCTCTGTCCTGTAGGTCCTGACCCAATGGAGAGTACAACCACACATAAACCCCCTCCCAAAATGCAAGTGCCCCAAATATGTGTCCGAGCTCCACAGTCTTTAAAGTTTCTGGTACCTTCCAAGGCCAGGGCCCATAGTCTGTAGGAAGGAGGCTGGCCCTCAGGCCCCTCCAGGAGCCCATGGCACGAAGGCTTCGTGACAATCCCCTTTTGAATTAGTTAATATATAATTCTAAAATTACAATTAAAGTCCCCATCAGACTAATGTTGTGCAAAGCTCTGTTGAGTTGTCTGGTTCTGCCACTTTTCAATTGATGGTACATTGGACAATCTTCAACTCTGCCACCAGGTAGAAGGGCTTGGGAGCATGCTAATGAGTGTACATGCATGTACAGTGCAAAAATACAAGGGCTTTTTAATGTATTTATTGTTTTTCTGCCTTTCTGCTTTAAGACAAAATAATTGTAATAAGGTTGATTCCTTAGTTCATACAGGAGAATGACATTCATAATTTTTTATGTTTTCCATCTTCTGACAATTTGCTTTAGAGTTTTGGTAAAACCAAAACAGTTTCTGGTAACATTCTATATGAACAATGTGCCACTCATAACATTATTGTAATTTCTTATTTTGCCAATGGTGTCACTTAGTTTGTCCCTGAAATATGCCAGTTTGAAGTGTGCATTCTGTAGTATCTCCCCACCTATATATCTTATTTCTATTTTTATTACAAACACAAAGGAAGGTTTCAATTATTCACGTATGTCTTTCTTTATGATATGAACTTGGAATAAATGTAATATTTTTTATGATTTAACCTTTCTGTAGGCGTCCAATGCAGGACATTACAATTTGGGGTACTTGTAATAAATAACTTATGTAATATGCTGAATTCATTGTGGCATTCAATCAAAATGTTTTTGATAAAGTCTCTACCAGACATTGTAGAAACAGATACCTATTTATAACAAGCAATCATCTATGAAGGTTTCCTATCACTAGAAAGGATATGTATGAAAGATTTTATTACATTTTGTTATGCTTTTGTTTGAGTTCCCCCAAAAACTATCCCAACAGTTTCTCAACATTCATACTTTTTTGGTGTATAAATTAAATACAAAGATACATTTTAGCAGTGCAAGTGACAAATAATAATATTAATAATAATAAAATAAATAATAAAAGCCTAATTTTAGATTTCAATTTTTTTTTATTGTCACAAGGAAATGTTCATTCATGTTCACAACAAACAATATACAACGTTAAAACAATGTTTGGTTTCAGAACTGTCTCTCCTCTCCTCTCCTCCCCCTCTCTCCCTTTTATTTCATACATATAAATGGAAGGTAGAAGTTCCCGCCGTGTTATGTCGACAGAGATGTGGACTAAGATAAAATATTGAAGATAGCAGATTCAAGATAGAAGAGAAGATAAAAGATATATGAAGAAGATGCGGAAGTGGAAGTGGTAGGCAGAGAAGGTAGGGGAAATTTTTAAGAGCATGAGAGAGATAGTGAATGAGAGTTTAAGAGAGTGAATGTGGGCACAAGACAACAAATTTCATTCCCAAATTAAAAATGCCCCCAAATTTTTGGCCGAACTGAATGGGCAGGGAACAAAATTCATGGCCTGAAATGAATGGGCCAAAAATTAAACAAAAAATGAATCCAAATAGTTTTTTGGTCTGTTTGCACATGTGATTCATTGGCTAGCAAGCTTTCATTAATTTGCCACTTTCCCTTACTCACAAAGATCCATTGTGTTGCGAGTATGATGGGGCGTGGCCAGACCACAAGATTTAAGTAACAGGGATTTACCTATAAAAAATATCAATACAGGCGTTACGTCCTATGTGTGTTTGAATAAAAAGAGCAATAATTCCTCTTCCAAGTTGTTGCGGCCATATGTTAAATAGGGAGTAGGCGTTCAATGATTTTTAGAGATTAGCCCCTTGTTTACGTAAATGTCTGAATCTGGTATATCTGACCGGTCTATGGTAGGCTCAAGAGTAGCATTTAGATCTCCACACAGTATCAGTTATCCTTCTTTAAAATTCTCAATTTTACATAACAGTCAAAGAACATCTTTTAACCATTATTCAGTGTATAAAAATTCACCAGATATTTTGTTTTATTAATGAGGCACTTTATAAGTATTTATCTGCCTTTGCAATCTTTTTTCCCAAATTGGTGATCTTTTCTTGTAATTACTTTGGTTTTTTTTGTGTTTTTTTAGTTGTTGCTCCATCATGATGTTGTGAGTGTGTGTAGTATCCACCATCTTAGCCTCCATGTGGCAAGTGTGATCGCCAAGCTATTTGATGCTTCTTTTAGGGCTGCTCACATTTAAATGTAATGATTGTATCTACTTGGTAGTAATTGGCGTGTTGACATTTTCTTGCTGAGAGAAGGTGCAGAACATTGTGTTAACTAACATGGTCTCGGTTATCTAAAGTGTCCAAGTTGCTGATTCTTGCGAGGTAAGCTTTTCTTCTTCTTCTGTTTTGGTTCGAAAAGAAAATTGTTACTTTTCCCATACTTTCTTTTGTCGTTGGGTGGACATTACAACAGTTGTTGGTGGACACTTGATGGGCAAGCATTGGGGTATATGAAATAAAAAATGAACGTACTTGGTGCTCATTTGCAGAGAGCTTGATTTAGTTAGCCATCTTCGACCACTCATTAGCCATGCCCTATAAAAGAATAATTTTTGACTCAAACAACAAAAGAATCCAAACATCAATTTGCAAGTAGTATAATGCTTTGGCATTATATAATATTCATTTAAACTAGGAATTGAAAGCCCTTGATCTACCTCTCCCTTTTCCATGTTTTATGTATGTTATCGTATTCTTCTAAATATAGCTCTCTGAAGTATTGGGTCTTTTAAGGAACTTCAGAGAGTAGACTACATTGTACCGGGTTATTTGGCAAAATTAAATTTACATACCAAATGCTTATAAAGAAAAAGGAAAGCACTCAAAAGGTAAATGGGTGAAAGTTTTAGAGAGTGATACAGAGGGGTTGGGTGATAATACTGCAATGAGAGACCTCTCACAGCTATTAAAAAATCTAGGGCATGCTGCTCTGAGGAATGATTTCAATAGATGAAAGTCAATTCTTCTTTTTTCCCAAATAGCAGTTTAATGCAGATTGTTGACAGGAGATATACACTATAAAGGGGCACCAAAAAGTATTTGCATCATAGCGGGTGGAAATAAAAAGTATTTTACTTCCTGACTACCATCATATGACTTTACTTCTAGATAAAGCATTTTGTGAATGTTGGGGATATGATATTAGTGGTAATTGCACATTTTAAAAAGCAAATTGGAAAGGATGGAATCAGAAAAGTCCCTCTTTATATACGAATTGTCTAGAGAGTACCAGAACATATAAGGATAATTTGCATTGCTGCAAGATCAATTTTGTACATAAATAAATCCTCTGGAAATAATTTTCCCTTGCTTGTAAACAGTAGTAATTAATATTTACTAACCAAATAAATAGTCCCATCTGTGTATTAATGTTTGAAATGGAACATGGCATGTGTCCTAATTACAAATGAGCTTAGTAACTGAACACACGTAGTATAATAAACATAACATATAATACATTAGCATTAAAACAATCTTTTCTGTTTGACGTGTCTTTATGGAATGTGAGTCAACTACTTGCAATTTCCACATAAATTAAAACAGTTATGCTTCAATATTACAACATAATAGTTATTTGTTTAGATTTCAATCTACTATATAGCTAATACACATCTTAAATCTAAGAACTCTGTAATAACCTTTACAAGTATAGAATAGTATAGAATAGAATAAGTATAGAAAAAATGTACAGTCCAATTTCCGCTGTTTATTAAACAAAAATGTGAACCTGCATTTCTGGCATCCAGAGTGGATGAGAAGCATTGGTAATATGGGATATTTTAAGCACAGCAGTTAAAAAGTGTGAGTCACTGCCTGACATTGGGAATATATTCCAAGCCTATTATCTTCACACCCATGTGCCTCTAAGCACTTACATATCTGTATTTCTTTAAAACAAACCAGTTATTTATTTACTTTTACATAAAATAATACCATAATTATATGTTAAAGAATATATATGGAATACCAGCTAACATTGTTTATGGTTAATGGGATATTCCTGGTTGTGTATTTATATGTCCCTTTCATTGTCAATGTAACGTTGAGCTTGATATAATTGGTACATATTATGATAACAATTCTCCAAGCGAACAATAACAAGCTGACGGCAGACACAGTTACAAAGAAGATCTTATATTCATGTTAATGCCATGTCAGTTCTTGTGGGATTTTTTGCATCAGTAAACAATATATTCAACTTCAAATCATTGTCAGGAAAGCACAGAAGTTAAGGGATGTGTAATAACCCCTAGCTGGTAGAAGTTTTATCACAATGAAAACTGTAACATAAAACAAGGGTAGTCTCATGGCCCATTCTTACTCAGAAGTCAGTTAGGCATTTTTGTAACATTCTTCATCACATCTCTATTTTAGTATAGAACTGTTTTTATGTCTTAGGTGCAAACAATAAAACCATCTTATTTTGCTTTTGACAGGGAAAAATGGAGGTTGATATTTGTCCTTGAAATGGAATGTTAGTCCTATAAAGGTATTTTTTTATATTATGTTTTTCTAGAATATTCTTACCAATGTGTTTACCATGTTCACAAAGAAGCTATTTTTCTCATGCTATAGAAATATAAATATAAGGAATATTTTCTAAATATATTGGTTTTAACATTCTTGAAGGCATTCATTTGGTATACAACACATCTAGTGACAAAGTGTAAGGAATGCTTTAAATGGTTGTATAGTGTGGACAGAATATCCTGTAGAGTGTGCTGGATGATGGATATACATTTTCAGGTTTTGTGAATTTAGAAGTTAACACAAACCTGTTGCTGCAAATGCAGATTTATCTGGGATATTTGACACTGCACAGTAGACTTGTACACAAGGTCCAAAATCAGTTTGGACAAATTTTTCTTGGCTCATTCGTTTTCAGACAATGAGTTTCATTTTCTTGTTTTGTTTCTGATATAATTCGGTGGGGGGGGGGTTCGTAAACTAAATTTGTTGTACAAAAAGGTCTCCCTCTGTAGCCCAGTCCTGACTGTGCCCTCTCCACCCTGTCTTGTATCTGCTCCCCCCACCTGCTCACTTACTTTCTCCAGCCATTTTCTTATCTCTGATTTCTTGGCAGATGCAGAGACTTTGCTGACAGGGAGCAGGGAGGTCAGTATGTGAGACAGTGTCATGCTGCATAGAAAAAAAATACAGTAGAAAAGGGGAGGGGTGTGTAGTGCACATACACAGTGTCTGCAATACAAGTTGCTCTAAATCATGGTATAGTCATTGCTTGTCTGTAGAGGTAAACTCTGTAGAGATAAATAAATCTCTGTAGAGATAAACAGCCTTCCTTACAGGCACTGAAATGGTTCATTGTAATTCGAATTATGCTCATCACGAGAACTTTTACTATTATTTAATGTAATAAAGCCTTACTTAATGTAAGGAAGATTTACTTTACTGAGTGAGTGGTGGATATGTGGAAAAGCCTCCTAGCAGAAGAAGCTTGACGTCCACAGAACCATTGTCATAACTATAGGGGTTGCAACTACAGAGATGGGACGCGGGCAAACCCTGCAACCACTTGTTCATGTCTCCCCGTTTTGCACCAAAATTGTTCAGGAAGGGCCCTTCTGACCCGGACTGGGCCCTTTCTAAACACTTATGAACTGGCACAGTGAGACAAGAACACAGCGGAATCACGTGATCCCATGGTGAAACCAATGCTGCTTACTGGAGGTGTGTCCTCATTAACATATCAAAAGACACATGTGATACAGGAAGCGTTCAACTGGCAAAAACATTGACAACAATGCTTATGCCACCACAATGAGCATGAATGTCTATGTATGTGTGTGTTAACATGAAAGTTTATGTACAATTATATGTGAGCATAAATGTGTATTGTAGGTTTATACAAGCATGAATGTCTAAGTATAAGTGTATGTAAACATGAATGCATTTGTGAAAGCTTTTGTGTGTACGAGCATTAATGTGTAAGTGTGTGTTATCATACATGTGTAAGTGTGTGAGTATAGATGTATACATGTAAGTGTTCCGTTCATAACAGTTCAGAAGACCAGCATGCCTTCTGGTGTTCAACTAAAGCATCATATGTGTGAGCATATTGGGAGGACTAACAAACATCAACATTTGCAGGTGTGTGTGTCTTGCCTTAGAGATTATATGTAATATGGGAGGTTCCCCATCACCCTCCACTTCATCCTTAACTACATTGTATCATTATTATTATTATTTATTTATTTATTTATTTATATAGCACTGTCAATTTACGCAGAACTTCTTTCCATACATATATTTAAGGAGTATTGCAAGACTAGAATGGGTGGGGTGATAACAAACATAAGGAACAGAGAAAGGTGAGAGGTAGTGTGGTGGTTGTCAGTGACAGGGAAGTTTTAGCAACTAAGGTGGTATGCTTCTCTGAAGAAGTGGGTTTTGAGGATTTTTCTTCAATGTTCTTGAATATGAACGCTAAATGTTCGTGGAAGTAGGTTCCAGAGATATGGGGTACCATGAGTGAAATCTTGTAGACGGGAAAAGGAAGAGGTGATAATTGAGGAGAAGAGCCTTAGCCCATGGGAGGAACGTAAGTTGAGTGCACAAATGTTATGGAGGGCCTTATATGTTAGTACAAGGATTTTAATTTTAATTCTAAAGGTAATAGGGAGCCAGTGGAGGATTTCACAGAGTGGGAAAGCAGAAGAGGAGCGGTGTACAAGGAAGATAAGCATAGCAGCAGCATTTAGGACAGACAGCAGAGGAGAGAGTCAAGAGTGATGGTGGGTGGAGGAGAAGGGGGTTGCAAAGAAGAAAGGTCTTGTCTAATAGTTTCGATCATGTCTTTGAAGTGCGTAGTAAGATCTTAGGCGGCGAGAGAGGTTTGTGGTGTAGGTATGGAGGGACAGAGAAAGGAGTTGAAGGTAGAAAAAAGGCATTGCGGGTTGGAAGAAAGGGAGGATATGAGAGTAGAGAAGTAGAGTTGTTTAGCGAGAGAGAGATAAGGCAGAGTTGTAGGTGCAAAGCATGATTTTGTAGTGAGTAAAGTAAAGTGAGTTGTTGAGAGACGAGGCAAGTGAACTGTAATAAAAAGAGGCTGCTGCATCTAGACAAGACTACATCACTAGTCACCATCTTCTTTGGTCTAGCAGTGTGCTATTCTTTTTTTCCTCAGTTTGTGCCAAGGTTTAACCAATATATTAGTAGGTTACCCATCAATCTCTCCTGTAGGAATTCCACTTGCTAAGTGAGGCAGAAACATTTGTTTACTTGTTAACTTGAAAGCCATTGGACAGGGCACAGGGCACAGGGCACATGGCTGGAAAGCCCTCGGACAGGGCACACAACAGGAACACGTCTGGAAGCCCACAGGCGGGGCACTGGACTCATGGCAGGGAGCCCTCAGGAAGAGTACTGGACTCAAGACAGGGTGTCCTCAGACATTCGCAGGAAACTACTAGCAGTAGTATAGGACCAAACCAAAGATTAACAGTAAGGGTTGTATAAAATGCAAAGGCCTGTTATGACATAATCAACAGGTTTTTAAGGGGGAGGGTTGCACCAGGTTAGCAGATGCAGCTGGTCAGGTCATTAGCATATAATGTACTCTGTATTCATTCAGGTGTCATGTTGCAGAGGCATCTTGTCAGATCAAGAGTACATTATGTGGGAGAAACCCTCACCCTTAAATACTGGGGGACCCTGACAGGGTGGAATCCTGACATGTACATTTTTAGTTTGGCATTTAAAGCCCATTTTCTCTAAGATCCTGGAGGACCTGTTTGACATCAAAGTAATGGATCAATATGTCATACAGGTGAACCACGATGGACTGTTGTAGAAAATCCCTGAGGCACTATATGGCATAACTATACTTAAATCCTGTCTTCCATTTGTCTCGTTCTTTTATATGTACTAGATTCGATGGCAGATCCTTTCAATCTGTCAAAAAAGTGCTGCCATTTTGGAGTTCCTGCTGGGTTATGTCTGTGGAGATGCAGACAAAGATAGAAGATTAAAGATACCAGATGGAGGATAGAAGAGAGAGGAGTGAGAAGATAAACAAAAGAAGATGAAAATGTGGAAGTGGCCAGCAGAAGCGGAAGTACCCGATCCGAAGGAAAAAGGTGAGGCACAATCTCTAAGTGGATGGTGCATGGTTTATGATCTCTGGCGCACCGAGATGGAGGTAGTTGTAGCACCTGTGGAGGCATGGCCTGTGGGACTGGTTCAGGTAAAACAGTAGCAGGAAAAGGTTGTCTGGATGAGTCGATGTGACCCAAAAGGGTATGCATGGCTTGAGCTAGTTGATCCATGCGGTGATCCAAATGGCTGTGGAACTCGCACTGTAAGGCACTTACCTCTGGGAAACAGGGCCCTCTGCTGATATTCTCCTCATCCGGATTCCAGAAGAGACACATGCTCCCTGCAGCATAAGGCTGCCACACACTCTCTCAGCAGCATCGCTATGGTGATGAAGGACATGGCCACGCCATTGACAAACTGAAACCACATCCCGTGCAGCTGTACAAAATGCATTGATGGTCTTCTTAATCTATAAATTGAGTCTAGCCCACTTGAGTCGGGCCTGCATAATAAAGAGTTGGCCAAACTCAAGTGTGCGACAAATGTAGAGAGGCATTATCATTTTAACGTTATTGGTATGTGAGATGTAGCATAGAATATTTAATGGAGGAACTTGTATACAATATGTATGTTTTAATAACATATATTGAAAATAAATATGGCTACTAAGGAGGAAAATGTGGGCAAACTGTAGATGAATTGTTGACAACGAACATTACAGTGTAATACACGTCATTACAAGGATTTCATAATGTACTATACGTACATTTGGCTTACATGGAAAGGGTTATTATAGTTCAGGCAGTGAAAATACATAAAAGTATCTTAAAGAAATTACATTTTTTTTTAAATTGCATATAGAGTTGCTTCTTGGGATGAAGCCCAGGAACAACTTTGCGGCTGCTGGGGTGCCAGAACAATGCAATCATACATCTCATTTCAGTTAGTAATGTGATGTAGCATATTATGAGTGATATATACCACATTCAAATTTCACTAATTTAATCCTGTCACATTATATTTTCAATTTAAATATAAATGCAGCTAATGTATACAATTATCTCACATTATAATTATATATATATATATATATATATATATATATATATATCTGTAGTCAAATGGACTGCTGAACATCACGGAATTTTTTGTTAAAAAACTGAAATGCTTATGACTATCTATTGTAAAAAAAAAAAAGCATGTGGTGAACTAAGGAGAAATATACACTTGATCAGGACTATGTTGCCAACATACTGACAATGCAGCAATGCTGTTAAGTTACTCACTCACTTTCTTGATTCACTCTACATCAGACTGCAAATAAATGGTGCTGGACCCACTTTTTACTACAAACTGAATATATAGTATATGACCAAAACATATGTTAACACCTGACCACCACACCTATATGAACTTGAACATCTCATTCCATAAGCAATGGCATTAATATGGAGTTGCCTACACTTTGCAGCAATAACAGCAAAGATATCCGGAAAGTAAATACAGGTACAGTTCTCTCAATTGCTCTGGATGTGACAGCTACCATTAAACCCTGGAACTGCTCAGATGAAAAACTTTAAATGTAGCCAGTTGAGAAGCAGTCCAACTGTGAATATTGTAAGTAATATAATTCATATACATTTGAGAATGTTGCAAAATGCTATTTCATATCAGATCTTAAACGGTTGTGCTTCTAAGCTATTGTGTCCTTGTACATTAGTTCCACTTCCCTTAGATAACTAAGATACATAAAGGTTTAGTACTATAAGCACAATCTGAATTTCTTAGGATTTTAAAACCTTGCAATCTGTCCTTCTATTTCAGAGTTTTTCCAATGCTTAACCTTGTAATTTGTCAAGACATTGCTGAAGGAAGAAGACAGATTTATCTGTGGAATGTAAAAAAGAGATTAAGAAATAGGGACAAAGATAAGAATAACGAAAAAAGATCAGGAAAAGGTAAGACTATCTCATACTTTGTACTTTGATTATACTCAAAATCATTTTTAGTCATTCAGTTCCTTTTCCATTACAATATATTATGTATTTTGGTGAATGATAAGTACTGGAGCTTGTTACATTGGGTTATCTTCTGGATGTTATCTGCCAACAGAAACTGAGATAGCAGAAGGAATATTTTAAAGAAAAAGAGATATTCGCACGACAATAACAAAATCACATACTGATAATGCTTTAGGAGAAACATTGGCACAAAAAGGTACTCCTCAAGTTAAAATATATAATCTGTGCCTGAACAAATAAAACAATTTTTTAACCTTTGCAGCATGGTTACAGCTTCGCAGTGTGCTCACATATACACTCACTGGCTACTTTATTAGGTACACCTTGCTAGTACCTGGCTGGACTCCCTTTTGCCTTCAGAACTGCCTTCATTCTTTCCTCAGAGATTTTGGTCCATATGGACATGATGGTATGTTGCTACAGATTTGTCGGCTGGGCATCCATGATGCTAATCTCCTGTTCCATCACATCCCAAAGGTGCTCAGTTAGATTGAGATCTGGTGACTGTGGAGGCCATTGGAGTACATTGAACTCATTGTCATGTTCAAGAAACCAGTTTGAGATGATGTGAGCTTTGTGACATGGTGCATTTTCCAACATCAGAAGATATGTACACTGTTGTCATAACGGGATGGACATGGTCAGCAACAGTACTTAGGTAGGCTGTCGCATTTAAATGATGCTCAATTGGTACAAAGGGGCTGAAAGTGTGCCAAGACAATGTCCCCCACACCATTACACTACCACCACCACCAGCCTGAACTGTTAATAGAAGGCAGGATGGATCCATTCTTTCATGTTGTTTACGCCAAAGTCTGAACCTGCCATCTGAATGTCGCAGTTGGAATCAAGACTCATCAGACCAGGCAACGTTCTTCCAGTCTTCCATTGTCCAATTTTGGTGAGCCTGTGCAAATTGTAGCCTCGGTTTCCTGTTCTTAGCTGACAGGAGTGGCACCCAGTGTGGTCTTCTGCTGCTGTAGCCCATCTGCTTCAAGGTTTGACATGTTGTGCATTCAGAGATGGTATTCTGCATACCTTGGTTGTAACGAGTGGTTATTTGAGTTACTGTTGCCTTTCTGTCATCTCAAACCAGTCTACCCATTCTCCTCTGACCTCTGACATCAACAAGGCATTTTTGTCCACCCAACAGCTGCTCACTGGATATTTTCTCTTTTTTGGACTATTCTCTGTAAACCCTAGAGATGGTTGTGCGTGAAAATCCCAGTCAGCAGATCAGCAGTTTCTGAAATACTCAGACCAACCCGTCTGGCACCAACAACCATGCCATGTTTAAAGTCACTCAAATCCCCATTCTTCCCCATTCGGATGCTCGGTTTAAACTTCATGCCTAAATGCACTGAGTTGCTGCCATGTGATTGGCTGATTAGCTATTTGTGTTAACAAGCAATTGAACAGGTATACCTAATAAAGTGGCCAGTGAGTGTATGTTAACTGTGCAGGATTTCCAGCCACACAATGTTAGGCACTCTAGGAGAATGTTTAGGCTCTGAAAACACATTGGGGGTCCAAAGCCTGTTGGGACCAAGCAATAAAAGCTGGGCAGATCAGAGGATCCAACTCATCTGCCTTGCATTAAGGATCCAGAACGCTCTCAAGCTTCTGTCTACCTTCTGACATATCCAGGTAGTCAAGTATGAGGTAGCGTTTCCCTCCTCATCTACCCAAAAATGTAGAGAAGACAGAGGGATTCCTTAATTTCTCAGTAAAGTGCACAAAAGCCAGAGTACAAGATAAAGTTGTTCTCCAAAAACAACCCCATCAATTCTTGTGTTTTTTGCAATGTCTTTCAATTTAATGGCGAGTTCACATTAATTTAGTTTACCACCATAAATTATATATTGTGTTTTTCCAGGACAAGTATAGTTTTCTTTTAAAATGCTAATTATATACCTTATTGTTCCGATTATAGGCCATATTTTTTCCACAACTTTAAATATTTAAATTAGGGGTGCAGATTACTATCGCGATACTCGCGGGTTTAGCACTCGCTTACGTTAATTTTGTATTGCACCAACGCCATTATTTGGCGCCGCCCGCAATGACGTCACTGTCTCTCCCATTGGTCCCCAGTCCGTTTTTCCCCGCCCTTGTTCTTATTTAAACCCACTCCTTGCTTCTATCAGTGCCGTTCAATGAGCTACTGTATGTACTCTAGGTGTTCATACTCGTTGCCTTATATCTCATTTGCCTTAATTGTGTACCAGACCTCGGACTGCTTCCTGACTTCGCTCTCGTGCTGCCTGCCCCGACCTTGGATTGATTTTGGTTCTCGCTCCCGTGCTGCCTGCCCCGACCTAGGATTGTCTCTGGATTTTGCTTCTGTGCTGCCTGACCCGAACTCGATATCTCCTGACCACGGTTTCTGCCTCTGTCTCTGTATGGTTCTTCCGCCTTGGACTTCTACCTGTACGCTCCGTGATTTACATACGTCTCTGCATAGAGGGTCCACTACTGGTGTTGTCTAGATCCCGACGTAACATATACACTGTTATTAAGCCTAAAATAATAGATAGGGAGGAAAGAAAAATGTGTGGAATAAAATAATATTTGGGGGATCAGGGAGCAGGTTATACAGTGGAATTCTGGACCTCTGAGACTGTCAATAAGTTAGTCTATTAACCCTTTAACGACCAGTGACCAGTCACAAGTTTAGAAAGCGTTTAATGATTAGTAAAATATCAAAAAAATGGAATACAAATAGCTAAAAAAAATATATAAATGTGGTATCATTTAAAAATAAATATGCAGTCATATCACCATCAAGGGAACCATCCAGTTCCAACAAAAATGTAAAAAAAAGTCCAGAAATATAAAAAAAAAAATATTTTTTTAGTTTTATGAGCAAGTGCTAAATTTAACGATATATCCTCCCAAAAATCCTGACATGGAAAGAGTTAAAATACTAGCATTTCAAATACCAAAGGGGTGTCTATGGTTTCATTGGGTAAATTGGAGTGGCCGTGTTCAAAATAGGTTATAGGCACAGACTGACCAAACTGAAAAAAGCACACTTCTCAAATGTGACCTGTTGCCCCCAAACAACCAGACAAATCCAGACATGGGTGGTATTGCTGTACTCAAGAGATGTTGCTGAGCACATATTTTGACAAAGGCCGGTGGTAAAATTAGTGCATGGAAATGGTTAAAATACCCTGGGGTCTCTAGTTTTCAAAAATATATGATTTGATGGGGTAAATTACATCGGCCAGCTTCAAAGATGTCCCAAATGGCACATGGGGGCAGAATTACCAGATTTGGAAAAATGGTTTTGAAGTAGCAAAACACTACTTGTACTTATTGCCCTATAACTTGCAAAACATAAAAACATTGGGTATTTCTAAACTCAGGACAAATATAATCTATTTAGCAGTTTTTTTTCATTAGCTTTTGTAGATGAGTAAATGATTTTTCAAATTAAAGTGATGATAGTAAACCATGTTCAGAGACACTGTTACCTTATGACATGTGACATGTTGTCCTCACTATGGGACTTCTTTTCATTTTTAAAATATAATTTGACATGTTGTCCCATTATTATCCAGACATAATCATCACTTATTTGTAAACTATGACATGATTTATGTTAATATTTTCTATGTAAGTTTACAATAGTGAGCACATCATGCTCTACTTTATGCTGTCCTTATTCTATACTTTGATTGAATGAATTGCAGCTGATATATTGACAATATTGAATCATTTCTTAAGCTTTGCGTCCAAAGTTGTAATATTTAGAATGAGATTGTACAATGTACAAATTTACATATTTCAGTTATGATGTAATGTGTAATTGTACTTATTCATTGTGCCTGTGTTTTTAATTTTGGCTGGGTTCCCAAGAGTACATATACTTACCAATTTTCTTTATGTCTATAATTCTGGAACATTTTTATTCATAGAAGAAAATCAAAGGTAGGGGAGCAGTCAAACAAAGGTTTTAGTTCCAAAAAAGCTGAATGACACTTATAACAGCTAGCTGAATTTCCAAGCAGTAAAAAACATCTTTACATATGACATAGCAGCAGAGAACTGCTTTTTTCCTTGTAATGATACACTGATATGCGTAAACACGGAAAACCATGATGTATATACATGCATGTGAATACGTAAACCGATATGGAGCCACAGCCACATGCATTCATATAGAGACATCCTCACTTAAAACACACACCTGCTTACAAACTGACTTCTATAAACATGGATCCAAGCTCATACCTGCATAGATATTATTGCCCTTTCTTGCCTGTAAAGAGCAATACAGCTTTCACTCTTACTTACCATAACATGCATTTGCCTTGGGTGCTGCCTTAGGAGCAGAGCCACCAGTCACCCATTCTGCAATGCTGAATGCTAGGATAATACATTCTACCATGGTGCTCTTTGTTAGAAAATGAAAATTACCAGGTTATTGTGAGGTTTTTTATTTATTTTTTCCCTCAAAGACTTCAGCTTGTTTTGCAATTGAATTGTTCACATTATAGTTTCATATACTAAATGTATTAATGTATTTCCTTTTATTAATATGGAACTTTGGAAAATGTTATTGTAATTTATTATATATTATAGAAAGATTTTTATACTTTAATAATAAATAAAAAAATCACAAGAACCTGGCATTTTAACAGGGGTGTGTAGACTTTTTATATCCACTGTATGTGTCTTTAACCTCTCTACACTGGGCCGAAGAAACTCAGTATAGATTGTGGGAAGGCCACTGTCGCTGAGGAGATCAGCAGCAGCCTTCTGACAAGCTTTACAGAGCCTGCATGGCTCAATGAACCTA
Source organism: Spea bombifrons (assembly GCF_027358695.1). Classification (NCBI taxonomy): domain Eukaryota; kingdom Metazoa; phylum Chordata; class Amphibia; order Anura; family Pelobatidae; genus Spea; species Spea bombifrons. The sequence continues at coordinate 84,792,449 of NC_071088.1, read as the reverse complement.
TATCTGAAACATGATTGCGTGCCTTGTTCTCTCAAAGGGGCACAGTTTTGTGTTGCCTTGGGGAAGAGAGTGAGACAGTGTGAGTAAGTGTGTAAATGAGAGTGTGAAAGAACATGCAGGAGAGAGTGAGAGAGCATGAGTGAGGGTAAAAGTTTGAGAGAATGTCAATGCGTGAAAGAGTTAACATGAATAATAGTAAGTGAAAATCTGAGAGTTTGTGAGACAGCGTGAATAAGAGTGTGAGAGAATGTGAGATAGTGAGAGTGAGAAAGCTTGAATAAGAATGAGTTCAAGTGTGCAAGAGCATGTGAGAAAGTAAGAGAGCCTGTGAGTGTGAGATGGCATGAGTGAGAGTGTATAAATGAGATTATAAGGCAGCAGGAGTGAGAGTGGATGAGAGAAAGAGAATGAAGAAGAGTGAGAAGGAGCGTGAGAGAGAATTAATAAGGGTATAAGAGGAACAAAATGCAAACCGTAATGATGATGATAATGGGAGATATTCCACTGTCAATGTCTGGCTCAGTATATATTGTTGGGAGTTATGGAATACCACGGTCTGTGTCTGGCTTGCTATATAATGATAGAAGCTATACTGTACCACCGTCTGACTCAGTATATAGTGATGGGAGTTATGGTGTATCGATGCCTGGCTCGACATATAGTGATTTGAATTAGGGTGTACCACCATCAGTGCTGGCTGAGTATAAAGTGATGGAAGTTATGCTGGGTCTGGCTTGCTATATAATGATAGAAGTTATACAGTACAACCATTTGTGTCGGTATCACTCTATAATGATAGGAGTTATGCCGTCGCACCGTCTGTGTCTAGATATATAATGATATCTGGTATAATGATACCTGGTATATGTAACACAACACCCCAATATATGTTGAGCAACATCTCTTGAGTACAGTGATGCCAATCATGTGTCGGTTTGTCGGGTTGTTTGGGGACTAAAATGCCACATTTGGAATTGTGCATTTTTCAAATTGGAATTTCGACGTGTTTAAAATTTCGCTCATGTATCCTATTTGGGATATCTTTAAAGCCGCTCAGTTCAACTTACCCCATCAAATCATATATTTTTGAAAACTAGACACCCCAAGGTATTTCAAATGCTGGTATTTTAACTTTTTCCATGTACACATTTTACCACCAGCATTCGTCAAAGTTTGCAGAAGTATTTTTTCTGTGTTTTTTCCACGCACATTGTATTTCAGGTATGAATGTACCACTCCTGGTATATGTCACTGTCAAACACCCCAATATGCGTTCAGCAATATCTCCTGAGTACAATGATGCATGGGTTTGTCTGGTTATTAGAACGATAAAAGGAATTTGGACATCTGGTCAGTCTGTAACTTATTTTTGGGACATCTTTGAACCGGGCCCATTCGATTTGCCCCACCAAACTATACATTTTGGAAAACTAGTCACCCCATGGGCATTTAACATGCCAGTATTTTCATTCTTTCTATGCAAGAATTGTTTGTGAAGATATAGCACTAATTTTAGGACTATATATCCTACTAATATATATATTTTTGTACTTTTTTTTATACATTTTGTCGGAACTTGAAGGTTTCCATGATGGTGACATAAGTGGGGAATTATTTTTACATGTCGCCATTTTTTAAAAAAAAATTGTAACAATTTGTATTTATTTTTTTCTTATTATTTTAAATGTATTTTACTAATCACATTGTGATTAGAAAGCTGGGCTTCATTGAATGCAAATGCAGAGTTCTCAGGACACCACCATCTTGCGAGAGGCAAAATCTCACACAGTGGCGCTTGTGACTGCTCTCCAGTGCGGGTACAATGCATCCTGGGGTGGGTTTTCAGTGTCATAGTTACATAGTTACATAGTAAATAAGGTTGAAAAAAGACCAAGTTCAACCCTTCTTCCTAACCTTCCTATTCTTGATCCAAAAGAAGGCAAAAAAACCTAATTAAGCTACTTCGAATTCTGCCATCAGGGAAAAAAATTCCTTCTTGACTCCAAGAGGCAATCGGATTTCTCCTTGGATCAAGAAGCTCTAAAATGTTATTCTATTTATAGCCCTGTATGTCATGCCTTTCCTATAAAAAATATCCAGACCCCTTTTGAAGGCATCTAGTGTATTTGATAACACCACTTCCCTTGGCAGTGAATTCCATATCTTTATTGTCTTCACTGTAAAGAATCATCTATGAAACGTGCGCTCTTCCAGTCTCAGAGGGTGACCTCTTGTTCTTTGTATATTTCTGTTAATGAACAGGTCACTGAAGAGCTCTATATTGACCCTGTATATAGTTATATAATGTCTCAGCTCCTCACTCCATCCCCTGTGTTCTTTGCCTTGTTGCCTGTCCTTTGTGGCATCCTGTACCATGTATGCATATCTTGCTATGTATATAATTAATGTGCTGTGTATTTATGTTCAGCTGTGTTTTGTTATACCATTACCTTGCCTCCCTCACCTGAAGCCTAGACGTCTCACACCTGATCTGATGAACAGGCTTTATATCCCTGCCTCCCAGTAACAGAGGTGTGAGTTCATTAAGTTCTTTGGAGCCATAGTTCATTCCAGATGCTCGATCTGCCTGTTGGATTTACCTGCCTACCTGCCTACCGCTTTCACCCGGACTGCCTACTGAATTTCCCCTTTTTTGCTTGCTACCTGTCCCAGACCAGAATACTTGCCTGGACTTTTCTACCCTCATATGCATGATATGCCTCCTACTCTGCTGCTTCTGGTGAAATGCCTTGCTTTGCTTTTGTAATATAACCTATAACCAAACATTTTGCTTGTGTCCTTTGTGAAGTTTGTTTCAATCACTGTGTTCTTACACTCCTGCGCTCTGGACTCCAACATCCAGTTAAGGGCTGCAATAAAATGAGCCTGACACCATCCTGGAGAACCGGTCAACAACAGTAAGTATAGTGGTGTAGCGATGAGAGGGAGGTAGCTCCACTATGAAGTCAATGGCGATGTGGGTCAAGGGACGACTGTGCACTGGGAGGGGTAATAGCAGACCAGAAGGGGGAGTCCTAGGGGTCTTGATCATAGCACAAGTGGGGTAGGATTTAAGGAAGTCTGCAACATCCTGTCTCCAGGAGGGCCATCAAAAACATCGGCCTAGAGACTGACAGGTGCACCGGAGACCAAGGTGGCCTGCAAACTTTGTGGTATGGTGCAACTGGAGTATCTTCTCATGGTAAACAGGGGGCACGAACAACTTGTCAGAAGGGGTCTGGGCTGGAGCAGAGGGTTGACTGGCTTGAATGCGTTGTAGAAGGGGAGAGGCAACGGCAAGAGTGACAGCAGAGATGATACGGTTAGTCGGTATAATGGGTTCTGGGTCAGGTTTCTCCTCAGAAGCTGTTCAGAACATACGGGATAAAGCGTCGGCCTTGGAATTCTTGGATCCCGGACGATAGGAGATTGAAGCGGGATAAGAAGAGGGACCATCGTGCTTGTCGAGGTGTTAGTCGCTTGGCATCGCCAATTTACTGGAGGTTCTTGTGATCCGTGAGGATGGTAACAGGAATACGGGAGCCCTCCAAAAGGTTACACCACTCAGAAAGGGTGAGAATGACTGCCAGCGCTACGGAATTTGATGGCGCTATAAAAAAAAAAAACAATAATGATAGCAATGTCATAGTTCCTCTCCGCAGGAGAAAATTGTTTTGAGAAGAAGCCAGAGGGGTGTAGAGGCCCTTCGTACATTTTACGTTGGGACAATACTGCTCCGGCCCGATTTCCGAAGCATCTACTTCGATTACCAAGGGTTGAGATACATCAGGATGTACGAGGACCGGAGTGAACACAAACAGAGTCTTTAGTTTATGGAAGGCTTGGACTGCAGCCGTAGGCCAGTTATGGCAGTCATCTCCCTTCTTGGTGAGATCTGTCAGAGGAGCTACAGCTTTGGGCGATAATAATTGGCAAAGCTGAGAAATCTCTGGAGGGCTTTATGTCCCTGTGGTTGAGGCCATTGCAGAATGGACTGGAGCTTGTCAGAAGTCATCTCGAACCCTGTACCGCTAATGACGCAACCTAGGAAGGATACACGGTTGACTTCAAATTCAGGACCTTCCTCGATGAGAAAGCAGATCGGGCGAGAGTATTCGAATGTCATCAAGGTAGATGACAATGAATTGGTGCAGATAGTCCTGAAAAACAATCATTTACCAATTCCCGAGAAACAGCCAGGGCATTACAGAGCCCGAATGGCATTACTGTATATTCATACATTCATACATTCATGACCAGAGCGGGTGTCGTTCTGACGGATAAGAATGAGGTTGTACACAAGCCGTTGATCTAATTTTGGGAAAACCTTTGAGGCGGTCAAACAACTCAGAGATGAGCAGTAAAAGGTAAGTGTTTTTGATGGTGATTCGATTAAGACCTTGATAAACAATGCATAGACATAGACCTCCATCATTCTTGGAAACAAAGAACAATCCTGCGCCTGTGGGAGATGTGAAGCGGCGGATAAAGCCTTTTAGGAGATTTTCACGAACATAGGTCTCCATTGCTTCAGTTTCAGTCCGGGATAACGGATACACTCTACCCCGTGGGGGTATGGTACCAGGAAGCAGGTCGATAGGGCAATCGTAAGGACAGTGGATGGTGGTATCTAAGGAGGATGGTGGTATCTAAGGAGGCAACTTTCAATACACAAGGTTAAGGTGAAACGCAGGTGGAACACCACCAGGAGGTGATCTCACAGGTGGACCAATTGATGTCTGGGTTGTGTAGCTGCAGCCAAGGGTAGCCCAACACTATGCGAGCAGCCGAAGAAGAAATCGCATGTAGTACCACCATCTCTTTATGGAGAACCTGTCACGTTCTACCCAGGCTGCGGAGCTACATATCTCTGTCTTGCTTCAGTTTCTCTGTTTTGCTTCAATCCATTCCTGGATTTCCTTATGCTCTGTTCTGATGTTCCATTCCTTGCTTCAGCTCTGTTTCCTTTATAAGGTGTGCCCCACCCGTTATGTTTGTCTCTGTCTGCAGTCTAAGGTATGTCTCATTGCTATGTGTTTAGATTTCTTGTTTGGTTTGTTTAGTACCTTTGGCGTATTGGTGGGGTAAGCATACTATGGCCATAAGATGTGACGGAATCTCCAATAGTTATCATATAGTCCTAGGCTAGTCCTGTTTGGTCCTGCGGTTTCTGTGTATTCTTGTCATGTGTTGCCGGTAGAGGGGTGTCCTGTCTTGTATCCCCGGTAGAGGGGTGTCCTGTCTTGTATCCCCGGTAGAGGGGCGTCCTGTCCTGTTCATGTCGGATTCCTTGTCTTGTTCCCTGTTGTGCCCTGTATTATGTATATGTTGTCTGGTTATGTTAGTCTAGGCAGCTCTGTGCTTTGTTGTCCCTTTTTATGTCTCTGCTATTACTCTGCTTAGCTTCCATTCTCCCAGCCTGTAGCATCTTGCATATGATTCTAGTGCTATGTCTCATACCTACTTCAGGGTGCCTGCAGGATATCACTTTGCTTCGTTCTGGACTACATCATGTCAGATATTTTATGATAGAAAACATGTATTCCATATATTCTGTATTTTACATGAACACAAAATGGAGTCAGAGCCATTTTATTTTACTTAATCATGTAGTGATTATTTCTTTTTGTCCTTGTTCCCTCTATAATTGAGAACAAAGGAGTATTCATGTATAATGATGTTTTAGCGTATATATGATACAATTAATGTTATCTTCCATGAGAAAGTTAAGGAGTAGACACTGCATATCCTTAGGAATGTAAATTGGAATGGGGATACATGGGAAGACTACCAAGACCTGAGTTACTATCTAGGAAGTAACACCTGGCGATAAGGGTGACCAAGGATAAATTCCAAACACATATGTAATGGTTTTAAGTTAATTCTTAGACCAGAGCGTCTCTCACAGGTAAATTAAGAAATTACAACGGTGTAAATATGAGTAGAAATCCTAATTATAATGGGTAAAACCCACCGTTATGATTGGAGAATTCCAATCAAGAGGTGGAGGCTTTGATAATAAGCCCTGTCTTTAAAAGCTTATGTCTTGAATAAAAAAAAGGAGACCTTAAAGAACGCACCCTGAAATGGACAGACCCTGACGGACTTATTCACCAAATTTACCCCAGAGAATTGGAATCTTAAGATTCTGGCACCATATTTCACTCTTGGAGTTACTTTGAGTTCTAACCTATAAAACTGGTAGAAAGTTATATTCTTTCCACTTAATTTCTTGCCAATGAACCTGGATTAATTTTTACAAGGATCGGTGGGACAACAGCAACAAGTGGTGGTAATTATAATTGTTTTATTATTCTGAATAGAGATGAATTTTGTCTTCTTCGTATAGAATTCCCTGTTTCTGGGAAGTACTATATTGCATTATTGTATATGATGGCTTGTGAGACTACAGCTTATAACCCGTGATAATAACAATAATGAAAAGGTATTTTTACCTATAGATGAAGTTTGACATTATTTGTATCTATTAGGAACTTCACTAATACTCTTAGACACAATTAAATTATTTTTAATTTGTTATATTAGTTGGACTAATATTAGAGAGATAGTGATATCTTTATTACTGCCCTGATTATTATCAATTTTTGGTTGCTGAGTGGGATGGAAATTAATTGTGTGTTAGACTTATAAAGTAGTAACTCATATTGATAACTATCGATAATATACTGTATTTGAATTGATTCATTTTTGACATGTTTTAAGAACTTTGTGTTTTATATTATGCACTGTTTGACTCATATATAGATTTTATAAATTGTATTCACAATAAATAAATATTTTTTGATTGACTATTATTGTGATATATATCTGATTTGAATTATAATTTTCGGCGATCTGAAAGGATTTAGGATCGGAGATAAAATATAGGGTATCTCCTTAAATTAATATTGTGGATGTGGTACTACAATATTTGGTAGCGTCGTTATTTTGCGTATGTGATAAAATATTGGTTTTACCTATTTTGTCTCATTAATATCCCTAACAATCAGCTGCTATGTCTGGGTGCTGGTATGTGGCTGCGCAACCCTAGATGCCCACCTGAGTGAGTGCAGTCGTCCTGTACCAGGCCCTGTCCAACTCCGCTACTGCACAGCAACTCCTGAACATTATCATCAGGCTCTCTGGGTCATTACAGTCGTCTGTATGGACCCAGTTCGTGACAAAACCCTTGCTTGGAGACGAAGAGGTACAGTGTCATGGGTCACCACTGCAGGTAGGAGAGGCCGCCCATCGATTGCCTCCACAAAAACCGGGGAGGCTTTCTCCTGCAAGGGTATGTTGTGGAGCCTGCAGAAGTCATGGTCGATAACGTTTCCGGCGGCTCCAGAGTCAATAAGGCCCGGGGCTATAATGGTTCTCTCCTGGACTGTGAGAGCAGCAGGCACAAACGTACGAAACGCCCGGTCATGGGGGAAAACAGCAGGAAGGCCCAGAGGAGACTCCCCAATCCTCCCTAGACCCTGTAGTTTCCAGGCTTCACGGGGCAGGAGCGCACGTAATGGCCTTGTTTGCCACAGTATATACAGATGTCCTGGCGGCGCCGAAGGGATCTCTCCTCCTCGGAGAGATGTGTAGAGCCAATTTGCATGGGCTCTTCATTAGGAGGAGAAGTAGGTTCGGTGCTAGTCGAGGGGCAAAATGTACTGGATGCCTCTTTTGTCGTTCTCGTTGCACCTGACGTTCCCAGAGGCGCAGATCAATGCAGCCTATGTAGGCAATGAGCTCTTCCAGATCCATGGGCAGGTCCCGGGCAGCCACCTCGTCTTTTAGGCAGTCAGATTTTTAGGCCATTAGTGAAGGCGGCAACCAAGGCATCGTTGTTCCATGCCACTTCTGCAGCCAGGGTACAGAATTTGATGGCAAAGTCAGGAGGAGGAGGCAAACTTAGGGTATGAAGACCTCGGTCGGCGGTGGAACAGCAGCAGGCGCGTGATGGATTGGTCCTCGCCAGGAGCGTTTCCAAGGCCTGAGTGAACTGGTCCATGCGATGAGCCACACTTTCAATATGGACTTCACAGGCAGACATCTTCTGGCCAATCTCCGTGGGATCCATGGTGACCCTTGGTACTGTAATGATTTGGTGAGGTAGGATCCCGGATGGCAGAATGAGCCAGGCCAAACAGGAACCAAGAAAAAGCCAGAGAACCAGCCGGGTCAAACAGGTAATCAAGATAAGTCGAATCAGAATCCAGAGACGAAGTCAACAAGCCGAGTCAAAACGGAGCAGTCAGTCAATCAAACGCACAAGCAAGTAGCAAAATACACCAACCAAGGGTGACCCAGAAGTGGAAGTCCCAGGTTTAAATAGGGAGAGATGGAGGTGTTTCTTGCAGGTAGAGGTCCCACGTGGTTATAAGAGTGCGTTCCTGATGCGCGGTGAAGACGCCAGACGGGCAGTGGGGAAGCCACCGGAGAGGGACACGTCGCAGGAGCAGCCACGGAGCGGGCCGGGGGAGGCAGGTAAGTCCTTACAATGGCGTTGCATTACCTTAAACTCAACATCTCCAGGACTGATCTTATGGGAATCACTCCACCTGCTCTGTCCATAGTCCCTGACATCTCTATCACTATTGATAACTCCACTATTGAACCAACAGATCAAGTTTGATGCCTTAGAGTCACATTTGACTCTGCTCTATCATTCCTCACATCCAGCCATCATCAAATCCTGCTGCCTTCACCTGAAAAACATCTCCCATCTGCCCATTCCTCACAGAAGAATAGACCAAAATGCTAATCCACTCCCTTGTGATATCCTGACTGGTAATAACCATGCAAATAAAGCCAAATCCTGATCCAAGAGTGTATACCAAAAGACAACCCGGGGTCAGAAACCAAGATGGGTACTCAGACAAGCCGGTGTCAGGTATAAGGAGGTCAGGGACAAGCTAGGAGTCAGGAGCCGGGGGGGGGCCTCAGGAAAGCCACGCACAGGTAATTATGAGTACGGGAGAATGCACTTCCAGTCATAAACACCACAAGGGCAGGGAGGAAGGGAACCTTGGCTGTTTTAATAACCTGCAGGAGCTTGATAATGGGCTGGTTTAAAGGAGAGTAACTAAGGAAGAGAAGTTACCAGGCAAATGAGTAACCCTGACAGGCTGTTAATTAACCTTCAGCTGTGGAAGGAGAAAAGGCGTAAGCGAAAAATGTTCATTTAAACCAGAAGGTGATACTGTATTTAATGTATTTATCCAAAAACATTCTCCTTTGTAGTAAGAGTCTTGAGCGGTCATCTCCACAGGGTACGGGAGGCACATGATCAATGGCAATAAATCAAAGTCATGAAAGGCAATGCCCCTTCTGCAAACAGTGCTTTGCCACAGGATTATCAGATCTATTATCACTATAAACTGAGATAATAGAAGAGCTATGTCCTCTAGTGCTGTCACATGTGTTTTCCCCACGTATGAGAATTTCATTAGGTGGCAGTGGAGTGACTGCCGCACGACGGCCGCTTTCTATGTCACTTGCAGCCGCATTGGTGGCACAATGGGCCAGTTGACTAGACTTGCCCTCCAGGCCTTAGGCTGCCAGCCCTCCCCTGGTACCCCCGCACTCTACATCAATAGCTGGCGTGTAGTGATGAGGGAGCAGTGAAGTGACAGACCTCGCGCTCCCACCACAGGATGGAGAATGGAGGAAGAAGGATGGAGGAAGAGGTAAGAGATGGGGAGAAAGGAGTGTAAGGGCAGTGTACCCCCCACGCTCTGCATCAATAGCCGGCGACAGACCTCGCGCTCCCACCACAAGATGGAGATGGATGATGGAGGAAGAGGGATGAAGGGTGGAGGAAGAAGGATGGAGGAAGGGGTGTAAGGGCAGTGTATGTGTATATGTGTGTGTGTAAGGGCAGTGTATGTGTATATGTGTGTGTGTGTGTAAGGGCAGTGTATGTGTATATGTGTGTGTGTGTAAAGGACGTATATGTGTGTGAGTAAAGGCATGTGTCTGTAAGGGCAGTGTACGTGTATATGTGTGTGTGTGTAAGGGCAGTGCATGTGTATATGTGTGTGTGTAAAGGCAGGTGTGTGTAAGGGCAGTGCACGTGTATATGTGTGTGTAAGGGCATGCCATCTGAATGACCAACAACCTCTAAAGATCATCTTGACTCTACGAACTCATCGCCATCCAGCAGTCTTCTAATACTGTTTAATTTCTCCTCAACCACTGATTAGATTGTAAACTTGCAAGGGCGGGGCCCTCCTTTTCGTTTGTACCAGTTTGTTATTGTTTGTGATTTTAAAATCTTCTAATAACTCTGTTGTAACAGTGCTGCATAATCTCCATAATAAGGAAGGTAATGGTTTCTTTTTTAATGATATACGCGATGAATGGGACCGGTGTGACCGCATGCCGTTTGACAGGCCCGGCTATCTATGCTTAGGTGCTGCTTTATCCACCAGGTCTTGTTAATGAGGAGGGCATATACTGTACATATAATATACACAACACAAAATAACACAGGCCAGACATGGGTTACTATGTTCCAAGTAAAGCTTGCAGTTCACCACCTCTTGCCAAGAACACACCCCATAATCTGGAAGATAATCCACCAGTCACTGACCACCAGCCGCACCATCACCCGCAGTCCCACAAGAATGTGCCCATTATACCATCTCCAGATTATGCAACTCTGGAGCACAGTCCCTTTCCCAAGGGAATTATAATGTGAACTTGTGAACTAGCACCATAAAACAAACCTGCAACACCTGCAAGTACAACATTGAACCCACCACGACAGCCTTCTCGATCACATCCTGGATATGTGCACACCACATTTCATTAAATCAATACCCGTTGGTCCACAACAACTCCTTGCACTCCATCTCAATCAGCATATGCCTCCACACAATCCCACAACTCCTTGTCAATGCCTGAAGAACCCTTGAGATAATAGGACAACCTTCAAAGGTGAGACAGGGAGTATCCCAAAACGGCCTCACCATTTTAACCACACTAACCTCTTTCCTCAAGTTTTCATCAATCACCTCAGGATGAGCCACCACCAACCTCAAATTGCATGCCCCCACATGTAACACTATAGCATTATCTTCCTGTAAGGAATCAGTATCACAACAAGGAAGATCTCTACTCAGTGCTGGTTTTTTAATCTGCCGCCAGGGGGAGCTCCACCCCCGTGCATGTGCGCCCAGATCCGGCCATGCAGCCAGAAAATGAAGAAGGAGCCGGAGCAGCATTGTCGGACCTGGTACCCGCGGCTTGCGGGTACTCAGGTGGGTCACTCCATCGGTGTCTCGGCTGGGGATCCCGACACTTCCAGACAACACTGTAGAAGCCATGGCTCCGTTGTGTTCACGAGAGACTTCCCTTTGGTTTTCACCAACGACGCTCGCCGATATGATGAATGCCTGTAGCCAGTTAGAAAAGGTCCTAGGTAACAACCTATACCTCTTATTCCCATCCTCTACTTTCATGGTGTCATATGGTCACTTGAGCTAGATTAAACCTCTCCAGTGGCAACAATGAAAATATTTCTACATATTCACCCTTCCATATGTGCTCCCTTACCTCCTGCTTTAGATAGGCCCCAACGAACCCTCAAAACATACACAAACCTCCCTCCTAACTGTCTGCTACCTTATAAACCTAAGACTCCTCAGTACTTCCCACCGCCTGCCTTGACATTGCACTTGACACCAAAGGTGAGATGCCAGTACTACTAACCTGCACAAAAGCACCCCAATCCCTGGAGACTACCCAGAGGTGCCTGCCATCCCCTGCACTACCGTTGACTGGGCACTAGTCTGCCAAGCCACAAAGGACTGACGTTTGATGCTTTTTGTATATTTGGGCATGCTAAATTATTTTTTATCTTTCATGGAAGATATGGATTTATATAAATATATGGATTATCCTTTATAAAATGGTAAAATGCTTATAAAATCTAAAAAGTAGTTTTGTTTAAAATTGATACTTATGTCAAATATAATTCCATACAACAAAAACATAAGAGGCTAAGAGAACTGTTGAAACGGTAATAAACATTTAAAATTAGAAACATTAAATGTCTCTAACAAATCTACAAATGGAGTTAAAAAATATATTATTAGGAGAATCAAAAACAATTCTGGAAACCTTCTAAAGAAAATTATAGCCTTGAGAAAGAATTAAAAGAAAGAATTTAATTGAAATCATCATCAATTAACATAAGAGGCCATAAGAAAAATGTACCAGAGCATGAAATTTGATTAAACAGATTTGATGACCTTCAAAATGATGAACCTTTATAATAGATTATACTGTGGGCAGAGTAAAATTCGGCTTTCAAACTGCTGTCATTTGTATCTCTACAAATATAGCACTAAGGTTATAAATTGCAGGTAAGACATATCAATATGTTAATGATTTATAAATATAGGGAAAAATAAAGGACACAGTGATAACTCAAGCCAAATTGAGGTTTATTTATAAATGGTACAGAAATGTTTATGTAGTATAAACTTTTTGTAAAAAGTTCTCTGAAATGGGACAATAACATCATAACATAGATCTATAAAGTGTAAAAGCACCACTTTCATGCTTTATAAAGTTGCAAATTTTGCATCCTGACAAACTAACCACTGCATGCAAAAAAAGGCAGAATCACATGTGCAGTTTATGAAGCCGACTTACTTAACTGATACATATCATTATGATGGACGCTTGGTGTTCAACATTGAGCTTATTATGCCCTTGCAATCTTTATAAATGTCGTCCATTGTGGTTTTCCCATAATTTATAGATTTAAAGAAACAAAAATACTATAACTGAAGAATCTACTGAAATCTATTACTTTATCGTTGAGAATAGGTGACTACATATCTGCAATATGCTGTTTATTTTTAGTCTCATAATAAACTTTTAAAAAGAACTTAAAAAACTGTTGTAGATAATACATACAAAACAAAGCAGAAATTTAGCGCATATTAATCCTATTTAATCTTTCATGGATATACTCTTTACCATAGTAGTAGGACTGCACTGTATTGTAACTCAAAATTAGAGTCTCAAGCAATTTAAAGCCTTCTCTGGACACCATTAATGTGGTACCCGTGTGGCAGATGGGGCCGCTGAACCCTAAGGTTTGGTTTTGGAGAACATGCAAATATGCATAGCACAAAAAATATAGAGAAAGGGGAGTGCACAACCTAAAAAGCAGAAAAGGCCTACATCATATGTACGTAATACGTAGCTAGATGATGAGAAAAAAATAAATGTGGTAAAGTTAAGTGTTGTTATTGAAAATAAAAATGTACAGGGGCGTGCCTTGGTGACGCTTATAGATGGAGGCTTGAAACTTCATGTCTGCTTTCGCTGTCGCCTTCTACTGAAGTCACTTTGGCAAACCTCAAGCAATATTTTCTGCCTGGCACCACAGAGCATCTGGATGTCGGTCAGGATTCCTGGTCAAATAAAATGGCTGACTTGCCATGTGGTTCGCACACTGACCCAGAGCGGATGGGCTCTTCTCTGCAAAACTTGGAGATTTCGGATGACCTGCTATCGGATCTGCAATCACAGCTTTAAGATGTACCGAAGAAGGAGAATTTTACTTACCTTATTTAAGAGGTACGTGTAACATTCAGCTCATTAGGGACCTCACTTAGTCAATTGCTCTATGCAAAATCCTCACTAAGCTTTTCAACAAGATTTTGAGCCGCCTGCCGGATTCAGCGGTATCAGGTATCAGCGTGAGACGTCATTGTATGCCTACACTACCACTACAGCATCAAAGACCAGATATTACGTAAAGCCAGCTATCTGCTGCAAATTATGCTCATGTCAGGTAAATGAAGCCTTTTCCCAGATCCCTCCAGATTTACTATACAGTCCAGGGGAGCACTTAAACAATTACACAGGTGCTATAGGAGAAAATACCTCCAACATCCAATACCCCAAAGGCTTTCCTTTTCAGCTGTTTGTACTACGAGAAAACTGTGCTCATGAGAACTCCAAAGAAGAATCTCCCTGAGTTTGCCAACACTCTGGTCTTCAGGTCCCACCGTTACCAGATTGGGCTATGTAGCTCGACCCGTCATCTGCGGATGCTGCTATTGCTCAAAGCTGGCAAGCAGTCTCTCAAAAGAGTCAGAATAGGGGAATTGGAGGCATCGGGATCTGGGTCTCTTCTGAGCCCCCACACCAGTTCCACTACCTTGAGGTTCCCTGGACTCTCTAGTAACATACGGCCTGTATTCTTCTGACCTACAGAGGCCTTAACAACTCTGGACCCCCCTTTCTCTCTACCTTCCTATCCAAATAAACCCCTAACCTCTCGCAGGATTTCACCCGTGCTATACCCCTTTTGTGGAGTTCTTTCCCCATTCTGTGAGACTTTCTCCCTTGTACAGGACTCTTAAAAGCTCTCTGAAAAGCCAAGTTTTTCCAGAAACAAACAACTTTTCCTCTTAACGCTCTCACCCATCATCCTAATCAAGAGCCATCTGAACGATCAACTGTCACGTTCTCCCAGGCTGCGGAGCTGCATATCTCTGTCTTGCTACAGTTTCTCTGTTTTTCTACAATCCATTCCTGGATTTCCTTATGCTCTGTTCTGATCTTCCATTTGTTGTTTCTGGTTCTGCTCTTTGCTTCAGCTCTGTTTTTCTTTTATAGGTGTGCCCCACCCGTTATGTTTGTCTCAGTCTGCAGGTATGTCTCCCTGATGTGTATTTAGATTTCATGTTTGGTTTGTTTAGTACCGCTGTATGCACGGTTTAGTGTTAGGACCCACCGTAAATTGAAGTACTTTGGCGTAGTGGTGGGCTAAGCATACTATGGCCATAAGATGTGACAGAATCTCCTATTGTTATCTTGTAGTCCTAGGTTAGTCCTGTTTGGTCCTGTGGTTTCTGTGTATTCTTGTCATGTGTTGCCTGGTCAGTCTTGTCAGCTCTGTGCCTTGTTGTCCTGTCCTGTATCCCCGGTAGAGGGGTGTCCTGTCCTGTATCCCCGGTAGAGGGGTGTCCTATCTTGAATCCCCGGTAGAGGGGTGTCCTGTCTTGAATCCCCAGTAGAGAGGTGTCCTGTCTTGAATCCCCGGTAGTGGGGTGTCCTGTCCTGTTCATGTCAGATCTTGAGTATTCCTTGTCTTGTTCCCTGTTGTGCCCTGTATTATGTATATCTTGTCTAGTTATGGTTCTTGCATGGTCTCCCTGTCCCTTGCTTGTTATGTTTCTGTGATATACTCTGCTTAGCTTCCCTACTTCCAGCCTGCAGCATCCTGTAAATGATTCCAGTGCTATGTCTCATGCCTGCTCCAGGGTGCCTGCAGGATATCTCCAATTTCTGCTCTGTTCTGTCATCATCCGCTGCTACGTCAGGGCGCTGGTATGTTGCTGCACAACCCTAGATACCCACCGGGAGAGTGCTGTCACCCTGCACCAGGCCCTGTCCAACTCTGCTACTGCACTGTAACTCCTGAACACAATCTTTGGGCGCTCTGGGTCATTACAGTCGTCTGTACGGCCCCAGTTCGTGACAACAACCTCTGCAGATGATCCGGACCCTATCAACTTATCCAAATCCAAGCAGTCCTCTCCTACTCTTTCCCTTCCCCTTAACCAACGACTAGATTGGAAGTTCTCGAGAGCATGGTCCTCTTCTCCTTTTTTATCAGTTTGTTATTGTGTGTAATTTAAAATTATTCCACTGTACGGAATCTGCTGGCCCTATATAAATAATTGTAATGTAATATTTACACAAAAGCTTCCCTTGGACTTCACACTGGAATTTACATTTGACTTTCTGGTGTTCTGTTTGCATTTTTTTTTTCTTTTTTGTGGCTATGACCTGGAGATTAATGCAATTAACTTATGCCTGATTTATTTGCACTGCATGTCTGTTTCTTCATCCCAACATCTTACCCCCACCATACATAAGGATTTATATTTGCACCTGGTTTTAACAGTGATTTATGGCGATTTCTTTATCTCTGAGTTCGAGCAAGACCTGACATGAGATTACAGCTGATCTCTGTATTGCGGGTGTCTGGGATGTCTTCCCGTGAACTTCTCACCCCCTTTGTCTCTGGGCTTGGTTTGGAGCCTCCCTCATTCCTTAGCACACTCTTGGGTGCTTCTAATCCATGTTTACCCCAGCCACTTATAGCGTAAGGGATGCTCATTTATTGGGGCTTTCTACCTGCTATTGGTCATGGCACCACTATTTTATGTAATATGTTACATTCTTCCTCATCAGGCTCCCATATTATAACCCCCCGTTTTCTGTAGGGGAGAGGATGCAGTAGTAGCCCTGACTTTGTGGGAAGCATGATTGTGGGCTTGGTGGCTGCTAGTGTGTTATGTTGTCAGAAGAAGTAGAAATGTACTCACGATCATGGTAGTGGAACCCAGGTGCAGGAGTGACCACACTTAAAATGATACACTGGAGGTCTGGGGATCGAACAGAACTCCTTAGGTGTATTCACAAGCACAAATGACAGAAAGACGTGCAGATCAGGGTAGTTCTGGATAAATGGTAGCTAAGCTGAAGTTCAGGGTGCCAGAGCTCAGGAGAAACATTAAATAAGCCAAAATTTCAGGATGTCAGAGGCTAAGATAACTATTAAAAAAGCCAAAGTTCAGGGTGCCAGAGGTCAGGATAATTGATAAACAAGCCAAAATTTCAGGATACAAGGATACCAAACAAAATGCAGGAAATGACAGAGAGCAACTTGCCTCTCTGAAACCATAGTATAACCGAGCACTGACATGGTGGAAAGGGCAGGTTTATATAGGGGCAAAGGACGGTCTCCAGAGCTTATAACATCTTAGCCACTCCTACTTTGCCATGGCAATGCAGCTAAATCTAAAACACAGGAAGCACGTATTGTGCAATTGCCCGCCCTAGGTTAATCCTTGCCCCCCCTGTTGCCCCCCTGCCGAAGTTGGAATAAAGTCGCAATGCGACTTTAAATCCCGTCTTTTTTTTTTATTTATTTTTTTAATGTGCAGGAGAGAGAGGGTGCGGCCCGCGTAAGATCGGCAGCCAGGGCAACCGATCTTACTTGGGCCGCACCTCGAGCCCTGCTACTTACCTGTGGGAGGGTCTTCTGTACTGCATAGAGGAAGCGGAAGCTAGCAGAGAACGCAGAGGGAGGCCGCGCCCCCTGCTGAAGTCTGTGAGCGGCATCGAGGAGCTGCAGTGCAGGTAAGGGGGTGGGGAGGGTGTTTGAATGAGTATGGGTGATTGAGGGAATGAATGAATGTGTGTGTGATAGCTTGAATGTGTAAGTGCTGGAACCTAGGCATGATGGGACTGTGATTGCTGTTAGCATTCACACTCCTATCATGCCAAGTCAGCCAGTACATGCTGAAACCTAGCTAGCTGCCCCCCTTGTGTATTGATGCTGCCAGCAGTATGGGGTCTGCACATCACTTACAGCCACCCTGTACCAGCATATAGTGGCTGACTTGGCATGATAGGAGTGTGATTGCTAACAGCAATCACAGTCCCATCATGCCTAGGTTCCAGCATTTACTGGTTGGATGTGTGAGTGCTGGAACCTAGGCATGATGGGACTTTGATTGCTGTTAGCAATCACACTCCTATCATGCCAAGTCAGCCAGTACATGCTGAAACCTAGCTAGCTGCCCCCTTGTGCATTGATGCTGCCAGCAGTATGGGGTCTGCACATCACATACAGCCACCCTGTACCATCATGTACTGGCTGACCTGGCATGATAGGAGTGTGATTGCTAACAGCAATCACAGCAAGCACAGTCCCATCTTGCCTAGGTAACAGCATTTACTGGTTGCCTGGGTATGATAGGAGTGTGATTGCTGTGTGGGCAGTGTGGACACAACCTGTGATCTATGCCTGTAATTTAGGGGATTTTAAATATACCTTTTAATGACGTGTTTTTATGTGAATTCCAGTTGATCTATACCTGCAAAGCTGGGTTTTTGCGTTATTCTGTAGAGCCATATCTATATATTCCATACATTATTTATGTATACCTGCAAATACAGTGTTTGTATGTCTTATTCAGTTGATTAATACCTGCAATGCTGTTTCCATGTATTTATTTGATCTATACCTGCAATTCTATGTTTCATATACTATTGTATACATGCAAATACAGGATTTGTATGTCTGATTCTGTTTATTTGATATATACCTTCAGTGCTGAGATCACAAGTGAATATCAGTTGATCTATACATGTAAAGCTTGGTTTGTGTGTTAATGTGTTGATCTATACCTGCTATCGGCAACTGGGGCTAATATTAATATATATATGGTCAGCAGGGGCATCAATACACAAGGGGCAAAAACACTAAGGGGGGTATAAACGACAATGCAGTGTGAAAAATCCATCCTGATGTAGACGTCTGTGACGTAGATTGTGTCCTGCTGTTTGTGTGTTTTTGGTTATCAGTGTAGCAGAGCCTGTCCTCGGGTGTGTGTGTATAGGTGTTGGTGTGGCAGAGCCTTTCCTGGTGTGTGTTTGGGTGTTGGTGTGGCAGAGTCTGTCCTGGTGTGTGTGTTCAGTTGTCAGTGTGGCAGAGCCTGTCCTAGGGTGTGTGTTTGGGTGTCAGTGTGTCAGAGCCTGTCCTGGTGTGTGTGTGTTTGGATGTGGGAGTGGCAGAGCCTGTCCTGATGTGTGTGGGTGTCTGTGTGGCAGAGCCTGTCCTGGTGTGTGTGTGTGTGTGTTCGGTTGTCGGTGTGGCAGAGCCTGTCATGATGTGTGTGTCTGGGTGTTGGTGTGACAGAGCCTGTGTTGGTGTGTGTGTTTGGTCATCTGTTTCCTGGCACTTAACTTACAGTAGGAATTATTTAATTTATATTTATCCAGAGATAAAATGCCCTCCTGAAGTTGTAGTGACTTCGGGGGACAAAACGTTCAAGGCCCTGAAATCATTTAGTGGAAAAGTTATTTATTGTGTTATAATATTTATTTCAAGGATTAGTCGCACTCAATTGTGGCTTCAGGCTTCCCATGTTGAATGATCAAGTATTATTTTAGCCCAACAACAAAAGTATGATTCCATAGCACATTACTTTTGGAAATTATGAATGCCCCCCCAGTTTGACTGTGGTATCTTGTGTGCCCCCCCTATATATTGTTTCTAGAGTCGCCACTGGTTAGGTCCCTTCCTCATAGCAACTTGGTCTCGAAAGCTCGCAATTAAACTCTCAGTTAGCCAATAAATTGTATCATTTTAACTATACTTTTCTACTGTTTTCTCAACGGCTAACACGGTACAAAACCTTTTTATCATTTTTCTTCCAACAGAAAGTGTCTTTGTTGTGGTCAGTAGGATGGCCTGCTGCAAAAGCAGGGATATGACCAAGTGAATCTCTGCAGACTCCACAGTATGGCTAATGCATTCTGTCAGTGGGCTGGGTGCCGGGTCAGATGGGAGTCCATGTTCAGGGGCAGGATCGGTCTTGGGACTGTGCTCGGGACATATGGGTGTTGCTGTGTCCAGTTGCAGGTGGCTATCTGCCTGAGGCTTAGCTCTCTCTGTGCCCCATCTGTATACACTAGCTTTGGGGCAGCAAGAGGTCAGCAAAACAGGCAGGTATGTGCAGACTGCAGGTGGGATCTGTAGCAAGTGCAGACTGTAGGTGGGGTCTGTAGCAAGTGCAGACTGCAGGTGGGGTCTGTAGCAAGTGCAGACTGCAGGTGGGGTCTGTCGCTAGTGGAGCCTGCACATGGGGTCTGTAGCATGGTACCAGGGGATGATCCTGAAAAGAATCAAAGCCAACACCAAATAGGTCAAAATCCAAGTAATCCAAATCAAACACAGTACAAATGGGAAAAGCTAGTTCAGAGTCAAAGTCCATGCCATGGTTCAAATCCAAAATAATGAGCAGAAGTATCAAAAGCCTTCAGGTGCAAGTATAGCCAGAAACAAATGCACTAGCAAGGAGCTAGGAGCATGCCCAGGAAGATATAAGGCCATGCTCACCTAGCAAGCCTCAGGTGATGCAGAGACACAAATGCATAAATATGGTATGAGTACTTTCCGTTAGAAAAATGTACATAATTTGGATTTTTAAAACCCACATTCCAGGATGTTAACACCTAGGTTAAGGTACATGACCCTATAAGGTATATGATGCCAAATGTATTGTGTGCACATTGAGAGCAGAAGCCTTGGTCTATGTGTGACTATTAATGGAGCCAACACAACAAAGAGTTTAGAACGCTGAAGTGTCATATAAAACTATTGTAAATCAGTCAAAGCAGGTGCACACATCAAACCCTTTTTTCCAGATGTTTTTGCAAGTATAATTTATTTTACAATATTCAGATTTCTTCTCGGCATAAAATGTTTCATTGAAATACATGCAATTAGATATAACTTTGTAATTGGACATACTTAATTCTCAACTATTATTATCCAAAGTAATAATTCATTTTGAGTATATTTTATTGAATTGTGAACTTTAGAAGTCTTAAGAGAACTTCCTTTATTCACTTTATATGATTTATATCTTCAGACTAGCAACACCTCAATCAGTAAAATAAACCTATTATATTATTCCTTTGAATACAAAATATTATTAAAAGTATTAAGGGAAATCCAATGATCCACCTAAACATTTCATTCAAAGATAAGAAAATCTAATTAAAAATCTACTAAGTCACACATCCTAAATCCTTATTTCATTTCATGATGTAGGTTTTTTTTCAACTATGAATTATCATTATGTTATACTTTCCAATCTAACTTCAATTCAGCTAAAGAAAAAATTGCAATATGTAGGAAAGGGCTGAAAGTCAGTTGACCTTTAAGTGAATTGGCAACATTGTGTTACCTCTCAGTACTATCAAGTATTTTGCTATAATATTACTATTTGTATTTTCAATTAAATTGAATGGATATGTATTTTACTGTATTCATTAAAAACAGTTTCTACATATCTATCTATCTATCTATCTATCTATCTATCTATCTATCTATCTATCGTGAGAGAGGGATAGGCAGACATATTTATGTTCTTTTTTCTGAGTCAGTTTTATTTTATTTTTTTTACCTTCTTTTGAGGAGCCATAATAAGGGGCATATATCTTCAAGGGTTATTTCATTACACACTATGGTGAATGGGATGGGGAAGGGGAGGCAACCAATACTCCCCTTGGTTAATAGGGGTATTGTAAACCCATGTTTAGTTTTCAAGGTTAGTGAAACTGCGAGTTGTTTGTGAGTGTTAGAATGTGTTAGAGTGTTAGCATGCAACTGGAGCCCAAAAAGGTTGGTCAAATGAATCCTTAAGTATCAAGAGAGGAAGAAACATAGAGCAAAATAATAAAACTTTATTTGGATCATCATGCTGAGAAGTAGCTATTTTCATAGCTAATTGTGTATTTATGGCATTCCCTGCCCTAGAACTTGCCCAGGACCTAGTTCTAGCGGGAACTTACCCATATGTTTTCGGTTCTGATCACTAGGACATGTCATCACATTCTGGCACTCCACCTCTGAAATACATGAATTAAAAAATTGCATGAGAGGAGTACTATGCTGGTTATGTCAGATGTGCACAGATCTCTGCAGTGGAAATGGGCCAGTTAGAAGGGAAAGCTCTTATTTCCCCAATGAATCCTTTGGTGCACCAGTGAGAAATTAAATAAGGGGGGACCAAGGGAGGGAAACAAGAAGACAATGCAGAGCTGTTGTGGATATAAAGCCAACGTCCCTCCCACAACTACAAGCCAATCCAATTGCCCTTAAATGTATTTCAGTAAATACTCTTTCCTATCCTGTTATTTTAAAAGTGCCAATCTGCTCTGAAATGTACCATTCGGTTGCTCTTATTTCTCTTCTGCTGTAATTTACCTTCTGAGAGGCAAAGGGGGCATTGTTCATTTCTTATTTATCCTCTATATTTACATGTCCACAAAACCAGACAAAGCCGATGACTTTTCCACTAAGCTAAACAATCTCAGCTTTACTTCAATTTCCTTACTCCCCCAGGAAAGAAATTCCTGTAATATTTTCAAATCAGAGTCATCATTTTTTTCTCTTAAGTGATTCCTTTCCATGCATTTTTACACATTCAAGGTGCTCTTCAAATATCTTTCTCTTCGTTTCTGGAAGTAATACATAGTTCTGCAATTTGTTCAGACATCTGGCACCAGGAGGTTAACTTACCTTCCTCCAGGCTGAAATAACAATAGCTTAAACATTTCAAAATAATCATTTTCGTTGCTGTATAAATGTAATCTTACAAAAGGAATTTATTTGGGATTTGCAAAATGAGCATGCTTTAAAAGCATCACATGTATAGAAAGCCTTTGTTTCATTATACGCTTTTATGAAATAAAACCAAGAACACTCAAAAGCTACTCTGCCGTGAGCGACCCTCACCTTTTTCTGTATATGAATCTGCAGAGCAACTGAGGTCAACTGTTTAAATGTTCTGTGGTTACTTCGTACTAGAGGTATGATTAGCTTGCAGGGGAAATAATTTATCTTCCTGAAGCATTGCAAAGCCAATTATATGCAGACACAGTACTTATGCTACACAATCACTTAACAAACCAATTTAAAAACAGAAATAAAGTTAACTTCACACATTGTGTTTCCCTTTATGGTTATCCTCTTTATATTCAAATAGTGAATTACAGCTATATCATTGAAGAGTGATGATGTAACAATGCAATTAGAGACTGAGGCCCAAGGGGCAAGGCAGCTCTGCACTTCATTTCATCATGACCTTTTGGGCAATTATCAATGGCTGAGGGAGCCATAATTTAAGTTATTTACTGCATCATTTATTTATTCACTGGGGCAGGGTATCCATGTGATGCACACCTGCCAACAGTCTATGGGGGGAAAAAAACTGATTTTCAGACAGCGTCTAGCTATCCTGGGTAGTATATTCTATGTCAGTCTCAGAAAATCTCAATAAATCAACTTTTTTCAAGCCCTATTTAATTACCCCCCCCCATCACTGCTCACTGTACAGGGGAACCCTAACGATTTTACTTCAATCTTAGGTTCTTTTCAAGCTTACATCATTCATTTTTGTAACTGTGTGATCATTTTTCTGATTCCTACTGGTCAGAAATTAAGGGAGAAATCCTGAAACAATCCCTCTTAAACTTGCAATGTAGTAGTACACACACTCAAAAATGTATGTTCGCCTAAATGGGCATACAGTATATACAATTTGAACCTGTGTGAAATCTCAATTATTTACACACATTTTTTCTACTTTTGTAAATTCTGAACAAGGCTATTTCTGTGCCTCTCTGTTTCATGACACGCTTAAAATTTTACGTCATAAAACAGAGACCTGCTACCACAGCCAGATAGCAGCCTGAGTGAGGTATCAGTTTGACCAGCTGCAAATGCCGTCCTGTCGGGCTGCTGAGCCATCTGTGATGCACAATAGGGGTGCGCCAGTGCAGAGCAACAAGAAGTGGGGCAAGCTTAGCGCCTGATTTAAAAACCCAGAACTGTGAAAAGACAACATTATCAGAGATTGCTGCTTAAGTTTAGTGAGACATTTTAAAAGTAAACAGCATTTTTAAACTGCTTACAGCAATGTAATGGTTTCTAAGGAGTTCTGCAGCATGCCTAGACCTAGAAATATGCCACCTAGGTAGGGATAAAGGGCCTACCCACTGAGAGTAGAAGGAAGAGGGATAGGAAAGAGAGAAGCAAAAGTGGGGACAGACACAAAATAGCTTGCTTCCCAAGGCAAGTTGATGGTATAGTTGTGCAGTGAGTAGGGTACCTAATAAGTAATAACGTGTGCTTAGTAAGTAGGTGAGCTGGAACAGGTGTCATTACCTACTGGCTCCTGCTTACTCACAGGGTGCTGGTTTTTTTTGTTTCTTTGCTGCTCTCCAGCATCAGTGCTCCCACCAAACTTCTGACTAAGATCAATATTAATGAAAATAAGAAACTTTCCAATTTAGGGCTTCCATAGGGAATTAAAGTTCTATAAGTAAGCATTTAAAATATTGGGTGGTAGTAGTTTCCCTTTAAGTACTGGGCATGTGGGTTTGCTACTACTTGCCTGCAGTAGCTGTTTCTACTGCTTGTATACACTTGGACTAGTGTACACCAGGCCACCCGGCTATAGCTGAACCTAAAAATTATTATGATTATAATATATTATATTATAATTAAATTGTTATAATTAACTTAAAAAGGAGAGAAGGCCTTATCCTGGGACCATTTAAGTTGTTAAATCTTTTAACTCCAGGGTAGTTGTGACTGTTATATACCGTATTTATCGGCGTATAACACGCACTGGTGTATAACACGCACACCCCCATTTTAGCAAGGAAATTTGAGTAAGAAAAAATAATTTTAACTTGGAAGCTATGAACTTAATGTTGGAATAATATTTATTACATTATAACATTTATTATAACATTTATACCACTTATAAGGCAAATATGAAAGAAAAAGCACCTCTTTGAACAAAAAAACTGAACAAAAAAAACTTCATCAGAATCACTGCTATCTGGGAAACCACACACACACACACAGTAAGACACACACACACTCAGACACACACACACTCAGACACACACACACTCAGACACACACGCTAAGACACACACACTCAGACACACACACACTCAGACACACATAAACTCAGACACACACACACAGTAAGACACACACACTCAGACACACACACTAAGACACACACACTCAGACACACACTAAGACACACACACTGACATACACACACACTAAGACACACACTTAGACACAGACACAAACAGACTCAGAGACACACACAAACACACTCAGACACACACTCAGACACACACACTCAGACACACACACTCAGACACACACTCCCTAACCCCCCTTCTCAGGATCTCCCGTCTCCCTCCCTAACCCCCCTTCTCAGGATCTCCCCTCTCCCTCCCTAACTCCCCTTCTCAGGATCTCCTCTCTCATTCCCTCACCCCCCTTCTCAGGATCTCCCCTCTCCCTCCCTAACCCCCCTTCTCAGGATCTCCTCTCTCATTCCCTAACCCCCCTTCTCAGGATCTCCCCTCTCCCTCCCTAACCCCCTTCTCAGGATCTCCCCTCTCTCTCCCTAACCCCCCCCCGGTCACTTACCTTCAACTCCTGTGTTGGAAGCGTGAGGCGTTTGTCTCGGGTGCCGGCGCTTCACTGCTGAGCGCCGGCGTCTGACGTCATATGCCGGCGCCCAGCGTGAAGCGCCGGCACCCGAGACAAACGCCTCACGCTTCGAACACAGGAGTTGAAGCGCTGAGGCAGGCGGTGGCGGCGGCAGCGGCCGCCGCCAGCAGAGGACTCCTGGATTTCTGTCAGTCAGGGGGCCCCCCTGACTGGCAGAAATCCAGGAGTCCTCTGCTGGCGGCGGCAGCCGCCGCCGCCTGCCTCAGCGCTTCAACTCCTGAGCCAGAGCCTCTAGGATTTATCGGCGTATAACACGCAGGTAGGGTTTCAGCTTCATATTTTAGTTAAAAAGTGCGTGTTATACGCCGATAAATACGGTATATATAGTGTTTAACATGAGGTTATCTTTGAGATCATTTATGAAATTGTAAAATCAATTTATATGCCAAACAGTTGTTAGCCTTAACTAATATTTACTATTTATAATGTACTGTTTCCTTTCGTACATTATCAAAATTCAAGTTGAAGCTTTAATCTATTTTCCAGAAAATTAAAGAAAAAATAACTGTTTGCTTTCTCCGTTACAGTGCTGTATTATTTATTTTGCCACAAATGTATTTCACTTTTTTTTATTTTTGATAACTCACAGGTATCTCTTTTTACATTTTATTTATCTTCTACTATAGCTAGCATGAGTGACAACAAACACTGTGATACTGATAGTGAGAGATATCCTGTGAACATGGAAAAAAAACCAGAATATATCAAGGGAGAGGTTATAAAAAGTAAAGAGGATGCAGACGCTACTGCAATACGACATATGTTGGCCACTAAATGGGTTAATAAAAATATATGGGAAAAATACCTAATATTTATTTAAGAGGCATCCTAAAAAAACGAAAAACAAATAAATTACATTTCAGAAACAAATAAAGCAAATATTCAGTCAGCAGCATTGAATTGAATTAATACACACTCACCTCTTCATATGGTGATGAGTTATTTACTTATTTAAATCAATCACTGCAGATAACTCTTACAACACTCTGAAAGCTATAATATCCTATTCAAAGTGTTCAAGCTTTTGTACAAGCAATACCACATAAAACATTGAAATGCCTGTCCTTTGCTTTAGTTTTCCGTAATGTCAAACAAAACATTATCTTTGATTAGCCTCTCTGTCCTTACTTTTGTTTTTACTTGTGTTGCAAACTTTGAATTACTTTGATGTGACAGCCATGCAGTTATCAAAACCAAAAAAAGACCCAGTGCTCTGCATTCTCTCAGACTCCCTGCCGAAAAAACCTAATCAAATACATTGTTCAAGCCTTTGCTGGTATTAGCGAGTAAGTGCAGAAGAAAGGGAACTTTGTTCAAAATATGCTGTAGTTATGCAGTGAGTGAGCAGTAGTGTACAAATAATATGCTTTGTATTAGATATGGTAGCTTATAAAAATTTCATTAATAGAGTCAGAAAAGAAGACGTATGTCCAGAGAAAATGAAGTTGAAAAATAAAAACAATTATTTAAACAACAAAATAATTTTGTACATAAAAAGTATTATTAGATGTTTCATGTATTAAAAGTTATTCCTCATTTTAAACAGTAAGTAAGTTCTAATTTTCTATTTTGGATTAAATTCACTTTAACTGTAATAAATTATATTAATATATTTGGAGTTGTTTTCAAAGTTAAGTGCATATAAGTGTTGATTTGTACTTGTCATCTGAATGGGAAAAGTAGCAATTTCTAACTGACCATTTAATTTCACAGTTATTCACAAATATTGACTTCGCTATGAATGCGCTGTTTTCTTTTTCATTACTAACAGATAAGAAATGTGGTTATTATGCGGAACTTTGCACCAGGCAATTTGTTTTCCAAAGTATTAATTTATCTCTGTATTTGGATGCATCAATTTATCTAGATGTCATAGGCCTACCAAATTACTGGATCTTTTGTGGTGTTATATACTGAGTGTTAAGTTAGTGTATAAAGCCTGCAATATTGGCATATTTTTTTGTAATTTGTGCAATATATTACAGTCATTATTTAGGATAGAAGTCAATTAAAATGATAAACTGTATAGAGCTGCAATATACTTAATTTGGACAGCCACTGGACAGCATTCTTCTTCCGTGTAGCACAGAGTACTACACTATTTCAATAGAACATCACTTCTGTATATAACCCAGCTGTTATGGGCCATAAAAAAATAAAATAGATATAGGAAGAAAATGGTTTGAAAAGTAATTATGGGATAGCTTATATTGAATACGAAAATTAATACATTGGATGACAATGCCTGTCTGTAGTCAAATGTCTATCCTGCGGAGCAGCTTTTAGGACATAACAATTGTATCCAGTGGTCTTGAGAAAACAGCAGAGTGAGAGCCACAGTCAGGATTTACAGTACAGTCATGAGAGTGATATGTGGGGTCTGGATCTTCTATGCAGATCATGTTACAAGATCAAAGCTAGTTTATCATAGTGTAAAAAGTTTCTTAGTTAAGAGATAGTTGAAAGGAAATATATGACAATTAAGAAGAAAAGAAATGTCAGTTAATGGTAAACTTTTACTCTAAGACCATCATCTTGATGGGGTTATTGTGGGAACTATTATACAATTTTTGCACGTAACCAAAACAATTAAAGCAAAATAATCAACTAAACTGGGTAGAACATAATCACATAATATATAAATGTTATTTGTGACAATTGGATAGGGGACAGGCGCCTCGGATTCGGATAGGAGACAGGCACCTCGGACGCACAGCTGGAAGGTCCTCAGGCAGGGACCAGGACAGGGCACTTGACATACAGCAGGGCGCAGGGCAGACAGCAGGGCGCCCTCAGGAAGAGCAGACGTAGTCTGGCTCCTGCTTACTCACAGGGTGCTGGTTTTTTTTGTTTCTTTGCTGCTCTCCAGCATCAGTGCTCCCACCAAACTTCTGACTAAGATCAATATTAATGAAAATAAGAAACTTTCCAATTTAGGGCTTCCATAGGGAATTAAAGTTCTATAAGTAAGCATTTAAAATATTGGGTGGTAGTAGTTTCCCTTTAAGTACTGGGCATGTGGGTTTGCTACTACTTGCCTGCAGTAGCTGTTTCTACTGCTTGTATACACTTGGACTAGTGTACACCAGGCCACCCGGCTATAGCTGAACCTAAAAATTATTATGATTATAATATATTATATTATAATTAAATTGTTATAATTAACTTAAAAAGGAGAGAAGGCCTTATCCTGGGACCATTTAAGTTGTTAAATCTTTTAACTCCAGGGTAGTTGTGACTGTTATATACCGTATTTATCGGCGTATAACACGCACTGGTGTATAACACGCACACCCCCATTTTAGCAAGGAAATTTGAGTAAGAAAAAATAATTTTAACTTGGAAGCTATGAACTTAATGTTGGAATAATATTTATTACATTATAACATTTATTATAACATTTATACCACTTATAAGGCAAATATGAAAGAAAAAGCACCTCTTTGAACAAAAAAACTGAACAAAAAAAACTTCATCAGAATCACTGCTATCTGGGAAACCACACACACACACACAGTAAGACACACACACACTCAGACACACACACACTCAGACACACACACACTCAGACACACACGCTAAGACACACACACTCAGACACACACACACTCAGACACACATAAACTCAGACACACACACACAGTAAGACACACACACTCAGACACACACACTAAGACACACACACTCAGACACACACTAAGACACACACACTGACATACACACACACTAAGACACACACTTAGACACAGACACAAACAGACTCAGAGACACACACAAACACACTCAGACACACACTCAGACACACACACTCAGACACACACACTCAGACACACACTCCCTAACCCCCCTTCTCAGGATCTCCCGTCTCCCTCCCTAACCCCCCTTCTCAGGATCTCCCCTCTCCCTCCCTAACTCCCCTTCTCAGGATCTCCTCTCTCATTCCCTCACCCCCCTTCTCAGGATCTCCCCTCTCCCTCCCTAACCCCCCTTCTCAGGATCTCCTCTCTCATTCCCTAACCCCCCTTCTCAGGATCTCCCCTCTCCCTCCCTAACCCCCTTCTCAGGATCTCCCCTCTCTCTCCCTAACCCCCCCCCGGTCACTTACCTTCAACTCCTGTGTTGGAAGCGTGAGGCGTTTGTCTCGGGTGCCGGCGCTTCACTGCTGAGCGCCGGCGTCTGACGTCATATGCCGGCGCCCAGCGTGAAGCGCCGGCACCCGAGACAAACGCCTCACGCTTCGAACACAGGAGTTGAAGCGCTGAGGCAGGCGGTGGCGGCGGCAGCGGCCGCCGCCAGCAGAGGACTCCTGGATTTCTGTCAGTCAGGGGGCCCCCCTGACTGGCAGAAATCCAGGAGTCCTCTGCTGGCGGCGGCAGCCGCCGCCGCCTGCCTCAGCGCTTCAACTCCTGAGCCAGAGCCTCTAGGATTTATCGGCGTATAACACGCAGGTAGGGTTTCAGCTTCATATTTTAGTTAAAAAGTGCGTGTTATACGCCGATAAATACGGTATATATAGTGTTTAACATGAGGTTATCTTTGAGATCATTTATGAAATTGTAAAATCAATTTATATGCCAAACAGTTGTTAGCCTTAACTAATATTTACTATTTATAATGTACTGTTTCCTTTCGTACATTATCAAAATTCAAGTTGAAGCTTTAATCTATTTTCCAGAAAATTAAAGAAAAAATAACTGTTTGCTTTCTCCGTTACAGTGCTGTATTATTTATTTTGCCACAAATGTATTTCACTTTTTTTTATTTTTGATAACTCACAGGTATCTCTTTTTACATTTTATTTATCTTCTACTATAGCTAGCATGAGTGACAACAAACACTGTGATACTGATAGTGAGAGATATCCTGTGAACATGGAAAAAAAACCAGAATATATCAAGGGAGAGGTTATAAAAAGTAAAGAGGATGCAGACGCTACTGCAATACGACATATGTTGGCCACTAAATGGGTTAATAAAAATATATGGGAAAAATACCTAATATTTATTTAAGAGGCATCCTAAAAAAACGAAAAACAAATAAATTACATTTCAGAAACAAATAAAGCAAATATTCAGTCAGCAGCATTGAATTGAATTAATACACACTCACCTCTTCATATGGTGATGAGTTATTTACTTATTTAAATCAATCACTGCAGATAACTCTTACAACACTCTGAAAGCTATAATATCCTATTCAAAGTGTTCAAGCTTTTGTACAAGCAATACCACATAAAACATTGAAATGCCTGTCCTTTGCTTTAGTTTTCCGTAATGTCAAACAAAACATTATCTTTGATTAGCCTCTCTGTCCTTACTTTTGTTTTTACTTGTGTTGCAAACTTTGAATTACTTTGATGTGACAGCCATGCAGTTATCAAAACCAAAAAAAGACCCAGTGCTCTGCATTCTCTCAGACTCCCTGCCGAAAAAACCTAATCAAATACATTGTTCAAGCCTTTGCTGGTATTAGCGAGTAAGTGCAGAAGAAAGGGAACTTTGTTCAAAATATGCTGTAGTTATGCAGTGAGTGAGCAGTAGTGTACAAATAATATGCTTTGTATTAGATATGGTAGCTTATAAAAATTTCATTAATAGAGTCAGAAAAGAAGACGTATGTCCAGAGAAAATGAAGTTGAAAAATAAAAACAATTATTTAAACAACAAAATAATTTTGTACATAAAAAGTATTATTAGATGTTTCATGTATTAAAAGTTATTCCTCATTTTAAACAGTAAGTAAGTTCTAATTTTCTATTTTGGATTAAATTCACTTTAACTGTAATAAATTATATTAATATATTTGGAGTTGTTTTCAAAGTTAAGTGCATATAAGTGTTGATTTGTACTTGTCATCTGAATGGGAAAAGTAGCAATTTCTAACTGACCATTTAATTTCACAGTTATTCACAAATATTGACTTCGCTATGAATGCGCTGTTTTCTTTTTCATTACTAACAGATAAGAAATGTGGTTATTATGCGGAACTTTGCACCAGGCAATTTGTTTTCCAAAGTATTAATTTATCTCTGTATTTGGATGCATCAATTTATCTAGATGTCATAGGCCTACCAAATTACTGGATCTTTTGTGGTGTTATATACTGAGTGTTAAGTTAGTGTATAAAGCCTGCAATATTGGCATATTTTTTTGTAATTTGTGCAATATATTACAGTCATTATTTAGGATAGAAGTCAATTAAAATGATAAACTGTATAGAGCTGCAATATACTTAATTTGGACAGCCACTGGACAGCATTCTTCTTCCGTGTAGCACAGAGTACTACACTATTTCAATAGAACATCACTTCTGTATATAACCCAGCTGTTATGGGCCATAAAAAAATAAAATAGATATAGGAAGAAAATGGTTTGAAAAGTAATTATGGGATAGCTTATATTGAATACGAAAATTAATACATTGGATGACAATGCCTGTCTGTAGTCAAATGTCTATCCTGCGGAGCAGCTTTTAGGACATAACAATTGTATCCAGTGGTCTTGAGAAAACAGCAGAGTGAGAGCCACAGTCAGGATTTACAGTACAGTCATGAGAGTGATATGTGGGGTCTGGATCTTCTATGCAGATCATGTTACAAGATCAAAGCTAGTTTATCATAGTGTAAAAAGTTTCTTAGTTAAGAGATAGTTGAAAGGAAATATATGACAATTAAGAAGAAAAGAAATGTCAGTTAATGGTAAACTTTTACTCTAAGACCATCATCTTGATGGGGTTATTGTGGGAACTATTATACAATTTTTGCACGTAACCAAAACAATTAAAGCAAAATAATCAACTAAACTGGGTAGAACATAATCACATAATATATAAATGTTATTTGTGACAATTGGATAGGGGACAGGCGCCTCGGATTCGGATAGGAGACAGGCACCTCGGACGCACAGCTGGAAGGTCCTCAGGCAGGGACCAGGACAGGGCACTTGACATACAGCAGGGCGCAGGGCAGACAGCAGGGCGCCCTCAGGAAGAGCAGACGTAGTCAGGTAGGCTGGGTCAGAACCAGAAGGACAGTATCAAAGCCAAATGGGAATCCAGGAGGAGAGTCAGAACAAGCCGGGTTAACACGGGCAGTGGAAGAGTCAAATCAGGAACCAAGGGACAAAGTCAGAAGCAAGCCATAATCCAAAACAGAATGCGGCTATTTTATTAACTATATGCAGCAGTACAATAAATAAATACTTTAAAACAGGTTAAAGGATATAATGGAACATTTAAGATGATAAAATGAATTAAAACATTTTACACAAAATCACAATAAATACAATCCTTTAAAAAGTGTGTGTGTACACCACCTTAAGACAAATAGAAGGGTCTATATATTCTTTTTTAATCAATAAAATATTCTTGGTCTTCCAAATTGCTTCTTTTATACAATTTATCATAATCCATAAAACACGCGACTGGTTAGCTGTGAGACAATTAAAAATGCTATATAAAACAACTGTATAGCTTAAAAACCGGAGGCCACAAATCCATTTTAAAAGTGGGCCTGCCTTTTTCCATATGTCCTGTGCATAAAAGCAGTTCCAAAATATATGTAACACTGTCATCTTGGGTACACTGATCTCTGGGGCACTTAGTGGTGGCACCAAGACCTCTCTTGTGCTGAAATTGTCTAGTTGACAAACATCTGTGCACTACCTGCCATGCAAGAGCTCTCTCAGAGTTGGCAAGAAAGCGGTGACATACATTCTGCCAAACTCTTCTGGACTATATGAGAGAGTATTATGCCATTTGTTCAGTTTGTTCCTTTGACAATACAGCAGCAGTCAACTTTTTAGGATTTGATAAAATATCCGGGCTAAAATCTTAGAGGTCCACTGATTCAGTCTCGAACACACATTTTTTGGGCTTAGCATATAAACCATTTTCCCCGAGACACATCAGCACTTTGGTGACATGTTCCCTGTGCAGTGTGAGTGAAGGGGAGTAGACCAGTATGTCATCAAGGAAAACGACAATGAAGTTGCCCAACATGTCTCTAAACACGTTGTTCATGAAATGTTGGAAGGTTGCTGGAGCGTTGCACAGGCCATAGGGCATCACTAGATATTCAAAATGTCCATAGCATGGTCGAAACGCTGTTCTCCATTCATGTCCCTTCTTGATGCGGACAAGATTGTAGGCTCCCCTCAAGTCAATTTTAGTGAACACGGTAGCCGAGCGAAGGCGTTCCATCAGTTCTGAAATGAGAGGCAAGGGGTACCGGTCTTTCACGGTTATGTTGTTCTGTGCGCTATAGTCGCCACAAGGGCGCAAACCACCATCTTTTTTAGACACAAAGAAGATGCCTGCGCCTGCCGGGGATGTGGAAGGCCGTATGAAACCTTTGGCCAGGTTCTCATCTATATAGTCTTTTAATGTGGCCAGTTCTGGTTCCGACATAGGGTAGATGTGGCCAAAAGGAATAGGAGCACCTGGGTGTAGATCGATGGGACAGTCATATTCCATGTGTGGTGGTAGTTGATTAGCGCTTTTCTTTTCAAAGACATCCGAGAAGTGGCTATAGCGAAGCGGTATCTGCGTCTTCGAGAGAGAACAGTAATCATTCGCAACATTAATGGACAAGGAGGATGTTCTAGGGTAACGAGAAAATAACAGGAAATAAGGGTGAAGGGACCACGTCAAAAACAATACTTTCAGCATGCTTGGGTTTCATAGACATGTGCAGAGTTTCAGTCTCTTTGGCGATGGGTCCGGTCTTCAGGGGACCCGTCGACCAGCTGAATGGAAACAGGGGTTGCCTTGTCACGGATGGAGATGTGCAAAAGCTGTGCAAGTGCGGTGTCCAGTATGTTGCTGCTAGCCCCGGAGTCAATCATCGCTGAGAGGGAGGTGGAGTCTCCCTTCCACTGTAACGAAATAGGAAGAGACACATGATTAGGGCGCTGCAGGTTGTGTTGTCTGTGCGTGGATAGGTGCTGGGTGGGTCTCTTAATCCTGGATGCTCGTGCCTTGCTGCGGCATTCCTTTGCATAATGGACTTTGTGACTACAATAGAGGCATACGTCAAGAGTCCTGCGGCGGTCCATCTCCGCCACTGGTAACGGACCCCTAATGAGGCCTATTTGCATAGGTTCTTCTGCTGTGTCTTTTGGAGGGGGTTTAACGGTTTGTCGTACCGTGGACCAAGTGGACGGGGAAGCAGCATGGCAGTCAGTCTCCAACGACTCAGGGATGTGGGTGTGTGCTAGTTCATCTCTGAGTGCATCTGATTAGCCCAATCGGAACTGGTCGTGGAGCGCCGACTTGTTCCACGTGGTTTCCATGGACACTCGCCTAAAGTCAGCAATGTATTCTTCCACTTTCCAAATTCTCTTTGAGGAATAGTTATAAAACCAGAAACCTGTAACATATTCACGCCTCCACTTATGCCTTCTTGATGCCTAACAGATGTATTTACGGTTTGGCTATCTGCTTTAACAAGAAGAATATCTTATTCCCAAGCTGAAGTATATTATTTAACTCAGTACTATCCTTAAGTTATTATGACATCTCAACCAAGACTTGAAGGAAATGGTCTACATATAGACGGCCTAGTGGATTTTCTATAGAGCTCTATACAGCTCTATATCCTTAATTTTTTTTGCCAGGATTCTAATTAGTCCTCCTCTAGTTGTTAAATTACACTCATTTGTTGGTTGATCACTCATGATTTCATTTATATCATATATTTCACAAAGTAGTTGTATAAATATATTTAAGCACTGTATCTATAGATTTATATTGTTTGGTGTTGTTTAATGTTACTGCTGCTTTTAAACACAATGTTTTAGATGTTTAACTTTTGGAAATTTGAAAATATTTTAAGTATATTATTTATATCAGGTGTTGGTATTTATAAAGTTGCACGGATATATTGTTTTACAAATGTGTTATGGTAGGTTATTTCTAAATGAATATAAAAAGAAATATAGTTAGTGAAAAAAATTATAGCTCAAATTATGAGTTAAATCAAGATTCTAAAAAAGCTAAAAATATAGATTTATTATTTTTTGGTCTTAGAATTTGAACTAAAAAAATAGTGGGGTATAGCTAGTTAAGCACAATATGTTAAGGCATATATTATACCTATTTTTATTTAGGAGACAAGTAGAGTTAGTTTTTTTTTGGCTGAGTGGATTTAGAATGCAAGCTTTTAAGACCTTTCAGGTCTCTTCCTCAGGCATATTATACAAAATAAATGTGAAAAGCATCTCCTTTAAATACACATATACACAGGGCCGTCCCAAGACATAATGCCGCCTGGGGCGAAGTTTGACGCCGCCGCCGCCAGAGGTCATTATCTACCCTTCCTCTCCCTCCCTCCCTATTATCTATCCTACCCCCCCCTTTTGTACTTCACTTACCTTGCAGCAGTACTGCGGCGAGTCTCCCTGCTCTGCCGCGGTGCGTGCTGCTTTACTGCTGAGCGCCAGAAATGATGTCATCTTCCGGCGCTCAGCATTACAAGCCGGCACCGAGACCGAGCTAGAGGGCTTGCAGAGGAGAGGGGTGCCAAGCGGGTAGTGACAACTTGGTAAGCGGAAACCACTCGCCGCCCCTCTCTCTCCTCCGCTTAAAAAAAAAGAAAAGGCGCTTGGGGCGGGAAAGTGCCGCCTCTTCAAAAGTGCCGCCTGGAGCAATTGTCCTACTCTGCTCCATGGTAGGGCCTGCCCTGCATATACACAAAACTGATTTAAACCGTTTTCCAATGTGATGTGTATGTGTATTTAAGAAAGGGACCTGAGAGGTCATAAGAGTTTGCATCCTAATTGTCTCCTGTGAACGGAAAAAAAAAACATGGCTGAAAATATTTAAAAGCTACTGGAGAGTGAAGTTTCACAAAAGGGCATTGGGGTGCCTGGATGTTCCGCCATTTTGTGGAAGTTCATATTAGGTGAGAAAGAGAAGCATTTCTGCACCTCTCATCACAAAACCATCTACATTATTATGGCCTCTCTATGCACTTCAACCTTTTTGTGGAAGTTCACTGGGAGGCCATGTTCAAAAGCAGGTAAAGAAGACAGGAGGAGTGGTGGACGAAGACATAAGAACAAGAAAGATGTAAGAGAAGAGGAGCTATAGGGAAAGACATGGACGCTTAAGTGGTCGGCAGAGATGATAAGGAGAAATTTTTTGTGGAGGGTTTGTAGCATTTTCATGATGTCTTTGTGTCCTGCTTCTGCAATACATCTGCAGTTCATTACACATTTCTCGTGATAAGGCAAGATTTTCCCTTTTGCTCCACGTGTCATCTCCATGTTCCATCTGCAGCCTATTTGCAGGCTGATATGGTGTGACTCACATGCTTTAGGTATAAACGCACTGAGCAATCTGCTTCTCTTGCAGTTATTCCTGAAGCTACAATAGCTGAATTATGATATTTTTCTTTATTAATATAGCACTGTAATGGTAATTATAAACTGAAAGCATTGGCAGGTTGCAGTAATGAAAAATTGTTTAATGGTTTAAGTATGGAAAATGAAATCACTGAAACATTCTGAAACATTATCAACATATTAAATGTAATATTAATAGTTGTTTTTATGGCAAGAGAAATTTTTGGCAAAAACATAGTTTATCATGTGAACAGCAATTTCCACTCTTGAACTATATTATGTCTTACAAATAAATAAACAAAGAAAAATAATATAGCCTTGCCATAACACACAAACAATACAAAGATACCTTTGCTGTAGGCTGCCAATAACCTGTGTGCCCCTGTGAGGTATCTATCCTTTGTTGGTTTAACTACTAAGGCTGCTATAGCCTTTTAAGTAATTATTGATATTTTTTATTAATACTTAATGAAAAATTATATTAATACCGTATTTGCTCGATTGTAAGACAAGGTTTTTTTCAGAGCAAATGCTCTGAAAAATACCCCTCGTCTTATAATCGGGGTCGTCTTATAATCAGACCTCAAAGCCTGACTATGAGACGACTAAGATCCAGATCCCCCGCAGCTGCAGGGGACCTGGATCCTCCTGTCTCAACCCCCCTGCCCCACTTACCGGTACTTCAGAGTCCCCGGTGTGCAGCTGGGGCAGCGTGTAGATGTCTACGCGATCCACGTAGACAACTTCCGCTGCAGCCAGAAGGAGGTGTGGCTAGCAGCGGGCGTTGTCTGCGTGCATCGCACAGACCTTCCCCGGCTGTCAAAGATCAGGGAACTCTGATCTCTGACAGCCGGGGAAGGTCTGCGCGATGCACGCAGACAACCCCCGCTGCTAGCCACGCCTTTCGGCTGCAGCGTAAGTCTACACGCTGCCCCAGCTACATGACAGGAGACTCAGAAGTACCGGTAAGTGGGGCGGGGGGAGGGGGGTGTTAAATGGGGGGCATAAGGCATTTCTGGAGGCAGAGTGCTCTGTGAAATGCCTTTTAACCCCCTTAATGCCACTCTGCCTCCAGAAATGCATTTTTAACACTCTATACGCCACTCTGCTCTCCTGAAATGCCTTAAACCTCCCTATATGCCACTCTTCCCCATAATATGCCTTTTAACCCTCTAAGTGCCAGAGTGGCATATAGGGTTAAAAGGCATATCATGGGGCACAGTGGCATATAGGGTTAAAAGGCATATCATGGGGCACAGTGGCATTTAGAGGGTTAAAAGGCATATCATGGGGCACAGTGGCATATAGGGGGTATAAGGCATTTCTGGGGCAGATGTGCATAACTGGGGGGCAGGTTGGAAAATAGAAGGAAATAAAACCAAAATATTTTGGCCGGACTTGCTTCTGTTTCTGGATCAATGATCTCCCAACCTGGTCTGCTTGTCACGCGTAGACAACCTCTGCTGCTGCCTGCACTTTCGCCAGCGCTCTGTGATAGATGCCCGGTTGAAGTGCCGGCAGCAGCTGAGGTTACCAGACAGGAGGATCCAGGTCCCCTGCAGCGCTGCGGGAGATCTGGATCTTAGTCTCATAACCAGACTTCTATTTGAGGTCTGATTAGAAGATGACCTCGATTATAAGACGAGGGATATTTTTCAGAGCATTTGATCTGAAAGAAACCTTGTCTTATAATCGAGCTGTGGCACAGGCAGGCAGTTTTAGGGGCAGCTGTGGCGTTGTGAAGCTCAGAGGGCAGAGGCCTACCACCTCACCATATAGTGATAGGGGTTATGCTGCTCTAACGTCAATGTCTGGCTTAGTTTATAGTGATAGGAGTTATGCTGTACCATATATGTTCAGTAAATGTTATTTATTTAAACTTATTTTTTTTATAAGTTAATCATTCATTTTTTCAGATTTCTAGTTGTTCCCAGTTGACAGTTTATAAATTTCTGAAATAAATAGTCTTACCAACATTCTTTTTTTTTTTGTGTGTGTGGGGATGTTCCACATACAGCATCTGCCCCAGGTGCCAAATACTGTAGGTATGCCCCTGCCTTTATCCAGAATCCATTTGCAACATTGTTGTTCATTCACTAAAGCAGATTTTGGTATTTGAGTTTGTAAGAGAATTCTCTGTCTGAAGGTTTTCCCTAGCCAGCTTCTCCAAAACAAAAACTGAGCTGACCCTGCTTAATACATATTTAAATCCACATTCATTCATTTTACTGTATTAACTATGCATTATGCAAGGCCAGCCATGAACAACCATCAGAAGCTCACTGTGGTTGGTTCTTTATAATGTACAGCATTGGTACACAATTTCAGGCCACATGGGTGACAAACAATGTCTTTTTGACATCCCAACTTGAGCACATGCATTTCAATGAAAAAAAACCCTACTTGTTTCTAGGAAAGTAGACATAGAAAGTCTGGTCTTTTTATAGCTTTTGGAGCCTGGAGTTGTGCACCATGGATGTATAGTTGGTGAGTCAAATTTACAATTGTCCTGCAATCTATTCTGCCAAATCTTATTTTAGTATTATTGCCATCAGTTTCTAGTGCTTGAACAGATTTTGACACAAAAGTCACACGCTGTTATTTTTCATACATTCTGTACAATTGTTAAAATACTGGTATGTAATATTATCTGGAATTATCCATAACAAGTTCTGTAAGGAATATAATGTCTTAGATCTTTGTTAGATGTATGGCTTTGATTTACTATGAGAAATATTTTCTGCCGAGTAGATGAAATTCATTACTGCAATTAGCTCACCTGACCATTAATTGGATCATTTTTACCGACTTTCAACACATTAAGATAATTGAAAAAATCCAAAAAAAGTTGTGTAGGATGAAACACATTGCCCTTGTATTGTAATTAATTGCCATTACCAGCAGATATCAGTTTAAAAACATATTTCTAAAGCAAAACGTATAATTGTAAATTTGTAAATGTACTTCTGATGAAGGTGCCATTACATAATAGTTATGTTAGAGGAAAATCAGGAAAGAGAATTGTGTGATATGAAGATAATGTAAAGATGTACAGCTGATTAATGATTAGCTTAACATACCAGAACCGAAACATTTGCAGAAAGCAGATTTAAAAATTAGATTTACATAGAATCAATGACATTGTAAAATCATAGAATAATTTCTCGTTATTAAAATATATTTTAAAAGATAGTTATGCTTTATAAGACAGTATAAGTTAAGTATGGTTCTATTTTATTCATCTATAGTGGTTGGTGTTAGAAATCTGGTAATTGTATATATATATATATTTGATTACCACCCTGCATTTATTTCAAAAGAATAGCAGCAAATTCTATAGGTGGCGTTAATATTCCTTAAATGGCTCAGTGGTTTTAGGTGAGTTCTGTAAATGAGCATAGCTTAAAGATGTTCACAGGAAAAAAAGGAAAAGTATCTCTCCATTGGGTGTGTCACCCTCCATGTATCCGCCAGCGCCACTATCAAAGCCATTTCTCTCAAGTATTTTTTAAGGAAGGATGTGTGGCGTGAAACTATGAAATACGTGTTTCTTGGAAAAGCAGAACGTCACCTTTCAGTCTGGAGTGATAGCATAGGGGTTGTCTGCATTTC
This sequence comes from Spea bombifrons, assembly GCF_027358695.1. Lineage (NCBI taxonomy): Eukaryota > Metazoa > Chordata > Amphibia > Anura > Pelobatidae > Spea > Spea bombifrons. Next base: position 84,752,336 of record NC_071088.1, on the reverse strand, counting down.
TGTGCGGCATTCGAGCTGTGTACATTATGTGAGATTACCTTGAGAGCCATGGACTGTTTGATATTCTTTGTCTTAAATTCTAAACTTTTCCAGTGACCAAACAGCAATCAAGACCACTGCTTCTAAGTCTTCTTAAGCAGGTTTATTTAATAACAAAGTAATATACATAGCATACTGATTGATGAACTGATCAGTGAGAGTAAGGCTGTATAAGAGAGCAGAATAGGATGTGGTGGTCAGAGAGGGGGGGATGGGAATTGAAGACGTTAGTGAGTGAGTGCATTCTAGAAAAAAATACCTATTAGGAGCATATGTCTAGATTGCAATAATTTGGTTGAAAAAGAGGTGTACCATTCATTTTCGAGCAACAAATTTTGTTTCCCATCCATTCGGTTTGGCCAGGGCCGGCCCTACAATGGAGCCGACGGCGGCAATCGCCCCAGGCGGCACTTTAGAAGGGGCGGCACTTTGCCGCCCCAAGCGTTTTTTTTGTTGTTTGTTTTGAAGCGGAGGAGAGAGAGAGGGGCACCGAGTGGTTTTCGCTTACCCGCTCGGCGCCCCTCTCTCTCTCCTCTGCGGCGAGTCTCCCTGTTCGGTCTCAGTGCCGGCTTGTAATGATGAGCGCCGGAAGTGGCGTCAATTTCCGGCGCTCAGCATTACAAACCGGCACCGTGGCAGAGCAGGGAGACTCGCCAGCAGGACTCTTTAAAGGTAAGTACCGGGGGGGGGAATAATGGCGTCAGCGAAGTTTAAAATGCCGCCCCCCCCGCGTCGGGGGGGGGCTTCATTTTAAACTTCGCCCCAGGTGGCGTTAAGTCTTCGGCCGGCCCTGGGTTTGGCCAAAGATTCGGGGGCATTTTAGATTTATGAAAGAAATTCATTGCCCAGTGCCCTTGTTGCCCATTGCCCTTGAGCCTCACACACTCACTGTCTCACACTCTGATTCTCGTTAACTCTCACACTCTCTGCCGACCACTTCTGCTTATGCTGACCACTTCCACTTCTTCATCTTCTATCTTTTATCTTCTCTCTTCTATCTTTGTCCGCATCTCCACTAACCCAAAATGGCAGCGCTTTCGGTGATGTCCAATCCTACAATTGTGGGAGAGGACATCACCAAAAGCACAGTTATTTTGCCTTTACTTAAATTTGGGGCAAAATGGAGGCATGTCTTGTGACGTCCTCTCCCCTATCCTCCAATCGGGGTAAAGGAACTCAGGGCAATATAGCAGTGCTTGTGGTGATGTCTTCTCCCTGATCCTCCAATCATGCTAATTAAGCACCAGGTATATGATCTAAAATTTTACCACCTAAAATCATTTTAAGGAATATTACTATTCGTTATAACTGTAATAAGAATCCTATAAAATTGATAGTATCTGAATATACTTCTGGTGAATCATGTTATAAAAACAATTAGTGTTTTTTATTCATCACTGATCATACTTTCTCTAAAGCTTTTCATGTGCAGAAAGACATGTAGACAATCCAGTAGACTTTCTGTCATCTACTAATTTAAGGCCACTAACAAGCATTGGATGAAAGAAATGAATGGGTTTGACATAATCATTCACTTTCTCTGAATTTTTCAGTATTCCAGCTGTAATGACATTTTAAAAGTGAGGGGGTTATGGCCTTCATTACTTCCATGATAATAGTGTTGGCTGTTTGACAGGCATCTGAAAGGAACTGCAGAACACACTAGTTTTAATTGCTCTGCATCTATTTAATAATGTGTGTGCTGCTGTCAAAGGTCATGGCAGCAGCAGCAATGACATAAATCTTAGGAATTTATTTAAGCTTATACTTTTAAGGCAAGGGAAGTAGAATTTGGATGTAAAGAATAGTGAAAGATGTCAGGGTGGGCTTACTTCACTAAGATGTATAACTAAAAAAGCATTAATGAGTTACAATTATTATGAGCCTGGAATAGGATAACCTACTGGCCAAGCACCTCAGAGTTCACTTGGATTTTTCTGAATGATATCATTAAGGGACTTGCTTCAAGTACTACTAATTAAATGAGAGGGTCTTCCGAGTTGTAAGATCTTCCTAGACTGTTAGACGATCTTTAGCCTATAGGGCAAAGGGTATATATGGTCATATCCATATACAAACTAACTATACGCGTTTATTTTATTAATATGCTCATTTGTTTGTTTGTTCAACTAATCATAATACATTTTTATATAAAACATCAACAAGTTTCAGAGAAATTTATAAAAAAAATAATTGTTTTATAATTAATAAGGGTTTTGGGTATATATCAGACTGCCAATTAAGGAGAATATAATTTTAATGCTTGCTATAGAAAAGTGACAGACAAGATAAATGAGTAGACTCCAACCAATCAAGGTCATATGCTAAACAATATAAACAAAAGACTAAGTGTCTGGAAGACAAGGGTCTGCATACAAATAGGTGAGCCAAGTAAGGTAAAATAAAAAAAGCACTTATAACGATATAGTGATTAAGTTGAGTTAAATTCTAGATATGATTCTAAAAATACAATACCTCATAATTGTATGAGCTAAATTCTATTTTTAACATGTTCCAACAGCTGTTTTTCTTCTACACGATCCATGCTACAGCTTGCATTATAACCTTGCATTGTAATAAAGAATTCTTATCTTTCACAGCATGTGATTATTTGTGAACCTAAAAGTGTTTTAATTTGCTTTTAAATAATCTGCGACCACAATTCCAATTCTCAAGGAAGCAAGGAAGGCCCATGATCACTATAAGCTTCTGTTCATGCTGTTTAAAATACAAACAGTAAGTTTATAGCAAAATGATTTTTTTGCATAATGAAGAACAGTTAATGGGTGCTATGTGTCACAAACTCACCAATATGACTCTTCTTCAATTGCATATGCTAATTTATTCACAAAACTGCAACAAGCTATTCAAAATAGAATCTACAAAAATAAAAAAAATGAATATGGTACAAAAATTTTTATTAGTATAGCTAAAAACATATTTCATTAGAGATTTCAAACTCCTAGGAATGTGTTATGGCACTAGGTATAATTCAGCTTAATGCTTGTTATTGGAGATGTGTACAAACGCACAAAATTTGTTAATAATAACATTTGTACAATTCTGAATACAAAAGTCTACAAAATTCCGTATTTGCGCGATTATAAGACAAGGTTTTTTCCAGAGCAAATGCTCTCGTCTTATAATCGGGGTCGTCTCATAATCAGACCTTAACTAGGACAACATTGTCAATAGAACATTAATTTCTTACAGTGCTATTTGCTTAGTTTAGTAGGGAGCCATATTTTTATTGCAGGTGTGACAAGTCATCCCCAAAGAGATTTAAACTGCATATTTCACACGCTATTTTACTGCAATGTTTTTTTTTTTTTCAGATTGTTCTCGCTTGGGTAGATAAAGAGTACATCAGTTGTTCTGTTATGAAGTCTACTTCACTATACCATCTGTTCCTACTTCAAAGTCTTATTGTGATACAGATGCACGTTGAGTAAATGACTGCAGGTCCTATATAATATGGCTTTATCATGAATAATCTTTTTTGGGAAATACATATTATTGATATTTTTTTCTTTGGATTATTTTGATATTTGTAACTACTTTTGCTAAGTAGCATCTAGTTGATAAAACACATTATAAGCCAGTTTAGTCAAAAGCAAACAACAACAGCTTAGGGGATAATTTGCTTTGGAAATGAGCAATTATTTTAACAATGCAACACTATGATAAAATAAAGGTCAGTTTATTGCAGACTATATGAACCGCTTAGGCTCATTAAGGGTCCTGATTGGCACAAATTAATATGAATAAAGTCAGTGGAATAACCCCAGCCACAGCAGGTGCCACACATTGGGAAAGGGTTCACTAAAGGCTTTACATATTTTTTAAAGGATATTTAATTGATGCAGCTTGCACAGGTGGTCATAAATCACCATTGTATAGTTCTTTATCTGACCCCAACTATTTGAAACTTAATGTGTATAGTATTTGAGCAATTCACTATATCATTCTTGTTGTAAAATGAGTGTGTAAACATCATACTTTCTTTGTTTAGCATTTTATTAACAAAATGGGAAATTCCTGCAAAGTGAACATGAGATTTACCATGGTACTATTGATTATCTGTCAGTTATAGGGAACCAGAAAAATCTGGCAGCCAAGAACATCCATAAACAATTATACAAGTGTGTTGTGTCATATAATGGTTATTTTCCATTTACTTTCTACAAACCATATGTTAAAACCATACAGTAATGTGAAAAAGAAAGTACACCATATTGTAATTCTATGGTTTTACATATGAGTATATAATAATAATCTGTTCCTTAGCAGGTCTAAAAATAGGTAAATACAATCTCAGATGAACAACAACACCACATGACATATTACACAGTGTCATGATTGAACAAAAATAAAGCCAAAATGGAGAAACAATGTGTGAAAAACTAAGTACACCCTTACAGCTGCCATTAAGGCGCTAAGAATTAGGATGCTAAATTGCAGACCAGTGCTGTAAATCAAATGACCTTGATTAATTGATCATCAGCAAGTGTGACCACATCTATGAAAGCCAAAGTTTTAGCAGTTTGCTAGTCGGGAACATTCAGGTGTTAATACAATACCAAGCATGGAAGAAATTAGCAATGTTCTTAGAGAAGCAATTGTTGCTGCCCATCAATCTGGGAAGGGTTTTAAGACCATTTAACTCCCCGCGCAAACCTGCGGATTTCCGCTCCTGTTAACCCCTGCAATGCTGCATAGATAAAGTAGGCTAGATTGGGAAGGAACCAGGGAGATTAGTAAACGAAGACGAACAAGAAGATTGTTTGGGTTGTGTGTCTTCGTCTTTTCCTACCACCATGTTCGTTTTTTCGGTATTCAGGCTGAACAATGAAAACGCACCCTTCATGTTTATTTTCATGTTCACCAGAATACGAATGCACAAGTCTAGTAATAATTATTTGGATTCATAGATTACGAATTATGCAGCCATTAGGTTTGAATGTTGACTTGGATATGGCTTACTACTTATAGCGGTCTTGAAATACACAAAAAAACAGGTATTAAAATAAATTACATTCCAATCACCAAGATTTATATATAAGATAAATTGCATTTTGTTCTCCAAATTTCTCCTTAGATACTCCTAAGGAAAGCTTTCATATTAAATAGTTAAAAGATTTTTTTAATTATTAAACCTCAGAATCGTCTTATTTTGACATATATAAATTGTTTTCAGAACGATACTTCAATTCATATTGAGTTATAATTTACAAAAATGAATTTTAAAATCACGTTGCCATGATTCATGCAAATTGATTATTTATACTATGTATGTATCTCACAAAAGTCAGTACACCCCTCCCATTTTTGTAAATATTTTATTATATCTTTTCATGTGACAACACTGACGAAATGACACTCTGCTACAATGTAAAGTAGTGAATGTACAGCCTGTATAACAGTGTAAATTTGCTGTCCCTTCAAAATAACTCAACACACAGCAATTAATGTCTAAACCTTGGCAACTAAAGTGAGTACACCCCTAAGTGGAAATGTCCAAATTGGGCCTAAAGTGTCAATATTTTGTGTGGCCACCATTATTTTCTAGCACTGCCGTAACCCTCTTGGGCAAGGAGTTCACCAGAGCTTTACAGGTTGCCACTGGAGTCCTCTTCCACTCCTCCATGATGACATCACGGAGCTGGTGGATATTAGAGACCTTGCGCTCCCCCACCTTCCGTTTGAGGATGGCCCACAGATGCTCAATAGGGTTTAAGTCTGGAGACATGCTTGGCCAGTCCATCACCTTTACCTTCAGCTTCTTTAGCAAGGCAGTGGTCGTCTTGGAGGTGTGTTTGGTGCCGTTATCATGTTGGAATACTGCCCTTCGGCCCAGTCTCCGAAGGGAGAGCTTAATGCTCTGCTTCAGTATGTCACAGTACATGTTTGCATTCATGGTTCCCTCAATGAACTGTAGCTCCCCAGTGCCTTGACTGTAGGCAAGACACACTTGTCTTTGTACTCCTCACCTGGTTGCCGCCATACACGCTTGACACCATCTGAACCAAATAAGTTTATCTTGGTCTCATCGGACCACAAGACATGATCTTCAGCAAACTGTTTGCGGGCTTTCTTGTGCATCATCTTTAGAAAAGGCTTCCTTCTGGGACAACAGCCATGCAGACCAATTTGATATAGTGTGCGGCGTATGGTCTGAGCATTGACAGGCTGACCCCCCCACCCCTTCAACCTCTGCAGCAATGCTGGAAGCAATCATACATCTATTTCCCAAAAACAACCTCTGGATATGATGCTGAGTAAGTGCACTCAACTTCTTTGGTCGACCATGGCGAGTCCTGTTCTGAGTGAAATCCGGGTTATGAAACCGCTGTATGGTCTTGCCCACTGTGATGCAGCTCAGTTTCAGGGTCTTGGCAATCTTTTTATAGTCTAGGCCATCTTTATGTAGAGCAACAATTATTTTTTTCAGATCCTCAGGGAGTTCTTTGCCATGAGGTGCCATGTTGCCACATGAAAAGATATAATAAAATATTTACAAAAATGTGAGGGCTGTACTCACTTTTGTCAGATACCGTATTAGACACAGCAAGTGAAATTGATTCGGACAAATTTTTCTTTCATTCTTGTTGCATTTATTTTCAGGCAACAAATGTAATTTCCCAGACGTTTTTTGATTCAGAAGCAACTTTTGGGGCGTTTTCCTAAAGGAGTAAGTCCCTGAAACCTTCTGGACTCACCTTTCACCTACAGCAGCACCATCCCAAAGTTAATGAATTGTTTCAAACTCCAGCGGCATGCGAGGGGGAATCAATCAATGTCTCCAAAAATGTAGCCAATTTGATTAATTGATCCCTCAGAGACATGATGGTAATATGGCAGCAACAGCATTAGAAGCAGGGCACTGGGAGTAGGTAGACACTGGCACATATGCAGCCCCACCATACAAGAAAAATAATTTTCCCAAAATTAAAAAAAATAATCCCTCAGATTAAGGAAGGCAATTGAGCTGCAGAGGCAGAGCAGACCACAGGGTAGGTGCTGGCAGACAGAATCCCACCCCATATTAAAAACAAGATCAATAATTAACCCACCAAAGGAAGGACATTGAGCCACATTCAGCCACAACACCGACCCTTCCACCCATATTATTAGAAAACATAAGAATTGATCCCCCAGTGTAAGGAAGAGGAGCAGTAGTAGTAGGGACCTGGGTCTGGGCAAGCAGGCACTGGCAGATGATAAGCACATGCAGCTCCTCGGATCAGGACTGAATTTATCCATTATTATTTATTATATATTAGAATACCTGGTTTTGTCGCCAATATTTATGAATGAATCATAAGATATATCATAAGACAAAATATTTTGTGTTGTCCACAAATTAGAGATATGGCTGGTATCTTAAAAGGGCAACTGTCTTAATCAACTAAACTCTCCTCAGCAACAGAACAGTATTTAGTAAAACACTGTGTGCAGGCACAGTCAAATACCCTATATTTATTTCTATTTTTGTGTTGACCAAAAACTAGAGGTTATGCCCTAAAATAAGTTGGGGAAACGTATCTGATGCAGTCTATGTAAGTGGTATATATAAATTATATACATACACTGCAGCAGTACACTACAGCTTCTCCAATCCACCCTGCACCAGTAAATTTTCTGCACTAAAATAAACTATTATTACGTTATAATTAACATGTATTGTATATGGACAATGAGTATTAATCACGGCCTCTGCTAAGCTTACTGTTACTGTCTCACACTCTAAGTCTCATCACTGAAACTGCTACTGACAAGTTAAAATGGCTTCAGCACACTTCCTAATGCTTGTCCCTTCCCCTTGTAAATGCTGATTGGCCAGAGCTTGTTGGACCTATCAATCACAGTCATTACCATCAATGAGGCCACCTCCATTTTTTGGCCTCAACATTGTAACATTACTATAACATTGTATATTGTATAATTAATACAGAAAGCAGATGGTTGATTTGATTAGTTATTTTGTGACAACAGTGACAATCAGCAGCAATATTAAAAACACAGGGGCACTGGAAACACTAGTCCAAATGGCCAGTTAAACTCAGTAGCCTTTTCCTATCCATCATGCTTGCATATCAGAAACTCTCTTTACTTTGACTATACATGGAGTGTCAAACTGCCGGATGGCAGTTGACAATTGACAATTTAACAAATGATACTTCAGATATTTTATATAAACACCATGTCGATATTTATTAATTTCTCTGTTACTTTCCTAAAAAATGTCTTATATAACAGTAACTCTGTAACAGTCATATCTTGACATTATTTTTTCAGCTGCAGAGGATCATTTGCTGTAGAGAGGACAAATTATATCCTTCAAATTAGTCAAAATCATAAACTGCTTACGACAGAAATGTTTAACGACTGTGTCATGACTACTGTCTATGTCCCAGTCTTAAATCTAAAAGTAAAAACAGAATAGGAAAAACATCTATTCTGTGTTTGCCACATGGTGGAAAAACCCGCATACCTAAAAACGAATTTCCCAATATGGCAGAGGAGATACCTAAAGATAGAATTAAACATTGAAGAGTGGAAAAACAACAGGAAAAAGAACAAATCTAGGACAAACTTAATGAACATAGAAAAATCAAACACATTCTTCGCATTAATTGTATGTTTACTGAAATTTTTAAATACCGTATTTGCTCGATTATAAGATGAGGTTTTTTTCAGAGCAAATGCTCTGAAAAATATCCCTTGTCTTCTAATCGGGGTCGTCTTATAATCAGACCTCAAATAGGTCTGACTATGAGATGACTAAGATCCAGATTCCCCGCAGCTGCAGGGGACCTGGATCCTCCTGCCCCGCCCCACTTACCGGTACTTCTGAGTCCCCGGTGTGTAGCTGGGGCAGCCTGTAGATGTCTACGCGATCCGCGTAGACAACTTCCGCTGCAGCAGGAAGGAGGTGTGGCTAGCAGCGGGGGTTGTCTGTGTCCGTTGATGGACGCAGACAACCCCCGCTGCTAGCCACGCCTCCTTCTGGCTGCAGCGGAAGTACGTGGGATCTACACGCTGCCCCGGCTACATGACAGGGAAGTCAAAACCGAGGCATATATAGGGTATGGCAGCCATGGCGCATGCCATGGGCGCCATCCCAGGGGGCACGCCGTAGAGCGGCTTTTAAATGCCGTTTTGTTTTTTTGTTTTTTTTGATGCGGAGGAGAGAGAGGGGCGCCTAGTACCTTCTCCAAGGTACTAAAGCAGTACCCCAATCTACTTGTCCATCATGGCAATCTACTTGCCTTGACACACCAAATACTTTCAGTATAGGGCACTAGGCTAGACCATGGACATAGCAGGATTATTCACTAAGAATATTTGCCAATGGTAATCTGAATTGTCTTCAGGTATATCAAAATACCATGAAACCTGCCTTCATGAAGAAGAAGGAAAGTGGAGCTGAAGGACGGAAGAGACGGAAGATGGAAGCGGAGGAAGCCAAGAAGGCGAACAAGTTCTTCATGACCTTCCTTGAAAAGCCTGGAACAAGTGGTTCGTCACATTTCATGGAGTCGCCTGCACCTGCTGCAACTTTGTTAGAATCTGATGGTGGATCAAGTAACAATGCAACACAAACTGAGGAGGAAGTCCAGTCAGATAAATCTGAAAATGACAAGATTACCAGTGAGGCGGCCAGAGAGAACATTACAGGAGGGGAAGACGATGGTGGTGCTGGTGTTGGTTTAATTGACAAGGCATTACCTGGCGAGATTGAATCTGATGACACTGAACCTACTGCATTGGATCTTCACAATGTCATTCCAGAAGTGATTGAACAGCATGACATTGGACTCCTAAAGTTTGATAAGGATACTGGAAAAGCAATTTTGCCTCACGCATTGAGAACAGAAATAATAAAGCTGGGTTCTAAGTACTTCCAGAATAGTGAGGGTCCTTTTCAACCATCAAATAATCGCTCAATGAACAAAACTTGGTTCACAAGGAAATTAGGAAATGGTCGTGGTGAGGAAGTGACTCGCTCAGGGCTGGTCTATTCCCCTTCTAAAAAGTCTGCATTTTATATGTGCTGTCTTCTCTTTGCCCGGTCAGACCATCAATCCTCATTGGAGCAAGAAAGTGGATTCAATCAGTGGAAAGCACCTGAACGGATTAGTGTTCATGAAAATGCTAAGAATCATCGGGAGTGCTTTACACAGTGGAAAGAAATGGAAAGAAATTTAGCTGAAAACAGAGGAGTTATTAATGTGGAACTTCAGTCACAGATTGAGAAGGAAAAGCAGAGGTGGCGTGACATCTTGCTGAGAATCCTTCACTGCATAAAATTCCTTGCAACTCAAAACCTGGCTTTACGAGGACACATGGAGTCACTTCAGCTGGACGATGACTCCAATGTGGGGAATTTCCTTGGCTTACTGAAACTACTGGCCATTTTTGACCCTGTCATGAAAGAACACCTCACTCATGTGGAAAGTCATCCTGGATCCACATTGTATATTTCACCAGGTGTCCAGAATGAATTCATTCACATGATGGCATCCACTGTTCGCCAGAGTTTACTCAGAAGCATTCATAAAGCCAAGTACTATGGTCTCATGTTTGACTCAACTCCTGATCAGGCACACCGTGAGCAGATGTCAGAAGTAGTGAGGTATGTGGATGTTGATTTTAAGAGGAAAACAGTACATGTTCGAGAGTCCTTCCTTGGTTTTAGACAGATAAACCAAAAGGATGCTGAGAGCTTGGTTAAAGACATCTTGAAACAGCTAGAGAAGGACAAAATGGAACTACAAGATTGTCGGTCACAGTGCTATGATAACGCTGCTGTGATGGCTGGACACAGAAGTGGTCTTCATAAAAGAATAAGAGAGAAGAATAACCTGGCAGTGTTTGTGAATTGCAACAATCACTCACTCAACGTGGTGGGTGTACATGCAGCCAAGCAAGATGCAATGATGGTTACGTTTTTTGGCACTATTGAAGCTCTCTACGCGTTCTTTTCTCGTTCAACACTGTGCTGGGAGAAACTCAAACAATCTGTGCCTGTAGTAGTTAAGTCGCAGTCTGAAACTAGGTGGAGTGCAAGGACAGAAGCAGTGAAACCTGTCAACAACTACCTTGAAGAGATACTTCAAGTTCTCCATGATATGATAGACAATGAAGACGAGACTAGTGAAACAAGAAGTGATGCAAGGCAGCTGTATAACCGCATGTTGAGTTATGATTTTTTGACGTTGCTGGGATTTTGGAACAAAGTACTCATCTGCATTGACCGTATTCAGAAGAGGCTGCAGGATCCTAGCATGAACTTCCACAATGCTGCCCTGGATTTGAAAGCCCTCCGAGATCATTTTGATGATGAAAGAGAAGTGTTGGTTCGTGAGTCACTGGAAAAAGGATTTGGTCTCTGTCAAGAATGGAATATTGACGTTGAAAGACGTCAGAGGCGAAAGAAACGTATGTCTGATGAGAACTCGAGAGATGCTGGGTTATCTGCCAAGCAGGAAATGGAAAGAGTCATGAAAGGAACGATTGACCGTCTTCACAGAGAAATGGATGAAAGGTTTGCCCGTCTGCATGACACTGACACCAAGTTTGGGTTCCTTCTTGATGTCAAGGTACTGTGTTATGGTGCCTGCAATAACGAGCTAAAAAACAAGTGCGAACATTTGGGTGAATTCTACAGCTGTGATGTTGATGGACAGCAACTATATGAAGAAATTTTAGATTGCAGAATGTTGCTGTCAAGTCGGGCCAACATGAAAATATCAAGTCCTACAGATCTTCTCGAATTTATTGTTCAGTATGGAGATGAGAGCGTCTTCCCTAATCTTCGCATTTCCATTCAGATAATGTTAACCATTGCAGTTTCCATCGCCAGCTGTAAGAGATCATTTAGTAAGTTAAAACTAATACTTTCACATTTGAGAGCCTCCATGGGTCAAGACAGACTCTGTGATCTTGCTCTGCTGAGTGTAGAAAGAGAAGAAACTGAAAAAAAACTGACTTTGAGCACATCATAGACCAATTTGCCTCAGTGAAAGCAAGGAAGGTGCAGTTGTAATTTTCATGTAGTGCAATAATTTGTTAATTAAAAGATTAATGAGCTTAGGCGTATATATGGGGTGTTTACCCTAGGCTACAGTTGTTTTGTTTAAACATTAGGGAGAATTGTTGGATTTACAACTGCATTTCATATATTTCCCAGAATTGTATGGTGGTTATGTGCATCTGCAGGAATGTTTGACTTATTATGTTTTACCCCTACCCCCTTTTTTCTTGCTGTAACCTTTTATTGCACAAACAAAAACATTTAATTTAAAAGAAAAAAAGAAAAGATTAACAAGCTTGACTTGTATTTCTCGGCTGATTTTTTTTGTGTGAAAGTGATCTAAAAGATGGGTTTTAGATATTTGGACAGGGGCGCAATTTCAGTGCTTGCCATGGGCGCTATTTTCAGTAGATACGCCTCTGAGTCAAAAGCACCGGTAAGTTTGGGGGGGAGTGTTAAATGGGGGCTTAAGGCATTTCTGGAGGCAGAGTGCTCTGTGAAATGCCTTTTAACCCCCTTAGGCTTGGTTTCCATTGGGTTTTTTTTTGCTAAAAACGCCTATAAAAACGCCAATAGCGCCACCTGGCGTTTTTTTGTGAAAAACGGCTGCAGCCAGATGTTAGCTGTAATTCAATAGGAAATCGCAAAATGCCATTTCCACTTGCCGTTTTTCTGTTTGGCGTTTTTTCAGTCCTCTTTGGCGTTTTTCTGCTTTTTTGGGCTCTGTGGCAGTTTTTCAAAATCGCAGCATGTTGACACTCTGGCGTTTTTTGCAAGAAATCTTGGCTTTTTTTCTCCAATAGAAGTCTATGGGAGAGAAAAAACGCCATGAAAAAGCCATGTGGGTTTATTGCCTTGGCGTTTTTTATGGCGTTTTTTCCACAGTTACAATCCAGAGGATGGACCCAGTATCTGTGTGTCCTACGAGAAATAGGCTGAAAACAGTTTCACACAAAACAAAGTCCTGGACTGGTTCATATTGAATTTTACACCATTTGGAACAAACATGCCATTACAAACAAACATACGCGACCGGATCCTGCGTGCCAAAAGCAACAGCAAACAATTTGCACCATCATTTGGGGCCAATCTTCCCAGAGGAGCAGACATTCGAAATAAAGCATGCCTTACAAACCACAGAAAAGAGACAAAAGGGTCTACCAAGTAAATGACATCAGGAGAGGGCAGATACTTGCCATTTATCCTAATCCCTTTTAGCTGGGTGAAACTTCTAACTTGTAAAGGCTGGAAAAACTGCCTAAGGTCAAAAAAAGCAATTTCCACAGAAAGGCTAAAACGCCAGAAAAAACTGCAGAAAAAACGCCAAAACGCAGGTAAATGCAGCGGCAGTTTTCTTGGCAGTTTTCCTGGCGTTTTTCATCAAGAAAAAAACGCCGGACAAAAACCCAAGTGGAAACCTAGCCTTAAGGCTAGGTTTCCACTTGGGTTTTTGTCCGGCCTTTACAAGTTAGAAGTTTCACCCAGCTAAAAGGGATTAGGATAAATGGCAAGTATCTGCCCTCTCCTGATGTCATTTACTTGGTAGACCCTTTTGTCTCTTTTCTGTGGTTTGTAAGGCATGCTTTATTTCGAATGTCTGCTCCTCTGGGAAGATTGGCCCCAAATGATGGTGCAAATTGTTTGCTGTTGCTTTTGGCACGCAGGATCCGGTCGCGTATGTTTGTTTGTAATGGCATGTTTGTTCCAAATGGTGTAAAATTCAATATGAACCAGTCCAGGACTTTGTTTTGTGTGAAACTGTTTGTTTTCAGCCTATTTCTCGTAGGACACACAGATACTGGGTCCATCCTCTGGATTGTAACTGTGGAAAAAACGCCATAAAAAACGCCAAGGCAATAAACCCACATGGCTTTTTCATGGCGTTTTTTCTCTCCCATAGACTTCTATTGGAGAAAAAAAGCCAAGATTTCTTGCAAAAAACGCCAGAGTGTCAACATGCTGCAGTTTTGAAAAATTGCCACAGAGCCCAAAAAAGCAGAAAAACGCCAAAGAGGACTGAAAAAACGCCAAACAGAAAAACCCCAAGTGGAAATGGCATTTTGCGATTTCCTATTGAATTACAGCTAACATCTGGCTGCAGCCGTTTTTCACAAAAAAAACGCCAGGTGGCGCTATTGGCGTTTTTAGCAAAAAAAACCCAAATGGAAATCTAGCCTTATGCCACTCTGCCTCCAGAAATGCCTTTTTAACCCTCTATATGCCACTCTGCCTCCTGAATGGCTTAAACCTCCCTATATGCCACTCTTCCCCATAATATGCCTTTTAACCCTCTAAATGCCAGAGTGGCATATAGGGGTATAAGGCATTTCTGGCTTTTGAAAGGTCTGTCTTTTGACCTTGCCTTTCTTCCTGCCAGTGGGCTTCCTGCGGTCTGCCTTGCCAGTGGGCTTCCTGCGGTCTGCCCTGCCAGTGGGCTTCCTGCGGTCTGCCCTGCCAGTGGGCTTCCTGCGGTCTGCCCTGCCAGTGGGCTTCCTGCAGTCTGCCCTGCCAGTGGGCTTCCTGCTGTCTGCCCTGCCAGTGGGCTTCCTGCTGTCTGCCCTGCCAGTGGGCTTCCTGCTGTCTGCCCTGCCAGAGGGCTTCCTGCCGTCAGATCTGTCTGAGGACTTCCAAGTTGTGTGTCCAGCTCCCTTGTATTATTTCTCCAGTCCTGCTATTCCATCTGTTGTGTGCCTGTCTGTACCTACCTACCCATCAGGATGCATCAAGGGGTACAGACAGAACCCCTAGTATCCCCTGCACCTGGGCTCCTACTCGACCTTCTTGCCCGGGTCCTGACACATGGTCGTGGCAGAATGAATACGCACAACACAATGACATCTTTGCTAATATCTCCTAACTAATTTCCCTGCTCCCTTCCCCCTCTAGGCTACCTTGTCTACACAGCATCACAGGGGTTAACAGGAGCAGGAATCTGTAGGATCGTGCAAGGAGTTAAAGGTCCGTGCTAGCGACTCTATTGGTCACCTGCAGGAGGCTTCTCTGGCATAAACCAATAAAGGGCAGCTATTTGAATAGCTACTAAGAAATTATGTGCAAGGAGTTCTATGCCCAAAATTCATTAGTAGGAGTCAATGTGCCTTTATGAGTAATAGGTCATGTCAAACTTATTTTCTTTTTTGTAGTGCAGGAAGATGCAGTGGATGTAGTCTACCTGGTTTTTGCAAAGCTTTTTGTTTTTGTTGCAGAATACAGAGGATTGATGTTGCTCTTTTAAGTGGAGTATCTCAAAGAATCGTTATTTTCTTTTGATTGGTGCATGGTTCATGCAGTCTAGTATGGCTAATTGCTACCATGGCAACAAGTGTAAAAACAAAAAAGTAAAAGTGACAGAATGCTGCCAGCTGATTTATTAACTATCCAGCATGCAAAAGTAAATCTCTGATTAGTGCTTACATGCAGGGATCAGATACCTTCCCCATAAAAAAATAAACATAAATAAAATCACTTACATGGGCTTTCTCCACATTCTACATGTATGTACAACCTTATCAATTGCAGATATGAACTAATGGTGATGGAAAATAGTTTTTTCCATTTTGTGTATTTCTACTACCATATCTTGTTATGGGATGCACAATCTGCCCCGGACTAGGTATATATTAATTGCTTAACATTTCCTGAAAACTATATAAATATGATTTACTTAATGTAGATTGAATAATTAGAAAAAGTCTGTTTAATTACATTCTCAATGTGTATTTAAAATCCTCTACCCTCTAGAAAAAAGTTTCTATAAACATATTTTACCCAACTTGTCAGCAAACATCTCCTAATACTTTCTTATTCTAGTTCTGAAAAAATGAAATATGATGTTACATTCTGGAAAATTATTTTTCTTTAAGTTAATGGCTCGCGAATTGTGATGTTCTATGACTGCCAAAGTGGAAGGTAATGAATACTACTTCTTACATTCAGAATTTGAAATACCATCAATCACAAGTGACATCTGTAGCTTTGTCAGAGGCCTTTCCATTGTTAGGAAACATGGCTATTTAAATACAATTGATATTTAAATAGAATAAATTAGTTCTGCATTAAAAATTCAAGAAGACTATTATGAATGTGAAAGACCAACTCCTCAAGAATAACTAAATTTAAATGGCTCTGAACTTACAGTATTTCATAAGGTAGATGTCTCAACAGGAACTTTTGTGTATTAGAAAGTAATATGCACAATAACTGAAAAAGAAGATTTAAAGTGCAAACAATAGAAGTAAACTGTTCTCATACCAAGAAAAGCAATTATAAAGTTGTGCTGTATATCACATTGATTCATAGGGTCACAATATTTTATGGTTCTTCATCTGCTGTAATTACCTGTGTAATTTAAATCATTTGTATTGGATCCATGGATGTGGGAGGCCATGAACTCGCTTCTTGCTAGATATGACTATGGCTTGTTAATTTTCATGTCAGCCTCTAAATATAGCAAAAAAAAAACTGAAAATATCTCCAGGCTCTTATACTCACAAAATACTTAATAAAACTTGTTTATTTCATGTGCATTTCTTTAAAGTGTTACATCATGGTTCTAATTATCCCATGTATCGGAAAGGGTAGGAGGCAAAACAATATTTAAATCAATTTTACTCTGTCTTGCATTAATACATATGTTGAACTGTCTCTGCGTATGAATCATTTTCCCCTTTTTTAGTTTTTCAGTGGCATATAGGGGTATAAGACAATTCTGGAGGCAGGGTGGCACATAGGGGGTCAAAAGGCATATCATGGGGCACAGTGGCATTTAGAGGGTTAAAAGGCATATAATCGAGCAAATACGGTACATAGAAGGAACTATTTGCTTACTTTACTACTTAAACATCTATTCAATATGTTCTATGTCAGGGGTGTCAAAGTTTTTTCTGCAATGGCCCACATCATCAGAAATGTATGTGTGCGTGGGCCGCACTCATTTTTCACTGAGAGAAAATATGGCTGCCTAGCTTTATAATGCATATTAAAACAGGGTTAATTTGGTGATAATGAAAAAAGCAGTGGACAGATTTTTTATCAAATTTTATGTTATTTTATCGATAATAATTTACTTAAACAGTAAAACAAAGTCAGTCCACAAAACATTTAAAACAAGTTTAGCCAAATAAAACTGTACAAGACTGGAGCACACTGTGGATAGAAGCAGGATTAAAGCTGGCTGCCGCACACTGGAGGCAGGGCTGGATTAAGAGCATCACAGGCCTGGTGCTGAGGATTTTGGTGGCCATTATTATTATTATTTATTGTTTTCTATAGCGCCATTAAATTCCGTAGCGCTGTACAATGGGTGGACAGGACACAACAAGTAGTATATAACATAACAATTTGACTACAAAATAGACAGAATCTTAACTCCTCGGCATCGATGTGTTCTGGATAAAGATGACATCAGTAGATAATATAGGATAGAATCTTATGTGATCGGATTGGGAGTAATCAGTAAACTAAAAAAATACACGGGACACCTGAAGCCACAATTTAGTGCCACTGATCCTTTTTATAAAATATGCAGACTGAAATAGAGTAAATAACACAAAACATTCACTTTTCCTCTCACTGATTTCTGGGCCTAGAAAGTTTTGTCATCTGAAGTGACTACAAATTCAGGAGGGTGTTTTATCTCTGGATAAATTAAATTAAATAGTTCAATTTATTCCTACAGAATGTAAAGCGCCAGGAAACAGATGGCCAAATACACACCAGGACAGGCTCTGGCACACCGGCACCCAAACACATACACCAGGACAGGCTCTGCCATACCAACACCCAAACACACACACACACCAGGACAGGCTCTGCCACACCAACACCCAAACACACACACACCAGGACAGGCTCTGCCACACCGACACCCAAACACATACACACCAGGACAGGCTCTGCCACACCAACACCCAAACACACACACCAGGACACCGACAACCAGACAAACACCAGGACGGGGTCTGCCACACTGACACCTAAATACACACACCAGGACAGGCTTTGCCACACCGGCACCCAAACACACACCAGGACAGCCTCTGCCACACCGGCACCCAAACACACACACCAGGAAGGCTCTGCCACACCGACCCCGAAACACACACAGGCTCTGCCACAACGACACCCAAACACACACACCAGGGCAGGTTCTGCCACAATGAAGCATGTATTTTCTACACTGCTTTGTCATTAACTGCCCCTTTTGTATTTTTGCCCCTTGTGTTCTGATGCCCCAGCCAGGCCCCCTTTACTATTGATTAATGTGCCCCCCCACAACCTTGTGTATTGCCCCCATTTATGTCCCCACACCCTTGTATATTGATTTATGTGATGCCCCAGCCAACCCCCTACCTTGTGTATTGATGCCCCCCACCCCTTTTGTATTGGTTAATGTGATGCCCAACCACCCTCTTGTCTATTGATGCCCCCACAGCCATGTGTATTATCCCCCAGCCACACACACCCCTGTTTATATTTATTTTGTAATGCCATAACCCAGCCCCCCCCCTTGAATATCTAACAATTTTTTGGTAATATTTACATTTTAGTTTTTTTTGTTTTATCCTGCTCTCCTCCGATGCGATGACCCTCTCCTTGCCACGAGGAACACCTTCTGTGAGCTGACCCCCTCTAACGTCGTCGTGCTCTGAAAAATACCCCTCGTCTTATAATCGGGGTCGTCTCATATAGGTCTGACTATGAGACGACTAAGATCCAGATCCCCGCAGCTGCAGGGGACCTGGATCCTCCTGTCAAAAGGCATATCATGGGGCACAGTGGCATATAGGGTTAAAAGGCATATCATGGGGCACAGTGGCATATAGGGGGTATAAGGCATTTCTGGGGCAGATGTGCATAACTGGGGGGCAGGTTGGAAAATAGAAGGAAATAAAACCAAAATATTTTTCTTTTATTAAAGAATAGCTTTTATTAAAAAAAAAATAGTTTAGATGAATTAACATTTACTGGTAAAACTTTTTTCCTATAGGGTCGTCTTATATTCAGGCTTTTTCTTTTTTTTTCCTAAATTAATATTCAGATTTGGGGGGTCGTCTTATAATCGAGCAAATACGGTAATATATTGAGTTGAGAAATCTGGGATGAAAACATTGCATTATTTTTAGTGACGTTTAGGGTTTATTATATATGCCAAATATTTTTTACATATACAGTATATCTGTGTATATATATATATATATATATATATATATATATATATATATATATATATGCATTCAGTGTTTCTTCTTTTTATAAAGTTAATTGGCTTAGTGAAGGTCCAACGTTTCGGCTCTCAATGAGCCTTTCTCAATATATATATATATATATATATACACTTACATACACAGAACGTGCAGAAATAGAAGTTGAAAATATATTAGTGCTTTCATTTATGAACATTCTGAAGTAGATATGAAAGCTTACAAATGCAAGGTACATGAGGTACTTTATTAAGAGAGCACAGGAATAACGTTACTTTAGCTTTTATACAATACATTGAACTGTATTCTTGGATTATGTGAATAATAGCACAGATATTAAAAGTAGTAGTTTGTAACTCACCTGCTAAAACAAAATTTAAGATTACGAAAATGGTTTATCAGTAGCCAGAACATTTTAGAATAAAATAATTACTTCATTTATTCCTCTTGTAAGTACTCATTATTCATCTGAAAGATTTGAAAAATTGTAATTCATTTCCTTTTTTCTCTTTCTATTGCCAGAGATATTAGTTCTTTATAAAGTAACTTGACATTTGCTACTACTAAACCCAACAAACATTGCTGGTAAAACCATATGCCACTCTGCCAAACTCCTTTGAACATTATGTGTGTTTGAATAGTTGGAAATGAAATGATTTATTTATCAAATGTAGCACAGAATATTGATTTTTTTTTACTGGTCCTGGAGATACATTGTAATGGACTGGCATAATAGCTCTTATAAATTGCAAACTTTTTCAGCCCTTACAGCATGAAACTCTAGCCTACTTATTTTCAGCCGATTGAAAAATGACAGTTGACTGTCCCTGACATGCTACATGTACTCTACAATTAACTCTCATCACATGCCCCCATCACACTATTAATCTTTTTGCATTATTCTTCCTGGCACTACAGTACACATGTATGCTAAGATAAACACACACATACACAGTTGTGCTAACATTCACATGCTAACACAAATACACTTACACACTCATGCTAATACAAACACACACTTTCGCATATATACATTGACCCGGCTTAGTCCTTTTGAGGCTGATCTCACTGATCTACACATACATATCATAAAACCTGCACCATCATGGCTAGTTCTCACATCTTACCTATGTTCATGCTGGCAGCTCTGTTGCATATTAATGGAACAATAACCTATTTAGATTTAAATCTACAATACTCAACACAAACTACCGTATTTGCTCGATTATAAGACGACCCTGATTATAAGACGACCCCCCAAAATCTGAATATTAACTTAGGAAAAAAAGAAAAAGCCTGAATATAAGACGACCCTAAAGGAAAAAAAGTTTTACCAGTAAATGTTAATTCATGTAAACTAATTTTTTTAATAAAAGCTATGATTGAGAAAAAAATTTTTTTTTTTGTTTTTATTTCTTGTATTTTCCAACCTGTCCCCCAGTTACGCACATCTGCCCCCAGGCTTGCCACTCCAATATGGCACTGTGCCCCATGATATGCCTTTTTAACCCTCTATATGCCACTGTGCCCCATGGTATGCCTTTTGACCCCCTATGTGCCACTCTGCCTCCAGAAATGCCTTATACCCCTATATCCCATTCTGGCATTTAGGGGGTTAAAATGCATATTATGGGGCAGAGTGGCATATAGGGAGGTATAAGGCATTCCAGGAGGCAGAGTGGCATTAAGGGAGTTAAAAGGCATTATATAGAGCACTCTGCCTCCAGAAATGCCTTATACCCCTATATGCCACTCTGGCATTTAGGGGGTTAAAAGGCATATTATGGGGCAGAGTGGCATATAGGGAGGTATAAGGCATTTCAGGAGGCAGAGTGCACTATTAAATGCCCCCTTAACGCCACTCTGCCTCCTGAAATGCCTTATACCTCCCTATATGCCACTCTGCCCCATAATATGCCTTTTAACCCCCTAAGTGCCAGAGTGGCATATAGGGGTGTAAGGCATTCCAGAAATGCCCTACCTACACACACACACACACACACACACACACACACACTTACTTACCGGTGCTTCCAATTTCCTGCTGTATTGCAGGGGCAGCGGGTTGACATCTCATTCCGCGGCAGCCGGAAGATGGTGGAGTTGGCAGCGGGGGTTTGTATGCGTCCGTCGCAAATACCTTCCCCGGCTGTCAGAGATCAGGAACTCTGGAACTCTGATGTCTGACAGTCGGGGAAGGTATTTGCGACGGACGCATACAAACCCCCGCTGCCAACTTCACCTCCGGAAGCACCGGTAAGTGGGGGGGCGACGACAGGAGGATCCAGGTCCCCTGCAGCGGTGCGGGGGATCTGGATCTTAGTCTCCTAATCAGACCTCTATTTGAGGTCTGATTAGAAGACGACCCCGATTATAAGACGAGGGGTATTTTTCAGAGCATTTGCTCTGAAAAAAACCTCGTCTTATAATCGAGCAAATACGGTATTCAGTAATTCTACAGTTATATAGAATATATGTAGGTTTCTATTAAAGCCTTACATGGCTGACCCTCTTGTCCCAATGTAGTTATTTCCCTGGTAAGCACTAACATATTGTTATAACAAATTAATCAGTCTTTGATGTAAACATTTCATTCACATATTCAAATGGTGAAGCTATGGTAGGCATTTTTTGGTCCTTAAAAGAACACTCCAGCATTAAATGTTTTAGATGAACACTGTAAAGCATACAAACACATGCATTCATTATCGTTGTATTATTTCAATGACTTGAGCGGCATAAGTACCACTTACAGTATATGGTATGTGTTCAATGCAGTACTTGCATGCCTGACCAGAAACCTTGATATCTACTGAAAGCTGAGTTGCCCTTGAATACTTAAACTAAAATACCGTTACTATTCTACTACACTGTTACTTCTGTTTTCAGTCTAACTGCATTCTACTAATGCTTAGTGGAATAATGAATACCTGGGTTTTGTTTTCTTTCACCCCACCAAAAGTGAACTCTCAAGCAGATTTTCAAGCTAAATGGCTATTGCATGTACTGTTGAGATGAAATAAGTACATTTGTGAGCTGGATATTTTCATACCAACTTTTCAATAACAGACCCCAAACCCTTGAGTGATGGTTTCCAGTAACGACTCAGACTTGTCTAAAGTCGAATAAGTATAGACCAATAAGATTCTTAGTGCAGTACCACAGTATGTATTTTCAATTTTATTTATATTTTTTTCTCCTATGTATAAACAGTGACTGTATTTACTAGACTCGGGTGTTGCCTAAGTCTTCGTGTTTGTCTTTGGGGGGAAAAATCTTCATATTCTACGAATATTTGCCCAATATTCGTATATGTTCGTCGTATTCTTTTCTCTTCGCTTGTGTTAATACAAGGTTAACATTGTAACAGTTAGCAGCAGCTTTTGCCCGAGGTGTACCTTGCCATACCCTTTTGCCAGGAGAACTAAAATCCTGGTTCCCCCTAGGCTCAGAGCGGTTGTCTAAGTCTGACCAATAAAGTTGCTCTTATGGACCTTTAACTCCTGCTATACTATGAAGACTTACTGTCATATTTGTTTATTCAGTATTCGATATGAACATTGAAAACACAACATTTGTGTTCGTTTTCATGTTATCCTGAATATGAATACACAAGTCTAGTATTTACCACTGATTCCCTAATTGTTCTGCTGTTCTTAACCCCTTCGTAACAATGGCCTATTTTATTTTTGGTACCTGCAGTATTTTTTTGCATTTCTGCTATTGTATACCTGTAATTTTCTTCTCTCATTTACTGTACTCACATTATTTTGATTGTATTATATAATTTACTATAAAAAAAAGTATAAAATATGTTTTAAAAAAGGATTTTTTCTGACTTTTACTTGAAAAATATTTTTACTAATCTATAAAAGCTAATGAAAAAAACTGCTTAATGGATTCTACTATGTCTCTACTATGGTTTTTTTGCAAGTTATAGGGCAATAATTACAGGTAGCGTTTTACTATTTCAAAACCATGTTTTCCAAATCTGGTAATTCTGCCTAATGTGCTATTTAGGACTGCCGGTCAATGCAGTTCACTCCTTCAAACCATATATTTTTGAAAACTAGACACCCAGGGTATTTCAAATGCTAGTATTTTAACACTTTCCATGCAATAATTCCACCACCAGTCAAATTTTGTGGTATTTTTTTTGGGGGGGGTTCACACGCATTTTACTTCAGGTATGAATTTACGGCTCCTGGTATATGCCACTGTCAAACAACATCCCAATATGTGTTCTGTAACATCTCCTGAGTACTGTAACATCCCCATACATGGCTTTGTTGGGTTGTTTGGGGGCTAAAAGGCCACATTTGGGACATGTACATTTTTCAAATTGAAATTTTTACATGTGGTCATCCTGCCCCCATGTGTTATTTGGGACATTGTTAAAGTTGGCCAATTCAATTAACCTCATCAAGCCATATATGTTTGAAAGCTAGACAACCCAGAGTATTTCAAATGCCGGTATTTTAACCCTTTCCATGCACTAATTTTACTCCTCAGCCTTTGTCAAAATTTTAGTGGTATTTTTTGTGTGTTCACACACATTGTACTTTAGGTATGAATTTACCACTTCTGATGTATGTAGCTTTCAGACAACACCCCAATATGTTCAGCAACATCTCTTGAGTACAGTGATACCCCCCATGAATGTCGGGTTATCTCTCTCTCACACTCTCTGAATGTCTTCTCTGCTAAAGACTTCTTCTTCCGCATCTCACAGCTATACACAGTGTATTGCAGCTCCTTTTGTGTCTCACATCTTCTTGTTGTTCATCTTCTTGTTCTTCCCTTTCATCTCCCTTTTTCTTCTTTCTTCTTCCGAATTTCCATACACATGACCTCCCAGTGAGTTTTTGCCATAATGACGGAGCTTCTGTTGATTTTCTCCCCCCGTCTGGATGGTTGGGGCAGAGGACGCCACTGAGAGCTCCATTTTGTTTTTGTTATAACCTTGTATAAATTTATTTTGGTAAAAGATCGCCTGGAGGTTCTGTCCACGGAGATGTGGACAAAGAAAGAAGAGAGAAGAAAGAAGTGAGAAAAGAGAAGAGGTGAGAGAGGAGAACAAGAAGATGCAGAACAAGATGTGAGACACAAAAGGGGAGCTGTGAGACAAACAAGCAGAAGCGGTAGAGAAGGTAGGGAGACATTTCAGAGTGCATGAGAGAAGGAGAGTGAACGAAAATGAGAGTGTGGCAGAGTAAGAGTCTGAGAGAGTGAGTTAGAGTAAATGTAGAGGTAAGTAAAATAATTTTGTTTTGGAATTTAAAACTTGTCTGAAATAAATTAGCAGAAAATGTACTCTGATTGGTCCCTGTCCTGCACAGCATTTTAGTTCGCATTGGGCATCCTCTATTGCCCTTCCCGTCTCTATGCTGCGCCCCTTCAGCTCCCCTATAATCCTCCTATCCCTATCCTGTCCCAAGTGTTCTTGCTCACCCCCTCCAGTGCCCATCTTATTCACACAGGCCGTTCTCCTCTGACTTGCCCCCCCTTCAAGGACCTCTGTTCTAATTCCATTCCCTCCCTCCTGGGGGCCCCTCCTGCTTTGACCAGCCCACCCCTGCCTCCTCTACCTCCCTTCTGCTCTAGATCCTTCCTGTCCCCTGTCCTCTGGTCTGGCCCTTCAGTTGCCCTCTGCTCGGACCGATCTCTCCTGCCTCATGTGCTCTGACCTGCCACTCTCTGCTCTTCCCATCCCCTAGCACTTTGTCTCAGCCCCCTCCTTCCTCTGCACTAATCTGCCACTTCCCACCCCCTATGATCCTCTCAGCCCTCTCCTGCCCCCCTAGCTTCCATTTCCTACTCACAGGTACTTCCTGCCTCCTCTATTGCCTTGCCTGCCGCTTCTCACCCCTCCAGATCCACTCTACTCTGACTGACCCTCTCTAGCTTCCCTCTACTCTGACCCACACAATCCAGCCCTCCCAGATCCTACCTACTTCTCTGCTCTGATCCATTCTCTCTGCTCTGATTCGCCCACTTCAGTGCCCTTCTGCTCTGACCACTCCCTCCAGCCCCCCTCAAATCATGCCAGACCTTTTCTGTTGTGCCTCCTCTAGCACCCTCTGCTTTGATTCAACCTCTACCTACCATTATGATGTGATCCACCCTCTGTGATTGGCATGGTGTTAGAGTGAGTCTGTGTGTTGCTGTATGGTGGTAGAGTGTATGTGTATATGGTGTTAACATGAATGTACATCACTGTATGTCGGTGGAGTCTGTTAGCGTACCAGTATACGCATGTGTTTTAGTTACTGGGGGGCAAAGAAGCAATATCAAGTAAAGAGGGGCTAGTGAAGTGATAAAAAAAGGAAAGGGTATCTGAAGCAAGGGGAGCTGAAATAAAATAAGGAAGGAGAAGTGAGGAGATGGTAGGTGAGTGTATGTATGTCTTTACATTATGTATGTACATGTGTCTTAGTCCGCTAATTCTAGTTTCGTCTGAACGTACGTACTTAGGAAGTTTGGTATTAAAGCCGTAAAAAAAAAAAAATATGTGGAAAAACAAAGGAAGAGCAGCTACTATAACCAATGAGCGGTTCCCAATGTTCCACAGAAAGAACAAAATAAGTGTAATTGATTGGTGTAATACATGAAGGTATGGACAGTTTATAATATGACCAATAAGTATTTCATTTACACCAAAATATATATTGCTTTAAAATCAACTTTCTCAAATTATTAACAAAACTTGACACGTATCGCCATGTAGGCTTCCTCGATAAACTGTCAGTATACTTTCAGTTAGAATACTGTATGGAAAAAGGACCTGCCACGCAGTAGAAAATAACAGCTATCCAGAGTGGCAGTAGTGAGCCCCAAATTATAAAGTGATAGACTACTAGTGTAATATGGGAAAACATCCGTGAAAGTGATGTAATGGAGAAAGTTATGAAGTGGAGAAAAAGTAATATAAATTAATCAAAGACTTCTTGGGGATAAGAGATGTAGGGACAATATCTGTCACTCTAGACATTTTTAGAGCGACAGTTTTTTTTAATTGGACATGTGCAGATATCCTTTGAAACAGGTAGCAAGCATACTAATTCTAAAATAATAATTGGTTTTGGCAACCTTCCATTAAAAAAATCCTAGAATGTATGTTTCTAAATCTAGAGTATATGAAGTTAGAACAGGCTATTTTTAATGCATTTTTCAAGCCTCTCCTGTATTTTTTAACTAAAAAAATGTAATTAACACAGCTGGCAATTCACCATCAGATCAGTTATAAGCTAGTTGATGCTAGGCTTAGATAATAGTATTTGTAATTTGTTGCAAGTAGGTTCCAAACTTTCCTCTGTGCAATTTTGTATTTTGTTACTATTGTTGTTGATATTTAAATTCATAAACTATTCCTGTCTACCCTACAACATATCTTGTTCCAGAAAGCATAATTGACATAGTTTACATGTGTTTATGTGTTTGATTATGTATTACTCAGTTATTTCTGGAAAACAGGATCCATACAGTATTTTCTCCTGCAAGGAATGGTTTTTATGGTGTACTTTTATAACTTTCCTTTAAATAAATGAAATTAAATTAACATTCTTGGACAGAAACAAAGTGACATTTAGAAACAAATCACAAATAGGGGATCTTTATTAAAAGCCAACAGCCTCCTACTTAAGTTTCTAAAGTCAATGGTTTCATTATGACACGTGCTGGATTATTTTTCTTGTTTAAATGGCTAAATTTTACCACACATGTGGATGGAAACAGCACTTACAGTCCTCAAACACATGTTAGGAATTAACCTTGGCCACTGATTATTAGATATAGCAAAATAGCAGTTTAGTAGATTTCCAAAATGTTTTTAGTAATTTTATTTATTTTTTTATGTTTTGTATTTGAGTGCATGTAGAAATAAAAAGGCACAGCACTGTACAATAATCACTGAATTTCTGAATACAACATTGATGACTGTGATTTTTCTTATGCGGAAATAGGCAGAAAGGCAGAAAACAGTTAGATACTTTCCTGCAACTAGATATAGCCGGATGGCGCTTGCGGTTAGTAAAATATAGATAACTGAATACACTGCTACTTGCGTCTCTCACGCATCTGCGTGAGGTGTAACCCTTTATTGGTCGAGGCCAGCTTATATTCATTAAAGCAATAAGCGTTTCTTGCTGATATATAGTGGTTCCATAACAGTCCCCCCTTGAATATACGATGGCCGACTGTCCCTAATCCTGACAGATCCTACCGGACATGATCCCGCATCCTCTTCACCTGCAGTGGAGACAAATTATCCCTATTGGATAAAATCCCGGTTTCAGGTCTTGGACATGTCCCTCGGATCTATATGTCCCTACACGGGGCGGGGATTACTGTCAGGGGGAACTATCAAACTAAATGGTGTTTCATAAGAAGATGCAAAGCTTGGCATTGTGTCATAGTATATAAGCATTAAAGGGGTAGTCTCGCCTACTGCAAGCATTTTATCGCATAGACGTCGAAGACAAGGGACTACACATAATAGCATAAAAGCGACAATAATCACAATAATCAGTAAAATTATTCCCAGCTGGACCAGAGCTTGTTTCCATCCTTTGAGCCAGCCAAACCATGCCGCCCATGGATTCCCGATGCTTCAGTCCTGATGCAGCCTCTATATGACTGTATTCCTCGAGAACTCCCAGCAATTTTCTATCTCACACAAGAAGCTCTAGATTCTTTCTACGCTCTACAACAAATCATTGCCTCATCTCCAGCTCTAGGAATTCCAAACTACTCTCTTCCGTTCTGTCTATATGTAATGGAACGACAAGGCCGTGCCACAGGTGTCCTCACCCAGATGCACGGTGGTCGACATCGTCCTCTCGGATTTTACTCCAAACGTCTGGATCCAGTTGCTCGCGCGACACACTCCTGTGTAAGGGCTATTCATGTTGCCAGCTGTCTTCTAGACGTCACTTCAGACATTGTTCTTGGACACCCTCTGACGATTCTAGCTCCACATGATATTTCAGCTATTTTGCAACAGACCCAACCCAGACATCTCACTGCTCAGTGTCATCTTCGTCTCCAAGGGAGTCTGTTGTTGACCGACAATGTTACTATTCAACGATGCAATGTTCTCGATCCGGCTGCCCTCCTTCCACTTCCAAGGGGGGAGTATACTGATATTCCGTCTACGGATTTTATTGATCTAGCCACAGAAAAAGATCTTCAGGAACAGCTATTGTGGCATACACAGTCATCAAATGTCGATTTTCCAGATGTACCACCCAAGGACGATCCACATGATTGTCTGACCATGATGCAAGCGGAAGTCGGTTCGCCTCCGAACATACAGGATACCCCACTCTCAAACCCAGAATGGACCCTATTTGTGGACGGCTCCAGATATGCCGATGACAAGGGTCGCTTCCATATGGGAATGGCGGTTACGACTGACACCACTGTACTCTGTGCAAAAGCTCTACGACCGGATCAGTCGGCTCAGGAGGCTGAACTAGCTGCCCTCACCGAGGCCTGCATTATGGCTAAAGATTCTACCGCAAATATCTATACGGATTCCAGGTACGCCTTCGGAGTTGTACATGAGTTTGGAGTCATCTGGAAGGCAAGAGATTATATCACCGCAGCAGGGACTCCAATCAAGAACGGGAAAGCAGTTGAAGCTTTGATGACTGCGGCCCTACTCCCGAAACAAGTTGCAGTGATCAAAGTCAAGGCACACTCACGGGCTGACACTATGGAAGCAAAAGGAAACGCCTTAGCAGATAGTGCAGCCAAGCAAGCAGCCCTCAATGAAGACTCAGCTGTCCCTTTAATGACGGTGACCAAGGAAGCACCAATGGAATTAGACTGGGATATTTTAATTCAACCAATGGAGACAAGAAAGAGCATCCAAGGATGAGCGGGGAGCGTGGGCCAGAGGCCAATATCTTTGTTTACCCCGGACTTTATATCCTTTAGTCGCATCACTAGCTCATGGACCGACGCATCAGTCTAAAACCATTATGAAGGAGATTATCGACAAAATCTGGATCGCACCAGGATGCTAGCACGAACCACCGAATCATGTTTAATCTGTGCTCAGTGCAATACCAGAAGGACAGAACCTACACCATCCAAATGTTTACCGAATGCTCAATACCCTTTCCAACGGATTCAAATTGATCACATTCAAATGCCGATGTGTCAGACATTTCAATATGTACTGGTAGTGGTCGATGTGTTTTCCGGATGGCCAGAGGCCTATCCAGTACGAAACCAAACCGCACCCACTACCCCCAAGAAACTTATTCAAGAACTTATTTGTCGCTTTGGGGTCCCTGAGGTCATAGAAAGCGACCAGGGACCTGCATTCACTGCAAATATCACCCAAGAAGTGTGGAAGATTATAGGTTCACATCTTGCTTTTCACACTCCCTACAGACCCCAGAGTAGCGGGAAAGTGGAAAGACTAAAAGGCATTATCAAGTCAAAGATGTTGAAAATGACACAAGAGACTGGTCTAAATTGGGTACAGTGCCTACCCATCGTACTTTTTGCTATCAGACATACGCCAAAGGCATCACACAAATTGACTCCACACAAAATACTTTTTGGAAGTAGCCATAGGCTAGGACAGTACTTCCCACAACAGTTGCAAATGAATTATGAAACAATGGCAAAATATGTTATTGCTTTGACTACTCAATTATCTAACATACATGCCCAAGTTTTCTCTTCTATTCCAGATCCCAATATCTTCGAAGGTACTCACTCTCTATTGCCTGGAGAGTGGGTGGTCGTGAAGAAACACGTCCGATCTACCCTGGAGCCGAGATTCGAGGGCCCTTTTCAAGTGCTACTAACGACTTCTACCTCAATAAAAGTTGAAGGGAAACCCACCTGGATACACGCATCGCATTGCAAGAGAGTCAAAGGATACGACCCTCCAATCAATGACTCCTAGAATGCATATTCTTTGCAAAAGAGTGGGTATTGACCCCGGGTATTGTGATGTTCAAATAGGAGAATGTGTTGGGTACATATGCTATGTTGGAGGGCAATGGGGGGGGGGACTGCGGGTATTGGGGCTCTGTTATAACTAATTCAGGTACCAAATGGGGATATAAGCCCCCTGAAGCCCTAGCCCTCAAAGATCAATATGGTAAATCATTGCTCTCACGAATGACTCTCATATCCACCGGAACTGGTGATAACCAACGATACACCCTTACTATAGAGAATCCCCGGCCAACTGATGCTCGAAAATATATTTTCGGGATTTACAAATATGGTTTCATGAGCGGCAAGGCCCCCTTCTATCTTAAAGATATGTACAATAGTTTAGAATGGAAAGAGCCACAAGGTAAACCATCAAACCAACCAGTTTTGAAACCACCAGAAATTCCATATAATGCCCTTCGCACCATTCAACGTATGATAGCTATAGCGAATCCCACTTATGATGATACTGTAGCCATAGAAACTGGATATAATATTAATCTATGGCTCGAGTGGATGCAATATTCTGCTATTAAGCACAATAAGTCCAATTGCTATGTGTGTGGTAGAGCCTGTCCACATCTGGGTACAGTACCCCTACAGTTGCCCTATCAGTCACTGTTATGTCTATTGAGTCTTTATACCAATACCAGTAACAAATTCACCGAATGTGAGAAATGGAAAAGAGAATATCCTCTATTAATCAAGGCTCCCAAGCTCAACGGAGGAATTACTATATATTCTGGCACTTACATTTGTATTTCAAACACCAAAGGAACAGGCAAATTTCTTGGTAAATTCTCTAATGGTAATTGTGCTGAATACAGCAATTTAACCGGTTCCCCCACACAGAATCAAATATATTCTCAGGGAGACATCTATTGGCTATGTGGAGACATGAAACTGTGCATCAGATTAGAAAGTAGTTGGACTGGTGAATGTGCACTGGCCAAAGTTATAATGCCGTTATTTATAATGTCGGAAGAGCCAGAAGCTGTTGAGGCCCAGTCTACCCTGTTCCGTAAGAAACACAGTGACTCAAAAGCCGCCGAGGGAAGCTTCGACCCCCATGTGTATATAGATGCAATAGGAGTTCCTAGGGGGGTCCCAGATGAGTATAAAGCCCGAGATCAAGTAGCCGCTGGTTTCGAATCCATTTTTCCCATTGTTACAATAAATAAAAATGTTGACTGGATTAACTATATCTATTATAATCAGCAGAGATTTGTCAGCTACACCCGAGATGCACTCCAAGGACTTTCGGATCAATTGGAGGCTGCAACATTAGATATGATTCTGGCAGAAAAAGGCGGAGTCTGTCAAATAATTGGAGAAACATGTTGTATTTTCATCCCAGATAATACAGGCCATTACAGATAATACATTACAGATAATACAGGCTATTAAAAAGTTAAATTCTCTAGGAGACGAATTAAAGCGCAACTCCGGAATCGATCATCTATGGGCCGAATGGTTTGGCTGGCTCAAAGGATGGAAACAAGCTCTGGTCCAGCTGGGAATAATTTTACTGATTATTGTGATTATTGTCGCTTTTATGCTATTATGTGTAGTCCCTTGTCTTCGACGTCTATGCGATAAAATGCTTGCAGTAGGCGAGACTACCCCGTTAATGCTTATATACGATGACACGATGCCAAGCTTTGCATCTTCTTATGAAACACCATTTAGTTCGATAGTTCCCCCTGACAGTAATCCCCGCCCCGTGTAGGGACATATAGATCCGAGGGACATGTCCAAGACCTTTTCTGTTGTGCCTCCTCTAGCACCCTCTGCTTTGATTCAACCTCTACCTACCATTATGATTTGATCCACCCTCTGTGATTGGCATGGTGTTAGAGTGAGTCTGTGTGTTGCTGTATGGTGGTAGAGTGTATGTGTATATGGTGTTAACATGAATGTACATCACTGTATGTCGGTGGAGTCTGTTAGCGTACCAGTATACGCATGTGTTTTAGTTACTGGGGGGCAAAGAAGCAATATCAAGTAAAGAGGGGCTAGTAAAGTGATAAAAAGGAAAGGGTATCTGAAGCAAGGGGAGCTGAAATAAAATAAGGAAGGAGAAGTGAGGAGATGGTAGGTGAGTGTATGTATGTCTTTACATTATGTATGTACATGTGTCTTAGTCTGCTAATTCTAGTTTCGTCTGAACGTACGTACTTAGGAAGTGTGGTATTAAAGCCGTAAAAAAAATAAATATGTGGGGAAAAAAAGGAAGAGCAGCTACTATAACCAATGAGCGGTTCGCAATGTTCCACAGAAAGAACAAAATAAGTGTAATTGATTGGTCTGATACATGAAAGTATGGACAGTTTATAATATGACCAATAAGTATTTCATTTACACCAAAATATATATTGCTTTAAAATCAACTTTCTCAAATTATTAACAAAACTTGACACGTTTCACCATGTAGGCTTCCTCGATAAACTGTCAGTATACTTTCAGTTAGAATCCTGTATGGAAAAAGGACCTGCCACGCAGTAGAAAATAACAGCTATCCAGAGTGGCTGTAGTGAGTCCCAAATTATAAAGTGATAGACTACTGGTGTAATATAGGAAAACACCCGTGAAAGTGATGTAATGGAGAAAGTTATGAAGTGGAGAAAAAGTAATATAAATTAATCAAAGACTTCTTGGGGATAAGAGATGTAGGGACAATATCTGTCACTCTAGACATTTTTAGAGCGACAGTTTTTTTTAATTGGACATGTGCAGATATCCTTTGAAACAGGTAGCAAGCATACTAATTCTAAAATAATAATTGGTTTTGGCAACCTTCCATTAAAAAAATCCTAGAATGTATGTTTCTAAATCTAGAGTATATGAAGTTAGAACAGGCTATTTTTAATGCATTTTTCAAGCCTCTCCTGTATTTTTTAACTAAAAAAATGTAATTAACACAGCTGCCAATTCACCATCAGATCAGTTATAAGCTAGTTGATGCTAGGCTTAGATAATAGTATTTGTATTTTGTTGCAAGTAGGTTCCAAACTTTCCTCTGTGCAATTTTGTATTTTGTTACTATTGTTGTTGAAATTTAAATTCATAAACTATTCCTGTCTACCCTACAACATATCTTGTTCCAGAAAGCATAATTGACATAGTTTACATGTGTTTATGTGTTTGATTATGTATTACTCAGTTATTTCTCGAAAACAGGATCCATACAGTATTTTCTCCTGCAAGGAATGGTTTTTATGGTGTACTTTTATAACTTTCCTTTAAATAAATGAATTTAAATTAACATTCTTGGACAGAAACAAAGTGACATTTAGAAACAAATCACAAATAGGGGATCTTTATTAAAAGCCAACAGCCTCCTACTTAAGTTTCTAAAGTCAATGGTTTCATTATGACACGTGCCAAAGATCTGCTGGATTATTTTTCTTGTTTAAATGGCTAAATTTTACCACACATGTGGATGGAAACAGCACTTACAGTCCTCAAACACATGTTAGGAATTAACCTTGGCCACTTATTATTAGATATAGCAAAATAGCAGTTTAGTAGATTTCCAAAATGTTTTTAGTAATTTTATTTATTTTTTTATGTTTTGTATTTGAGTGCATGTAGAAATAAAAAGGCACAGCACTGTACAATAATCACTGAATTTCTGAATACAACATTGATGACTGTGATTTTTCTTATTCTGATGATGCTCATTGTAACATCAAACTGTGTGTGAGGCTCTGTCCAGGCTGTGGAGCTGCTTCTCTCTTGTTCCCCCTGTCTCGCTAGAGTTTCCTCTTTGCTGTAATCCATTCCTGGATTTCTATATGCTCAGCTCTGTGCTTCTAATTCCTTGATTCCGGTTTTGCTCTTTGCTTCAGCTCTGTTTCCTTTATAAGGTGTGCCCCACCCAGTTGTTATGTTTGTTTTAGTTTGCAGTCTAAAGGTATGTCCTTCTTGGTTCTGTGTTTAGGCTCAATGTTTAGTTTTAGTTTATTCCTAATTCAGTAGGCAGGGTTTAGCACTAGGACTCACCAAATATTGGAGTACTTTGGCGTTGTGGTGGGCTAAACATACTATGGCCATATAATGTGATGGAATCTCCAATTGTTATTTTATAGTCCTAGGCTAGTTCCTGTATTCATGTTTGTCTGTCTCTAATGTACCTTTGCCCTCTTTTCCCTGAATCATCTGAGGATCTCCGTTCCTCTCTCCTTTCCCCATGTCCCAGTTAAGATATCCTATCAAGTGTCTGAGGACCTTGGCTCCCCACTCCATCCCTTGTGTTCCTTGTTCCCTGTCCTTTGTTGTGTCCTGTACCATGTATGTCTTGTCTGGCTATGTTTCTTACTTGGTCTCCCATTTCTTACTTGGTCTCTTGCTCGCTCTGTCCCCCTTGCTTGCTATGTTTCTTCTATACAATGCTTAGCTTCCAGCCTCCAGCCTGCAGCATCCTGCACATTATTCTAGTGCAATGTCTTATGCCTTCTCCAGGGTGCCTACAGGATATCACCAAGTTCTGCTTTGTTCTGGACAACATCCGCTGCTATGTTAGGGCGCTGGTATGTGGCTGCACAACCCGAGGTGCTCAACACTCTGGAGAGTAAAGTCGTCCTGCAACTCCGCTACTGCGCAATAACTCCTGAACTCCATCTTTGGGCACTCTGGGTCATTACAGTCGTCTGTATAGACCCAGTCCCTGACACTTTGTATTATTTCAAGAAACTTGGAAAACTATTCATTTGAAAGGTTTCTACAAGAATATTAAATGTGGATATTTGTATGAGGGAAATGTCCCAAATAGTACCTCTAATATATTTTTATGGAATACCTTTTTGTGTTGTATTATTATTATTATTATTCTTTTATTTATATAGCGCCAACAATCTACGCAATGCTTAATACAATTCATATATTCAAGGGGTATGACAAGACAAGAATTGACAGACTAAGACAAACCAATACATTAGGTGGAAAGAGCCCTGTTCGCAAGCTTACAACGTTGAGGGAATGGGGTGACAAACATAAGGCAGAAAGGGTGAGAGGTAGTGTGGTGGTTGAATCAATGACAAGGAAGTTCTAGCAGCTAAGAGTGTATGCTTCTCTGAAGAAGTGAGTTTTGACATGTTTCTTGAATGGAGGGAGGGTGAATGCTGAAGGTTCGGTGGAAGTAGATTCCAGAGATATGGGGGAGCCCGAGTGAAATCTTGTAGACAGGAAAATGAAGAGGAGATTGTGACAGAACCCTCCATCACTGGGGCCCCTGGAGAGGCCTGAGAGCCAGCCTCCTCCCTATCGACTATGGGCCCGGGCCTTGTAGAGACTTCTGTGTGTGAATACAGGGGTTCAGTTTCTGCTGATGTTCCCCATGTTTTAGCACTCAGAGTCTCAAAACTGTAACGTCAGCTGGACATCCTGTGGTAGGAAGAAGGCTGATTGTCTTAGCATTGTTAATTGTATAGGTGTGAAGTGTTTCCCCTGTTATTGTGTGAGTTAGCCCTTGTCTTAAGACCCCCTGTAGGTATGACTATGTGTCACTGCTGCATACCTAATTATCAATTACATAACAGGTAGCTGTTAATCCTGTGAGCTCCTGTTACCCCTGTGTCCTGGCCATTGTCTGTCTTAAGCCAATTATATGTCATTCCACGTCTACGTCCCCAATTAATGTAATTATTTATGTCTCATGTCATTCTGTCCTTCCCCCGGATATTGTGTTGCAGGATTTGATCTAATTACTTCCTTCCTGCCATGGTAATTAGATCATGTGATATTTGTCTTGCCCCTTTTCTTACTTGTGTATATATAGCTCTGTATTTGGTTTTAATAAATGAGTCCTGTTTTCACCTCAACATGAGTGTTGCCTGATGTTTGGGGTGGGCTGTAGCCTCGCTGTGTAGCTAAGCTTCGGATAGCCACAGTGCCAATGCAGCTACGGTGCAGCGACGTCCCCCCTTCTATCTACAACGCTGGTTCTGCCCGGCGCTGAAGGGGTTACTTGTTGGTGTCCCGTCAGGAGGAAGCAATGTTTGGCGGGAGTACCCAGTCGGGGTACAGGTTGGTCCCGTCACAGTGATAAGAGGAGAGCCTTAGCCCATGGGAAGAACGTAAGGCTCAAGTAGGAGGGTATTTGCTTATGAGGGCAGAAATGTATGGAGGAGCGGTGTTATGGAGGGCCTTATATGTAAGTCCCAGGCAGGGGCGTACCTAGAGTATTTGGCACCTGGGGCGGATCCTGTATGTGGCACCCCCCCCACACACACCCACAAACACTTGAAAACTGCATAGCTTCTATCGTTATATTCTGACACAGACATTGAAGGTGGTA
The DNA here is from genome assembly GCF_027358695.1 of Spea bombifrons. Taxonomy (NCBI): domain Eukaryota; kingdom Metazoa; phylum Chordata; class Amphibia; order Anura; family Pelobatidae; genus Spea; species Spea bombifrons. The sequence goes on along the minus strand of NC_071088.1, from coordinate 84,715,798 downwards.
CAGCATTACTGTTATCATTATATACTGAGGCAGACATTGACGGTGGTACAGCATAACACCTACCACTATATACTGAGGCAGACATTGACGGTGGTACAGCATAACACCTACCACTATATACTGAGGCAGACATGGTACAGCATAACACCTATCACTATATACTGGGGCAGACATTGACGTACAGCATAACACCTACCACTATACTGAGGAAGACATTGACAGTGGTACAGCATAACACATATCACTATATACTGAGGCAGATATTGACGGGGTACAGCATTACACCTATCACTATATACTGAGGCAGACATTGACGGGGGTACAGCATTATATATATATATTGCCCTTGGATTGTCTTATTCCTGTGTCCTAGAACCTGACATTAATTCTTGTGTTCTCCTGTTGTGACCTAGCTTTATATGCGTTTAGCCTGACCTCTGGCTTCCAGGCTTTGCTGATATTTTTTCTCCCGTGTACCTCCCTTGGCTTCCATACTGACCAATGTCCTGTCTACTTGAGGTTATTGGTATTTCTTGAGTAACTCTGTTTTGGTTCTAAAGAGTTTACTGGGATCTGTGTGGTCCTATATCTGCTCATGGGTTGTCAATAGTCTATGTCTCCACTTGTCATTAACTCCCTACAAGACATTACAAATGAATCTATATGTGGTAATACTTTGTAAATACTGTGTAAAAGGTTACCTACAGGGAAGAAAAGGTTAACCATTGCAATGTCAGAGATATCTATACTGAAAAAATCCTATGTCAGTGTCTGTAAAAGAAAGCTTTGCTTTAATTTACTTCTACAGGCAGCAAGGAGTATATTATAACTTAGAGCAGCTTCTATTGCAGACTCTCCCTGTCTCTTGTGTGGTTTTTTTTTCTATGCAGCAGGACAATGTCTCACATACTGACCTTTCTCGGCATGGTCGCTGCATCTACCAAGAGATCAGTGGATATAAGAAAAATGGCTGGAGTAGGTAAGAGAACATACAGGAGGCAGATAACAAAGCAGGGGACAGGACAACTTCACCGCATCAAACTGGCCTTCAGCCAGGGCATTGAAAATGGGTCGTGGATGGGTTTTCCAGCTTGACAATGACCCAAAACACACGACCAAGGCAACAAAGGAGTGGCTCAAGAAGAAGCACATTAAAGTCCTGGAGTGGCCTAGCCAGTCTCCAGACCTTAATCGCATAGATAATCTGTGGAGGGAGCTGAAGGTTCAAGTTGCCAAACATCAGCCTCGAAACCTTAGTGACTTGGAGAGGATCTACAAAGAGGAGTGGGACAAAATCCCTCCTGAAATGTGTGCAAAACTGGTGGCCAACTACAAGAAACATCTGACCTCTGTGATTGCCAACAAGGGATTTGCCACCAAGTACTAAGGCACGTTTTGCAAAGGGGTAAAATACTTTCTCTGAGTAAAATGCAAATCAATTTAGAACTTACTTGAAATGCGTTATTCTGGATTTTTTTTGTTGTTGTTCTGTCTCTCACTGTTCAAATAAAGCTACCATAAATTATAAATTATAGACTGATCATGTCTTTGTCAGTGGGAAAATGTACAAAATCAGCAGAGGATCAAATATTTTTTCCTTCACTGTAAACCGGACATCAATTCGGGTATTTGTAAATTCATACTGGCTAAAGGAGAGACCTTATAAAAGAGCATCTTGTGTGAAGAATGTTTTCCAGGTTTAGCTAGGCTGAGTTTGGCAGAGAGGTATTAGTCAGTTATCATTTTGCCATTTTAGTCTTGACCAAGAAGGGGTTCTGTGGCACACAAAATTAAAATCTAGTGCGTGCCACAGAAAGTTCCTGAATACGCTAAAACATACATCACTTTGTGAAATGATACAACATTTTGTAATGTACAAGCGAGCCCCCAAAAAAAGAATTCCCTGGGCTAGTGTAAAATCTCAGATACAAAGTGCATTGTAAATGTAGAACTACGTATTATGTAATGCAAAAAATGTAGATGTTATACAGTATTTCTGCACTGCGAGAGTGGCAGGGAAACGGCATCTAATTAGAAGCGTTAGAGGTGAATGTGGTGACCAGGGGCAGAAAAAGTGTCCTTACATGGTTATTGGTGACCATCACCCAGCCAGTAGTTTCCAGAGGTGGGCTGAACTGTGTCACTGAGGAAGCATGGCCTATTCAGGAGATCATCGATCATCGGCCAAAGTAAAGGGAGCACAAGGTCTGGTCTTACAGACCTTCATTTTATTGCTAATGATGCTGAGTGCCCGGATATAATGTCACTCTCTGAAGCCGCACGCAAGGTTTGTAATCAGAGCACTACCAGGGGTTTAAAAAGCTAGTGAGAAAAGTACAGAAGACACAGGAAAGAGAAAGAGGCAAGAGAGGGAAGTGAGGAGAGTGAGAGAAATGAAAGAGAAAGAAGGGAAAAAGAGAGTATGTGTTTTGAACGTGTTTGTGTGAAGGATATATTTTTATGCTATGTCTGTTTCATGTATGTTTTATGTGGCTGTAAAGGTAAGTGTATGGTTAAATGTTTGTGTGTAAGGGGAAGTGGGAATACATGCATGTGTATATGGATGATAGGACTTTATAACCATGGAAGGGTCCTATTTTGGAAGCTGATGTGACAATGGGAAGCGTATGTAAGGGCTAGTGTTTATGTGTGTGGCTTGATAGTCTTTCCATTCTTTTTTAAGTCTTTGTAAAGGGAATAGAAAGATTAATTCTAACATATCTTAACCTAGGGAAACTATTTTGTATAATCCATGTTTGTGCCTATCACTGGCAATGACACACCTCATTGTTCATGTGACAGACATAAGAATACCCTAAACATATACAAAACCATGGACTAATTAAGGGGAGTGAGGAAATGTAAACATGCTCGGGATGGGCTCAAGGCGACCCTGAATAATAATAATAATAAATGTCCAGGGTAGATGGTTCTTATAATCGGATATTTAATTTACAATTGTATTTTCCAGTTAAGATACTTCATTTTTTCACTTTCATTGGAAAAAGGTGATTAATAACACTAAATAAAAATGAAGATTACATTTCCTAAGATCAAAGACTATAAGAAATAATCATACTTTTAGTATGTTGACATTGGAATATTTGAATAGTCTGTTTTTCTAGTAGATGCTACGTCGTAGCACATGTACTTTGTACGTTAATATTCACCTAATGAAAGTATAAACATAATTTAATTATTGATGTTCTCAGGTCATGTTGCTCTCATGACCTTTACAAACTGAACTTTCCCGTGAAATACAGTTACTCGTGTATTTAGAGGTAATCCCATCTTTGAGATTAATTTAAAAAGTATTTATTATTGTTGTGTCAGTGGCAAAATTCTTTTGATACATATAAACACTGTTTGAGTACGGATTCATACTTAATCAAAAACATGTGAAATTAAATTATTGATGCAGCCAGGCATTCACAAAGGAAATATAATACTAGGATCACAGGACTCTGGGATTTCATTTACTGCTGTTTTTGGTTAGAAAAATTGGTTAGGAAGTTATCTAAGTTCCATACAAGGTTTGCCTTTGAGAACATTAAAACATTTGCATCTGAACTCTATCCATATCTATAATTTACGATACAGGGAAAATATGATTTGAAATTAATGAGTCCCACAAATAATACTCCAAGGTTAAAAATTAAACTAAAAGCATTTTTTCTATTTAGTTACAAGCATTTATGATTTATATCAGATATAGTATATTTAAGGTTATTTTTAAGACATTAAAATTGTTTAAATCTACATAAATTAATATTTTCCTTATTTCCCTCTGTATTTTTGAATGGAATGTCGAGCATACCCAATTGAATAGAACAAAGAAGATGCAATTTTGTGATAAAAGAAACCTACTGTCCTAAAATGACTTTTTTAATCCTGTAATCCTACAATACTGATTGGTTGCTGGTGTCATGTTTTATTGAAATATATATATATATATATATATATATATATATATATATATATATACACATATACAATCTGGTTCTATGGTGTATATGCTTGTTTTACCATTATATCTGCTAAGAAACTCTTTAAATTCACCTCACAGTGCCTTACAATGAGATTGTATTGTCGTTTCTCTGACAATTGTACTGGATATTAGTAAATTATTACAATAATAAAGTTGAACAGAGAGCCTTAAAATAGACATAGTAATCATTCTGAAAATGTGCTATTATCGGTAGGATTTCAAAAACTGATCTCGCCATGAATTTACAATGAATGTCATAAACATTTCAAAGCATAAAAATGCAAACACAAACATACCTAACAGAAACAGAGATAAGAAGCCTTGGTACCAGAGCATAAAAGATTAGAAGTTTTATATTCACCCACACGTCTTAACAGCTAAGCAGGAGAATCTGTCTCCTAAAGATGGGAAAAAAAGAAAAAAGTAACAATCAAGAACTATCTGATCTTTAATGTGTATTTCACTAGCTTTCCGTAAAAAAAACTGTCTCTTGTTAAACAAGGAAACAGTGAACCACATTTTCCTTCAATAACCTACCTAAACAAGTTCTTATTAGTCATAATATTCAAATTATTTAAAATTGAATTGGCCTATGAAAGCCTTATATTAATGGATCAGGTATGTCTCTACCAGTAAAGAATGTAATGTTTCTTTTTCTCAAAGTATTATATTGTATTCAGTGTCAATGTCGGTCCTCAAATGAAGACCTGTGTCTACTCATTTGAGCAAAAGTGGTCAATTAGCCCAGTCTAAACAATATACCCTGATTTATTGAAAGTATGCACCTCTGGGGGTACAGACAATAGAAAGCTCTACTTGAGTGATTTTACCTACAAACTAAACACTAATATTAATAAGATAACTTGATACAATAATTAATCTCAATCTAAGTACACACAAAAAAGTTCAGTTCAGATATTTCTGTACAAGAGAAAAAGGTAAAATTCTAAGTTTAACCCAAAGGTTTTTTGTTCTCAAATAGAAGGTCAATTTAATATCGATGTAACACAAAACTTGTGAACAAGCCCCCTTCTTGTGAATAACACAACTTTATCAATGTCCTATACTTTATATTTATTAACATAACTATTGTAACAATTGAAATTCCTGAGTATAGAGTCTTACTGAACCTGGTTCACTGTATACTGTTTCTTATAACTGTCACATGTTAGTGAACATAGCACACATACAAAATTATAATAAAAATGTCTGGTGAAAACCTCACCAATAATAAGGTGCCAACAAGTAAAAATACTACATCTACAAGTTCCCATGTGGAAACAGGCTTTTACTCAGATCAAAAAAGATAAAAAAGCAGGATCTTTCCTAACTACACAATTCACGCCATCTTCATCTTCTATAGTCTGTAATTAAAAGTGTGCAATTGATACATTGAGAAACAGATTTCTCTCAAGAACTGCAAACATCAAGAAGAGTGGATCTTCCTGTCTTCAAGGTTCTAACAAATGCTTTTGGATGAAACCTAAAGGATAGCACCTATTGTGTAACCATTTACTTAATGAATCTTCAATAAAAGTCTTAAGTGCAGTGGAATTACCCACATACATATGAATACATATGAATAACCCAAATATGAATCCCTTTAATTAAATATGTTTGATGACCCAACTTAGTATGCAAAATAGAATTACCACTAAATGACTCACCAAACAGTCAGGTAATTACGTTAGTATCATTAGTATCAAGAGTCTTGTATAAGTAATTGACACATTGGATGGAAAACCCAAAGTTAAAAGAAAGCTTGAATTCATTTGTATTAGTCATATATAAAAAAAAACATAAAAAGATCATTACCTGATCAAATCAATAAGATTGATGTTTAAGCAAAACAATACTAACAAAAAATGGGTCCAGTAAGTGGGACTCCTCCCACCAACTTATATACACATTGTCAAAGAAGGGATCAAAGTCAGCTTCCATACTGTTTCCAAATATATGGAGGTAAAAGTGCCCATACAACTAAATAATTAGGTATGTACAACAAAGTTTCCAAACTAAAATGTATAAAAGCATCATTACTGTCATTAATACATATCTAGATGCACCTTGTAAGCCTAAGGTATTAGAAAATCACAAGTACAGCATATAAACATCAGAATATACTTTGTATTTGAAGTGTGTTTAGCTTGTACAAAATACTTAATCCCCCAAGCTCCTTATTAAAGGAAACTAACCCAGTTACAATGGGATGTCCGATGGGGACTTTAGTACCATCAAACTTTTCTTCAAATGATATTTATTAAGAGCTACTGGGTTATCTACTAGTCTTGTGCAAATGGACCAGAAACAATTCAGATCTCGTATGCATATGAATTTCATATGCATTCATCTAGAGAAGCCGGGATTTTTAGCTTTATTGTGTAACATTTTTAATACTTATATCCTGAAGAAGCTTGGTAAACCTAGGGAAATGCGTAGAGGAATTGTACATCTTAAAGAAGAGATTTAAATGTTTGTTGGCTGCTATTCTGTGTTATCTTGCACATAGGATTGTGCAACACACATTGTAAGTGTCTCTTCACAATTCACAATATATGTACAGTGATTCTATGCCATTGGATGTTTTTATTTTTATCCATTCTAGAATCATGGAATTAAAGAACTGTTTTGATGAACCCATGTGATCTAGGATTTTTGTGTGTTGATAGGGAAACATTCCATTGCTGATAATTATACTACACTATCATAGTGTGATTTGTTTTTTCATTTATATGTATTTGCTCCCCTGCATTTAAAGGTGATTATTCAAGGGACTCCATAAGACACTGGAGTATCCATTTAAAATATGAAAGATCCCTTTTCTAGTTCCTATCCTCGTGTTCTGCAATCTTATTTTTCTTTAACCGAATGAGCATAAAATCAGTTTCGGTTATGCTCGGCTGGAGTATTGGATGGGGTATAAGTAGGATAAAAATGACACATTTTAGAAAAAGAATATGGTGAATTTTGCAGTAGATAACACAATGCTCCCTGACACTTTACTTTTTCCAGATTGTTGTGATTAACTTTAGTTTTAAGAGAATTGAAAAGCAACACTGTGTCCCAAGAATTTAAGACAGACATTTCTAATCTTCTGTACGGAAATTTTCTTTGATTGTTATCATAAAATCCATTATTCTTTAATTCCCTATTGCATTGGAAGGTGGAATGTCCATTTCAGGGCACAGAAAGAACTTCTGTTTCGTTCCTTGTCATGTTAAGCATGCAGCTTTGCCTGAAGGAGAGTTCAGACAATGAGCTGAGCCAGCACCCGGTGGAGATGAAAAAGTGCTAACATTTGTACAATAATTTCATTTTTGTTCTGTTTTCCTTGTATTTATCAGTCTATCAATCTAAACATAAAATGATATGTCTACTTCCAATATTAAATTAAGGATGTACGTTTATGTCCTGCATCAATCCTTTATCAGGCAGGGCGGAGCACAGGGCAGGCAATGTCAAATGGACACATCCAGCCATAAGGTACAGGAAATAAAAATATCCCCCAATATTAGGAAAAAGGGCCACCCCATAGTAAGGAAGGAGCGGTAGTAGTAAGGCATGTGGCTTGGGCAGGCACATGCAGACCCTTGGTGCAGGACTGAATGTGCACATAATATGACAAATTACAAGAACTAATCCCCCAGTAGTAAAGAAAGAGACAGAGGAGGAGCAGCAGTAAGGCATTGGGCTGGGACAGGCACTGGCAGACAGACACATCCAACCACAATATTTGCAAAATAAAAAAAAATGGTGGCCCAGAGTAAGAAAGGAGACAAAGGGGCAGTATTAACAGTTGTAAAGTATGTGGTATGTGGAGACACAGATAAGCACGTGCTGCACCATGGTGCTGGACTGGATTTCCCCAATATCTATCCAAGTGTGGAGTTCCAGCATGGGACTATGTCCTGACGTAGACAGTGGTGGGGTAGATCCACATTTTTTGCTGCTCCTCCCTCAGCTGCTGGCTTGCCTTCATTCTGCAATTTTATGGCACTTTTCGAGCAGTTTCAACAGCCTACAGTACCCATCAGTTGGAAAAGCTGCCCTTACCACCAAATGTAGTATATACGTCATTCACCATGTTTGCCAGTCACTACCACTCCCATTTCTTCCTAAGACCTGCTAAAAAGTGAGCTGATGTGTACTCCTCATCCATAACTTTGTCATGATGAAGAAAAGATCTATAAGCCTGGTGCCCTTCTGCTCAAGTCATACCCCTCCTGTCACCCAATGTACCTACACTAGCTACAGTGATACTGTCCTTCAAATATTTGGACAGCCACCATTGTGCTATCAATAAAAAGAAAAGGAATGCTGTGTGCTAGTGGCACTCCATATGTCAGATGTGAAGTGGATGATTTGTCCAGCTCATTCTTAAACAATAAAGGGAGGACACTAAATTCCTGTTAAAGATGGTACGATGGGTGGGCAAGAACCTCTAGCAGCTACTTAACAGGCTCCCCCTAAATCATGGAGAAGCAAGAACCTCTGACAGCGATAAGCTAACCAAGCAGTCAGTTTATTTACTAACAGGCCTCTTGAGGGAAGGCCCCAAAGTGTTCTAGTGTAGGCTGGAGCAGTGGATGTCCCTACCCTATCTGTCTCTGGGAACCAGTCACATCTTTACAGAAGGTTTAAGCCACACCACACCCTTTTCTTCTCTGACTTATGCTGGAGACCAGTGTGGGTTTACTGTTGGCTCCAATGCTGCCAGTTTGCCCATAAAGCAGAGCTGCACTGTGGTGTGCACATAGGTGTTGGTTTATTCCAAAATTGGTGAGATGTCCTAACACCTTACCCCGGCTCACTTCATATACACAGATGCCAAAACGAGGGCAAGACAAGTTGGCACACTTCTTCAACCCACAACTGGCTAAGCCGGGTATGCCTATTTAAGATAGTGGCAGCAAGCTAGTTGGATCATTGCCGATTGAGAAAAGCTCTGAGAGCAAAGGGGAAGGAGGAGATCATCCAGTGATGAAAAGAGGTATCAAGAACCTTCTACAAGAGTTCTGTGAGTCCTTACAGGATGATATCATTTAGTTGGGAGGGAGGTACAGGAGCTGGGGGAGAGAACTGCACATGTGGAACATAATATGGAGGAATTTTGTACAAGCAAAGCCAAGTACAAGCATAATGAGTTGGCAGATTGCTATAATGATCTTGAGACCGAACATAACCAGCTCTTATTGAAAGTGGCTGACAGAGAGGATCATTCCCATAAGAACAATGTGAGAGTCCTTTTAAAATTCGGGCCTGAAAACATATCTTCTTACATTCTTTAAGCAATGACATCAAAACATGAAGACTTAGATTTCACTATTGATTCCTTTCAACAGTTGCCTAAACCATGTAACTTACCTGCAGAAACACCCAGAGACGTTATATTCCGTCTGCATTATTTCATAACAAAAAAAATCATAATAGGGTCATTGAGGGAGAGATGCCCACGGGGAGGTACCAGACATGGCCCATAATGCCGATCTCAGTGTTGCTGAATGCCTCATGATCGAGGCATTACAGCAGCACTGTTTAAGCGAAGAAAGCGATCGTAGATTCTTTTCTAAGTTTGTTTAATTAAATGAAATCAGGCACGTCATAGGTCATTAAGTGACCGTTTTTCCATGACCCGTCAATGGACGTTAAGGGGTTAAAGTGTACGACCATAAATATTCCTTTCTCAACACAATGAAATACCTAATAGTTCTTTAGATTTTTTTTATTATACTCCATGAATTATATCCACCGGTAAGTACAAACTTTAAGGAACCAAGCTGTGCAAAAACACAATGTCAAATCTCTTATAAATGAATAATGTTTATTTCATAGTAGGTCTTTGAAAAGTCACTGATGTTGTTATTTATTTTTAAATCTTAATTTCTTGTTGCAAACATTTCTTTGAAAATTGGATGTACAAAAATATTGGGCGGAAAATGAGTCAGTATTACTAGACTATAAGGTAAAACTTGTATATATTTGCTTAACAGTAGGATACATGACACATACATATAAAGGGAAATTACTGCAAAATGTAATTATAAAAAATGTGACAGATTTCCCTTAAAATAAAGAAGTTAAAGCAAAAGTTTCTGAGATCTTTCTGGGGGGTTTTTTTTATACAAAATGAGCCTTAAGCCAGCATCAATTTTCACAGGAACTGATTGATTGATTGACATGCCTTTTTTCAAGGCAGTTCCATATTTTCCTGCTTAGTATTTGCTAAAGAGAGGTAGTTGGGGGTGGGCATGAGGGTCAGATGCTTAATTTAAATGTGCCAGAGTGCACCTTTATAGTTGGATCTATGAATGGCTTAGGGGCTATTTCAATGTCATGCCCAGATATGTTTAGTAATACATTTCTCCCCACTTACCATGGAACTAAGTAATTTGGCAACCTAAACTGTCTGCCTTATTGTTGAATTTTTATATCAATCAAAAAAGCACCACAATACTGGCATATACAGGAAACATGCAGATTGTAGGAATGGTTCTCATGGCTAAAAAATTATAAAAAAGATGAAAAAAAATAGTCCAATAATAACTAGATAGAGCTGAAAAATAAAATTTAATAAAAATTGAAGTTATGGTAAAAACACTCAAAAACAAAATTTAATTTCTTATAACATTGAAATGCTCAACAGCTTATATAAACAAAGGCCAACTTCACAGTTGCCCTTACTCTCCTTGTGCACAAAGAAGGGACCCAGGAACGTGTAGGAATGAAGGGCTGTTGCTTAATTCAAATAGCTGAAGTTGCTGTTGCTTTTATAATCGCAGCCGTGGTGAAACTCTCCTTGCAGAAAAAGACTTTTGACAGTGCACCCACAGAGATAAAATTGAGCAGCGATCAATACAGATGAACTAAGGGAGTGCTGTTCTGCTGTTCCGACGGTCAACACCGATATAGAGGGTTGTAAAGAATGTAAAGTCCTCAATAATTAAATATGGTGAATTTCATCATAGTCTTGTTTAGTGACATTATGTAATATTTTAAAACTGATTTTAAGTAGATATAAATATTAAACGCTTCATACATTTTAATCATACAGTTGTGCTCAAACGTTTGCATACCCTGGCAGAACTTGTGAAATGTTAGCATTGATTTTGAAAATATGACAGATCATGCAAAAAACCTTTTTATTTAATGCTAGTGATCATATGAAGCCATTTATTATCAAATAGTTTTTTAGCTCCCTTTTTAAATCATAATGATAACAGATATCACCAAAATGGCCCTGATCAAAAGTTTACATACCCTTGAATGCCTTGTTGCAGACACACAAGGTGACACACACAGGTTAAAATGGCAATTAAAGGTTATTTTCCCACACCTGTGGCTTTCTAGCTGTGTATAAATAGTCAATGAGCTTGACTCATACTGAGCCATGGCGAGTAGAAAAGAACTGTCAAAAGACCTGTGCAACAAGGTTATGAAACTTTATAAAGATGAAAAAAGAATTAAAAAATATCAAAAGCCTTGAAAATGCCAGTCAGCACTGTTCAATCACTTATTAAGAAGTGAAAAATTGGGGATCTCGTGATACCAAGCCAAGGTCAGGTTGACCAAGAAAGATTTCATCCACGACTGCCAGAAGAATTGTTCAGGATACAAAGAAAAAAACCCACAGGTAACCTCAGGAGAAATACAGGCTGCTCTGGAAAAAAGATGGTGTGGTTGTTTTAAGGATCACAATATGACGATACTTGAACAAAAAATTAGTTGCCTGAAATAAGCCTTTACTTTTCAGCATAGCAATGACCCTAAGCACAAAGCCAAGTTGACCCTACAGTGGATACATGCAGAAAAAGGTGAAGGTTCTGGAGTGACCATCACAGTCTCCTGCCCTTAATATCATCGAGCCACTCTGAGGAGATCTCAAATGTGCAGTTCATGCAAGATGACAAAGACTTTGCATGACCTGAAGTTATTTTTTTACTTGTTCAAATCCCATGAAAATAAGATTTTCCTTATGGTACACTGGGCAACTATTGCAATGGAAGGGCAATATATGTTTAGTATAACCCCTTTCAATGTTTTCCTGGACCACTAGGAATATGTTGTCCCAAGATATTATCAACCACCACATCCACCAAAATAGACCAATATTTTTTTAAATGTTTCCTATTGTGTGTGCTAAATTCTGTTTCTGATTCCTGACTTCTGGCTTCCTTACCTCGGCTTACCCTGCAATGATCCTGACTTCTGGCTTCCTGACCTCGGCTTACCCTGCAACGATCCTGACTTCTGGCTTCCTGACCTCGGCTTACTCATTGGCTGTTCTGTACTGGACTCTGTTGTTCTGTCTATTGGACTTGCACTCGCTGTTCTACCTGATTTCAGGTTCTACCTGACGCTGTGCGTGACAGCCGCACCCTTATAGTTTGGTGCTATTTTAAAGAAAATTTTATTTTTAAAGAAAAAATACACACTAGTGGAATGGTAAGACAGTATTTTATCTAATGAACATGAATACATATATTTTTACATTTGTGGTATCTATTATGCAGTTAGACATGCTATTGGCAGGATATGTTATATACAGACAGAAATGTGAAAAACCAATATCCATTTTAGGGTCCCCTCTTAATTCATAATGCACCTTACTTACTCTGCCCCCTTGATATGCTACTCTGCCCCACTGATATGCTTTATACCCCTGAGATGCTTTATGTCCCCAGATATGCCACTCTGCCCCCCAGATATGCTTTATACCTCCAGATATGCTTTTTGCCCCAGATATGCTTTATGCCCCCAGATATGCCACATACCCCCCTGACATGCCACATACCCCCCTGACATGCCAAATACCCCCTGATATGCCATTCTGCCCCCAGACTTACCAATTCATCCCTATACTGTGTCTAGTGGGGGCAGCAGAAAAGGAGACACGACACCAAAGCATTTGTCAGAGAAGTTAGAGAGACATGATTGCGAACGAGAGTGTAAGAAAAAGAATAAGTGAGAGTATCAAACAGAGCACTTACCTCTTCAACATGCAGCCGCCATCTTCCACTGTGCTCCCGGGTGCTCCATAGATCCCCAAGGTCTGCAGTGAGGTGAGTAAGGATCCTCCGCCATCTTGCACCATCCGCTAACTGCTACTGGAGGCATCCGGTAAGTCTTTGTGATGCGCCCTCAATCCACTCAATACCTTTAACTCTGTATCTCATCTGCGCACTATTTCTCTACCAGATCCTAGCCGAGAGGCCATTGCTATGCACCCTGTCTAGCCCTACAAATAAGGTAGCAGCCTTTGATTAACTGCTCAGTATAGCACAAAGTCTGTTTTTTTCACTATGTCTCTGGGCTGTGTACCTTTGCTTCTGTATACCACATTATTATAAATCCACAATAAAAAAACTAATTTCTGCATACAGTTGAGTTTGAACCTCTATTCATTGGCTCCCGCAGAAACCTTCAACTTCCTGCTCTTTGTGCTATATACTGATTTTGGTAAAACCCTCCCAACTTTACCAAGTAACGTGTCCCACAGTGCCACAGGTTGTGAGTACCTACTTTGCCCCCAAACAGCTTGTGAGTTCCACCTTTGCCCCAAGCAGCTTATCAGTCCCCACAAAAAAGCCTGCCTGTGCCATCTTTGCTCCAGCTTGTCAGTGCTCCCAAACAGCTTATCTGTGCCATCTTTGCCCCCAGAAAGCATGTATGTGCCATCATTGCCCCTTGTCACCCCTCCAACATACACCATGGCACATTTATAAACATACTTACACAAATTTACACATACTAACACACACATTTACTCATACTCTTACACTCATGTAAACACTCATTCTAACACACACACTCCAGCTCACACCACTTACACATCTATGCTCACACACACTTACACATACACAGCCATGCTCACATACACTTATTCATCAACATCCTTGATCCTTGACACTTATACATAGACATCCTTGCTCGCACACACTTATACATAGATGTTAATGCTCACATACATACAAACATACATAACCCCCACCCCACACATACTTACCCCCCCTACAGATTTTGGGCTGTGCAAGCAACCACAGTTTCATAATTTTTTTGATATAAAACCAAACACTGTTGTTGTTGCAACAGAAACTGAAAAAGCTTCAACATTTCAATTTAGCTTTATTTGATTAAACCTACAGAAGAATGAATAAAGTGACAAATCTACTAAAGATTATGTGCTTTATATACTAGAGAGTGCAATTCATGTTTTGTCAAAGTAGAACAGCATAATAAAACCGTATTAAATGAACGTATTTAAAAAACATCTCTTTTTAAGACTTCTGACATACAAAATACAAATTAGCTTGAATCCTGAAGCACTTGTTAATTTTCTACGATGCACTCGTCTTAATTTTTGGGAAATCTGTCAAAATCTGCATTAAGATTTAGATTCTGTATAATTTACATTTAATTACAAAGTCCCTCATGCATTAGGCAGCTCATTTAATTGAGTGGGAAAACTGATCGAGATAGTACAAATGAAATGAAAGTGTCTTTGTCAAAAGGATACCAGACTGATCGACCCAGAGCGTAAACATGAAACTATGTTACAAAGATAAATATATATTGTCTGTGCTAACGTGTTATACTGGAGTTACAGTCCAACTGCTTAATGCAATTATTTAATTTCCTTAATGCAGGCTGTATCACACTTGGGGGGTCAAACAAAATTCAACCAAAATTACCCATTTTTTTTTATTTAGTATAACTTGCAGGGCCTGTGCACAGACTGGATATTCTGTGATGACAGAGGTGTCATCGCAGGAAGGGAATGTTCAAACTTTTATTCAAGCATTCAAACGCTGTAAGGATTATGATGTTTGCATCTTCCACCAATATATTGGCTCTGTCAGGTCAGAGGCAGAAATGCTGGATAATCTGTGGGCTGGAAAGAAATAGTACAGGGCATAATAGTAGTGTCAGGAACCAAGGGATTAAAACCAGTGATCATGGGCATGGGAGACCATTCTCCGACCCGTGTCGACACCAGCAGGCTATCTGGGATTTTTGTGTCCTTATGCCCCCTGGTATCCTCGGTCGGGTTCCTGACACACCTGTGGGCAATCCTGAAATCAGTGGCCTATATACAGTGGTGTGAAACAGAAACTCCCCCCTTTTTGATTACTATGGTTTTACGTATCAGGACATAATAACAATCATCTTTTTTTTAGCCTGTCTAAAAATAAAGTAAATATGACCGCAGACGAACAACAACACATGGCACATTACACCATGTCATTATTTATTCAACAAAAAGTACAAAAGTACACCCTTAGTGCTTACGTAGGAATTAAGATGCTAAGTAGCAGACAAGTGAAGCTAATCAAATGTCCTTGATTAATTGATCATCAGCGTGTGACAACCTTTATAAAAGCCAAAGTTTTACCAGTTTCCTGGTCTAGAGCATTTAGGTGTGTGTTAACACAATGCCAAGGAGGAAAGATATCAGCAACAATCTTAGAGAAGCAATTGTTGCTGCCCATCAACCTGGGAGGGGTTGGAAGCCCATTTCCAAACAATCCAAGTCCATCAAGTCCATCATTCTACAGTGAGAAAGATTATTGAAAAGTGGGAAACATTCAAGACAGTTGGCAATCTTCCCAAGATGGATGTCCCAGCAAATTCACCCTAAGGTCAGACCATGCAATGCTCAGATAAATTGCAAAAAAACTCAAGAGTTACATCTTAGACTCTACAGGCCCCAGTTAGGATGCTAAATGTTCGTGACAGTACACTTATTAAAAGACTGAACAAGTATGGTTTGTTTGGAAGGGTTGCCAGGAGAAATTCCCTTCTCTCTAAAAAGAACACGGCAGCACAGCTTAGATTTCCAAGTTGTATCTGAACAAACCACAAGACTTCTGGAACAATGTCCTTTGGACAGAGGAGACCAAAGTGGAGATGTTTGGCCATAATGCACAATGCCACATCTGGCAAAATAACAAACATAGCATATCAGCATATACACCTTACACCAACTGTCAACCACGGTTGTGGATGGGTGATAATTTGGGGTTGCTTTTTAGCCACAGGACTTGGGAGCCTTGCAGTTATTGAGTCGACTATGAACACCAGCAAATCTACAACACAATGTCTAAAAAAGAAAATTAAGGTCCAGACCTCAACCTGATTGAAATGCTCACCTTAAGAGAGCTGTGTTTAAACAAATGCCTACAAACCTCAATGAACTAAAGCAAAGTTGTAAAGAAGAGTGGGCCAAAATTTCTCCACAACAATGTGAGAGACTGATAAAGTCATACAGAAAATGAGTACTTCGGGTTATTGCTGCTAAAGATGGTTCTACAAGCTATTGAATCGTGATTTCACTCATGGCTTTTCCACTTTGGCTTTATTTTGGTTGAATAGTCATAGAAAAATCAATTTTACTCTGTGTAAAATGTCATGTATTGTTAAAGGCATCAGAAAATTACATTAAACTTGTCAACAAGAGTACAAAAAAAGGAAGCTACTGTGGTACTCCGCAGATGTGGAAGATATATTGAATGAGAAGAAGCGAGCTTTGGAGAAATATAAACAGACTCAAAATGAGGAAGTAAAAGAAAATATAAAACTAAACTTAGGAAGGCAAAGAGCATTATTAGATGCGCCAAAGAACACACTGAGGAGAAAATTCCCGGGTTAACAAAAAAGAGTAATAAAACCTTTTTACGTATATAAGTGAGAGAAGAAAACATAAACCAGGAATAATTAAACTAAAGGTAAATGAAGGGGGTTGTATAAATGAAGATAAAGGTCTAGCCGACTGTACAAGGGGAGATAAAGGTGAGGGACATGTAAAACGGCTGTGTTGAAGGAGGAAGAAGTTCTACTTGAACTCTCCAAAGTAAACAGTCTGGATGCCAGTGGTGCTGAGCACCTGGATATGGAATCCTAACTCTGCACTCAGCATTAATTTGGGGCCAGTTCAGGAAGATCTATGGTCTTCTCAGCTGGCCATTAGCCCCAAATGAAGACTCTGAGGCTTAACTATGCTCCAATTTGAGACACTTGTGTTGGGGGGGTGGTAGAGGTGGGAAGGTCAGTGGTTGAGAAGGGTGGAGTCAGTACAAGAACTGGGCAGGGTCATGGTGTGGCCATCTTCCTACTTAACCTGAAAAGCCACCTAGTGAATAGCTTTACAGCATTCTAAGGAGGCTATATGGGAGCTGCAGCAGAGGTTTCTGTTGCAACAACACAGATTTCCATAATTTATACCTCCCTGGACCAGCTAGGGATGATAAGAGAAACTCCCCAACTGGGTAATGATCCCTACTGCCCACAAAAGCAAGACAGTGGGTTAGCTACTGTAAAGGAGCAGAGTACGTAGACCTAGCCGAAGCCAGGAACAGAGAGGACTCGTATTCAGGAACAGGCAAGGGTCAGAAGTCAGAAGTTAGGAAACAGTTATGTCAGCCAGACCAGGTCATGTCATGTCATTTCATAAACAGGAATCAGAAGTAAAAAAAAATAGGCATGCACTAATCAGGTCTGAAACCAAAAAAGGGCAATCAGCTACTGAAACAGCTCCTCATTTATAGGCACAGCCTAAAGCAAGAGGAGGGGTTAACAGGGTTCAAAGGTGTGTGCAGCCTAGCAAACAGAAAACCACGCAGGTAGGCCAAAGCCCTGACAAGTGTAAGCAGCTAACAGGAGAGGTAGAAACCCTAACAGCTACACAGGACAGTAAAGCGTATGTGCTGTGTACTGCCCACCAAATCATGTTCCCTAATGTCTATCATTCATTTCACATTTCATATTACACTTTTAGTATTTATGCATAAAGATAACATTTTCCTTGGCCATTTATTGCTTGGCTCCAGTCTGTAGCATAATCTGGTGATACAGAGAGTATCAGCATATTATAAAACCAGTTCACAGACATCTCAATAACATATGAAATAAAATTGTGTGCAGGTGCCTTGATTTTAATTAATCCAATGTGAAACTGTATCTATTACATTATATAAGTGATGTTACATGGTGTGTAATATTCCAAATTAACACACTAAACTGAGCAATTTTGTTTATTATTGTATTTATAATGTTTAATCTAGCTAGTATTAGTGAACATTTCATCACTGTAAAAACTCATTATAATCATAATTGCAATGAGTGCTAATTTGCCAGTATTTATGCAAAACATAACAAATGCTTTCCTGAGACACAGTTACTGAACTTATAAGAACAATGCTGAAAGGCATTTTCATTGCAAAAAATACTGTCTTCTAAATAAGTTTTCTATTTGGATTTCTATTTGAAACACACCATTCCATGATCTTAACCGTTGTCCTATTCACCAGGAAAGCATGGTAATTACATGTTCCCAATGTCCGTGCATATGCATGCAAAACACACGTACTTGAACAGCTGCTCAGAGGTGCCCCTTCACCATACACCCCAACTGTCCTAGTTTTCTCAGGACAGTCGTGATAGCTGCCCCATTGTCCTGCTTTTTTCGGTCAGTGGGGAGCATGGGCACAGGGAGGTGAAAAAGCTGTGTTACAGCACAGACTGGTTTTACAGCTCTCACATATACCCTTGCATCACTCTTGTTGCAAGGTCAGTATTCAAATAAGGTGGGCTAAGGTTCTATTCCTCACTTATGACCTCTTCCCTTTCCCATCTACAAGATTTCATGCATGCTGCCCCATATCTCTGGAATTTCCACCAAACCTTCAGCATTTACCCTCCCTCCCAACATGCAAGAAACATCTTAAAACCAACTTCTTCGGAGAAGCCGCACCATCTTAGGTGCTAGAACTTCCCTGTTACTTACACAACCCCACGCTACATCTTACCCTTTCTCTGTTCCTTATGTTTGTCCTCACCTCATTCTCCCAAAGATTCTAAGCTTGCAGGCAGGGCTCTCTTCAACTATTGGTTTGTCTTAGTCTGTCAATTCTAGTCTTGTAACACCCCTTGAATATATGTATTGTATGAAGTGCTGCTTTAATTGTTGGTGCTATATAAATAAAAGACAACAATAATAATACAAATAATAATAGATGACATCTACGTTGTGCTTTCTATTGTCAGTTTATTCTACTTTAATACTTACGTCTTGACTGACAACCCTCATGCATTTAGTTTTATATTATGACATTGCTTCACAAACAGAACCCTGGAAGAGTTCATTACCTCATTCAGCATCATGCCATTTAAATGTTTCCACTCGTTTCGTTATACGAGAGAAGTTGTGTGTCAAGTTTAAAAATAATATATTGTTCCTTTAAAGATATTTTTTCAAGAAATATTGAACTTGGCAGAAAACACTCCAAGATATGCTTTTTGAGTCTTTAAAATATTCAATAAGAAAACATATCAAGATGATTTTGCTCTGATGCTTATGTTTTTACTACCTCATGCCAATGATGAGAAAGGTATTTATTATTTGGAGCGTTCAACTGGGATCATCAAAGAAATGCTTAGAGTTTGAAAGTGTCAAAGTAGCAGTAAATCTATTAACAACAATATGTCCGATTACTATTAAAAATAGACCTTAATATAAATCTTGGGACAGATAAAGCTAACATTTTTCAAGTATTTTCCTTTATAGTAAGAAAAGTTAATATTGTAGAAAACTGTTTTAAAACAAGTCACTCTATCTAGAAAGAATTTTATAATATTGCCAAACTAAACGTGTAATATTGGTAACGCTCTGGGTTTACCTATGGACCTCATAATGTGATTATGGGACCCATATTATTATTATTATTATTATTATTATTATTATCTTTTATTTATATAGCGCCAACAGTTTACGCAGCGCTTAATACAATACATAAATTCAAGGGATATGACAAGACAAGAATTGACAGACTAAGACAAACCGATACATTTGGTGGAGAGAGCCCTGCTCGCAAGCTTACAATCTAGAGGGAAAATGGGGTGATAGACATAAGGCATAGAGAAAGGGTGAGAGGCTGGAGGAACAAGATTTGTTTGTGATATAATTTATATTATAATTTAGCATTTTTTGTATAATGCCTTATGATTTTTGCCACTCTTTACATAACTACTTTTATGGTTCAGTTCTATCAATTGGCAGCTTATTCACTATGAATATATAAGTACAGTAACAATGTAAAGGGTTTTATGTACTTCTGTGACTTCTGCGTAATTAGTGTAAGTGGTTATATTGTCTATTCTAATTGTACAAGAACAGTGGAAAGAGTTAAGTGGCATTTTGTGCCATTGGTTGGCTATATTTTGGGATATAGAGAAGCTTTGATTGAGTCAGTAGAAGTGGCAGGCTAGGGAAAAACATCCAGTAATACAAAAACCTGAAAGGCTAACATTAGCGTTTTGATCTATGCTTCTCAGTTTTGTACTGCATAAAAAGACAATGGAGCATCAAATAATTATCTATTCATACTGGACACGCTATTTAAAGCACAGCTTCAGCCTATGCAGATTTAGGCATGACTGACAATGAAAGAGAAACATCTCTCATGGTTACTATGCCTTTATGCAAAAACACCCTTTCATTTTCTTTGTCTTTACCTGTTACGTATGTATCTATAGCTTTGCATTCCCTTATTAGCCACATATTTATTTATTTTCATCCTCCACCAAATATCCTATTTATTCACAATCTTCTTTCCATTTTCCATCAAATATTGTCTCTGCTAGGCTCATTTCTGTCAAGAATCTAGGGCCTAGGGGTGGTGAAAAAGTGGTTGACACTGGTTAAGCTCCTAAGGACAGAGCTGTTTAATTGTTGTACCCTTCCTGACAATGGCTGTTTTCATGTTTCTGGTGTGTCTGTGTTTAGTTTGCTCCAGAACATGAAGGGCTTTCTTTAAATACCATTATTTTGATCATTACATCTAATATACTATACAAAATAATACAATGTGGTGAAAAACTTAAAAATAACAAACTTTTTCTGGCTTTTATTTGAAAAATATTTTACTGGTTATCCTGCACCCATGTCCTATTTGGGACATTTTTGAAGCTGACCAATTCCATTTACCTCCATCAAACCATATGTTTTTTAAAACTAGACAACTCAGGATATTTCAGTCGCTGATACTTGCACTTATTCTAACACTAGACTTTTTGTATTTCTTTTCCACACCAGGCGCTGTAAATACATACCTGAAGTACATTTCTGTAATGATACTGTGCGATGGATCCCGTAAAGCAGAGATGGTCTGATGCAGTTGAATCAGGCAGGACTGGCAAAAGCCACCAAGGTCAGACAGCGAAACTCACGGATCTGGGATGAAATTGAAGTCATATGCAGGCATGGCTAACATTTACCAGCTAATCTGGCTAAACAAATCTGAAAGGCCCAAAACTATGATACAACAAGACAACCATTCCAGTAAGGGACTGGTGGGCCTAATGCCCAGGTATGGACGAAAAAAGTCAATGCCTCAGCATGGGTCCTTGGGTGGAAAGGGGCTTGAATAGGGTACTAGATATGTTCAGGGAGATAACCTGATAATGTTCCTAAAACTCCACACCTGAGACTTATTCAAGTGCTTACAAGTGAAAAATATATTGCACCAATTAATACTAGAATCTAAAATGAAGGCTAAACCACATAAACTAACAGTGAAATGTTAAAGGAGTAATTTCAGACTCGTATAGCCTCCTTCTCTGCTACGTTCCCCAAACACTACCTTTTCTGTTAAAATGCAGACAGCCCTACGTCAATGTGTACCTGACACTGGGAGGTAGATAGAAAAATACTGCTATACTATACTACTACTACATCCCATACAGATTGGCAGATTTATACCACTCTTACCTGAATGGACGCTCAAAAAGGGTGCCAGAAAGAGGACACCAAAAGCCATATCTGGTGGTAATGCCTCACATTTTACAGTTCTAGAAACAAATTTGGTCTCTTTTAAATCATCTCTACTCTACCGATGATGGCCCTGTTCTTACTTTTATTGGACATGTTACCAGAAGGCATAAAGCTTGTGTGTACACCATCAAAGAGGTTGAGGTTATTGGACGTGTTACCAGAAAGCATAAAGCTTGTGTGCACAACATCAAGGAATAGGTGAGGTCAGGCACCCATGGGTCTTCTGGGTTTCTTTGGCGATCACCCAGACCTGTTTTTCAGGAGCTTAGGTAGGTGATACAATGTCAACAATTGTGTTTACTTACATTTTCTGTTGACTTCCACTGTATGTTTTCTATCTTGTTTTCAAAGTATATCACTCGGTAAATTGGTGGGACCTTTCCTTGCCATGCCCTTCCCCATGTATAAAAAAATGTGTCCGTTTATGGATGTATTTTATTAATGCAGTGAAATGTATCACAATTTCAATATCCCCTATTCTACAAAAGGAAAATGGTTTTATATTAATGGGGATACATTAATATAATGTATAATATAATATTATACTATTATTATAATATTATAATATAATACTTGCTTTACTATACTTAAAACAAAACAGTAATTTTCCCAAATCCTACATTTGACAGTTCAGTACACTAAATAGAAATGTTATGACATTTAAAGACTAAATTAAGGCAAAGACTTAAATTACCAGTATATATTCTTTCACTTCAAGGCCAAGAAAGGGTTCTAACGGTGAGAGCTGTAAATCCTGACACATTGTTCCTGCTTACCCTGAACAAGTGAGATAGGCATCAAATTGTATAGCAACAGGTTTTAATGGTGTGAAAACATCAGGGCTGGGTTATCCACAACAGGCATGTGGCCCAATCTTCGGAAGCTCCCAGTGCTTTATTGGATAACTAGCTTGTTGCGCTGCTACCGGATCCATATGATCACCATGACATGACGTGACCTGAAGTACTAGTGCAGCAGTTCCTGCCACAGGGAATCCGGTAAGTAAATGTGGAAATGAGTGTGTTTTTTCAGGACATATTAAAGAAGTACTTTTGAATTTATGCAACTGGATAACATTGCACAAACAATTTAAAATCAACCTTTTTTTTTTGCATTTAGAGTGTCACGCTGACTTACACAAGAAATGACTAAATACATAAAAGAATGAATGTTTCATAATGACAAGGTGAAAGGTTTAAATCATGCACGCTGTGTCTGCCAAACAAAAATCAGAAGTCTTTAAACCCAATTACTTATGAAACGAAAAACCGTTATTCCTACATTAAAAAACTGTTGTGTTTCAATTGTTTTTAAATTTTGTATTTAGTCATTTTTACACTTTATTATTAAAGGGACACTTCAGTGCCACTATGAAGCACCACTAATGAATAATTCTTATTAAAGTTCTTTAATAGCTGTCAAGAGTAAATACAAAAATTAAAAAGACACGTTTAAGTGGCTACCCCTTTTGCAGACTGTTGCAATAACTGATTTTGAGCTTCAGTGCGCATGCAGTGTTGGCGTTTCACTTTTCAAATGTTCCAAAAGATATTCAATGGAGTTGAAATATGGTGATTGTGATGGAAAATTCATGCACATTAGGGCTCTTTATTAGACTTCAGATATGCCCAGAAGACCCAATAACAAATGCTCTTCCTCATGCTATTGGTGTAATTGACCAATCACAACTGATGACACATTTTGGCTCTGCCTGTCACTTTGTCTACCTTCCCCTCAGAGAGACCGGAATGTAGAGAAAGGTGTGTGTTTAAGGGTAAGAATATTGTCTAAAAACAATCTGACAGCCTTTTACTGTAATTAGTGTTGTGGGTTTTTTCTTGTTAGTTGGGAACTATTGTAAATTTAGGGAAGGGGCACTGGACTGTAGTGTATTCTGGTGGCACAGATTATGCTATTCATACCTGGGAACTTCTGGGGTCCGGCTACCTGGAGCCTTCCCTTGCGCATTGTGGCCAGGACTGCCCACTGACATGGGTGGGAGGTACAGCTGACGTCGGTGGGCGTTCCCTCTGATGGCAGCTGGAAACACCCCCATTTAAAGGGAAAATGGGCGGGGAGCGGGGCGTGTCAAGACCCTTCTCCTGTGACCCAGAGGATTCGGGTCTTGACCCGGAGAAGCGGTGCTTCACCCGGCAATCTCCGGGTCAAACCTGGAGAGTTCCCAGGTATGATGCTATTTTGGCCAAGTTCCAAAATCATGACACTTATCATATTTTTGTCAATTTAAGTAGTTTAGAGACACTTTTGAAACAAAAACTATGTTATTAGTGCATTAAAAAACAATATACAATGTGTTTTGAAATGCTAAAAAAAAATCAAAGCAAGGAATAATGGTTGAAATATTGTAAAAAATGCTAAAAATGTTCCAAGCTTTAGCATATACCATATTTGCTTGATTATAAGACAAGGTTTCAAATGCTCTGAAAAATACCCCTTGTCTTATATTCAAGGTCATCTTATAATCAGACCTCAAACAGAGGTCCCCCGCAGCTCTGCAGGGGACCTGGATCCTTATCTCTGGCAGCTGGTGGATCCATAGGGGTATAAGGCATATCAGGGGGCAGAGTGGCATATAAGGGGTATAAGGCATATCTGGGGGCAGAGTGGCATATAGGGGGAAAAGGCATATCAGGGAGGGGCAGAGTGGCATATGGGGGGTATAAGGCATATCTGGGGGGAACATTAGCAAGCCATGGGGCAGATCTGCATAATTAGGGGGTAGGTTGGCAAATAAAAGGAAATAAAAACAAAAAATGCATTTTTCTCAATCATTTCTCATAGTTTTTATTAAATATGAAAAAATACATGTGAATGTTTACACGTGAATTAATATTTTCTAGTAAAACTTTTTTCTTATAGGGTTGTCTTATATTCAGGCTTTTTTTTCTAAATTAATATTCAAATGTTGGTGGGTCATCTTATAATCAAGCAAATATGGTAATGAATGCACTTAAACAAAGAAATATTTTTTCTTTTTTGAAAACCTACCAGATAAGGATTACTAATATGGATTTTCAAAATGTCAGTTATGACCAATTTCCAGTGAATAATTCAGCATTTCTTTATTTCAGAGTCAGTGAGCTATGAATAAATAAAAGCTATTGTTTTCTGAGATATATTTTCTAATTAAAACCTTAACATGTGAGTTTATTTTACTTAATATTGGGGTGTCACAAATGTTTATTTTTTTACTTTTAGCACGCCATAGCAACATAATTTAGACCTCGCTTATTTGTGGCTCAGGAAGAGCACTGCTTAGGTTTGTCTACAGAATATATGGCTTGCCATGGTCAGAATAATGATGTACTAGTAGTACATCATTAGCAGTAATTTGGGAAACCAATTCTGGATGCATAAAAAGCTAATTATAATCCATTGTAATGGTTATAGTATTATAGATATTTAGTACATTAGAAATCTGTAAATTTAACAAAATTTAAATCTCTACCATCCCAATTACAGTGTAAAGTGGTGCATAACATAACAATCTGTGTCACGTTTCCCCATGCGCTGACCGGACTTGTTTATATTTTATGTTGCTCATTTCATGTTTCCAGCCACTAGTGGCCGCCCTTGCATTTCAGAACCACTCAAACCAATTATCAGGTCCAGCTGCAGTTGCTTACCTGATTATCACAGCCTTTATAAGCCTGCCCAGCCCTGCAGTCTGGGCCTTGACATTGAAGTCAAAGGACTACCTGTTTGATTCCTGCCTTGCTCCAGAACCTGCCTTGCTCCAGAACCTGCCTTGCTCCAGAACCTGCCTTGCTCCAGAACCTGCCTTGCTCCAGAACCTGCCTTGCTCCAGAACCTGCCTTGCTCCAGAACCTGCCTTGCTCCAGAACCTGCCTTGCTCCAGAACCTGCCTTGCTCCAGTACCTGCCTTGCTCCAGTACCTGCCTTGCTCCAGTACCTGCCTTGCTCCAGTACCTGCCTTGCTCCAGTACCTGCCTTGCTCCAGTACCTGCCTTGCTCCAGTACCTGCCTTGCTCCAGTACCTGCCTTGCTCCAGTACCTGCCGTGTTCCTGAGTTGCGGCCTGCGCCCCACTAAGTGGACTCCCAAGTAGAGTACCCTGCAAGTGGGCAACCTGCCGTGTGCCCTGCAAGTGGGCAACCTGCCATGTTCCTGAGTTGTGGCCAGCGCCCCAGTAAGTGGACTCCAAAGTCGAGTACCCTGTAAGTGGGCAACCTGCCGTGTGCCCTGCAAGTGGGCAACCTGCCATGTTCCTGAGTTGCGGCCTGCGCCCCACTAAGTGGACTCCCAAGTAGAGTACCCTGCAAGTGGGCAACCTGCCGTGTGCCCTGCAAGTGGGCAACCTGCCATGTTCCTGAGTTGCGGCCAGCGCCCCAGTAAGTGGACTCCAAAGTCGAGTACCCTGTAAGTGGGCAACCTGCCGTGTGCCCTGCAAGTGGGCAACCTGCCATGTTCCTGAGTTGCGGCCAGCCATGTGCCCCGCAAGAGGGCTTGTCTGCCGTGCGCCCCGCAAGAGGGCTTGTCTGCCGTGCGCCCCGCAAGAGGGCTTGTCTGCCGTGCGCCCCGCAAGAGGGCTTGTCTGCCGTGCGCCCCGCAAGGGGGCTTGTCTGCCGTGCGCCCCGCAAGGGGGCTTGTCTGCCGTGCGCCCCGCAAGGGGGCTTGTCTGCCGTGCGCCCCGCAAGGGGGCTTGTCTGCCGTGCGCCCCGCAAGGGGGCTTGTCTGCCGTGCGCCCCGCAAGGGGGCTTGTCTGCCGTGCGCCCCGCAAGGGGGCTTGTCTGCCGTGCGCCCCGCAAGGGGGCTTGTCTGCCGTGCGCCCCGCAAGGGGGCTTGTCTGCCGTGCGCCCCGCAAGGGGGCTTGTCTGCCGTGCGCCCCGCAAGGGGGCTTATCTGCCGTGCGCCCCGCAAGAGGGCTTATCTGCCGTGCGCCCCGCAAGAGGGCTTATCTGCCGTGCGCCCCGCAAGAGGGCTTATCTGCCGTGCGCCCCGCAAGAGGGCTTCCTGCCAAGTGACATTTCTTGTTCAATTATTGTTGTACCATCACATGCAATACAGCTCTTAAACCTGATCTTCTGTCTGTGGTTCATTCCTGCGCCTGTCTGTAACAACCCCCGGCCGTCATGCATCGTGGGGTACAGACAGAGCCCCTCGTATCCCCTGCACCTGGGCTCCTTATCTATCTGTGTCCTCGGTTCGTGACAGAATGTCAAGGCCCATACAAGGAGTCCGCGGGGATACCTGCAGCGTGGAATTAGTGGTGAACACGAAGACCAAGACCCAGACACAAGGAAAGATGATGAGACCACAGGTCTGTGAGCATCCGGAGGCTGCTCCTTGCGGTGGGGGTATGTCACGTTTTCCCATGCGCTGACCGGACTTGTTTATATTTTATGTTGCTCATTTCATGTTTCCAGCCACTAGTGGCCGCCCTTGCATTTCAGAACCACTCAAACCAATTATCAGGTCCAGCTGCAGTTGCTTACCTGATTATCACAGCCTTTATAAGCCTGCCCAGCCCTGCAGTCTGGGCCTTGACATTGAAGTCAAAGGACTACCTGTTTGATTCCTGAGTGGTTCCAGTACCTGCCTTGCTCCAGTACCTGCCTTGCTCCAGTACCTGCCTTGCTCCAGTACCTGCCTTGCTCCAGTACCTGCCTTGCTCCAGTACCTGCCGTGTTCCTGAGTTGCGGCCTGCGCCCCACTAAGTGGACTCCCAAGTAGAGTACCCTGCAAGTGGGCAACCTGCCGTGTGCCCTGCAAGTGGGCAACCTGCCGTGTGCCCTGCAAGTGGGCAACCTGCCATGTTCCTGAGTTGCGGCCAGCGCCCCAGTAAGTGGACTCCAAAGTCGAGTACCCTGTAAGTGGGCAACCTGCCGTGTGCCCTGCAAGTGGGCAACCTGCCATGTTCCTGAGTTGCGGCCAGCCGTGTGCCCCGCAAGAGGGCTTGTCTGCCGTGCGCCCCGCAAGAGGGCTTGTCTGCCGTGCGCCCCGCAAGAGGGCTTGTCTGCCGTGCGCCCCGCAAGAGGGCTTGTCTGCCGTGCGCCCCGCAAGAGGGCTTGTCTGCCGTGCGCCCCGCAAGAGGGCTTGTCTGCCGTGCGCCCCGCAAGAGGGCTTGTCTGCCGTGCGCCCCGCAAGAGGGCTTGTCTGCCGTGCGCCCCGCAAGAGGGCTTGTCTGCCGTGCGCCCCGCAAGAGGGCTTGTCTGCCGTGCGCCCCGCAAGAGGGCTTGTCTGCCGTGCGCCCCGCAAGAGGGCTTATCTGCCGTGTGCCCCGCAAGAGGGCTTCCTGCCAAGTGACATTTCTTGTTCAATTATTGTTGTACCATCACATGCAATACAGCTCTTAAACCTGATCTTCTGTCTGTGGTTCATTCCTGCGCCTGTCTGTAACAACCCCCGGCCGTCATGCATCGTGGGGTACAGACAGAGCCCCTCGTATCCCCTGCACCTGGGCTCCTTATCTATCTGTGTCCTCGGT
Source organism: Spea bombifrons (assembly GCF_027358695.1). NCBI lineage: Eukaryota > Metazoa > Chordata > Amphibia > Anura > Pelobatidae > Spea > Spea bombifrons. The sequence goes on along the minus strand of NC_071088.1, from coordinate 84,687,518 downwards.
TCGTGACAATCTGACTTATAGAAGCAAGAAGTAAGGAGGGCTCTGCTCAAACAAGCTTACAATCTAGAATGACATCATATCCTGGTGCTTTGCCTAACTATGTGGTGTAAATACCACAGGCTATGGCATCAACTTCTATAGTGTAAATATGCTGGTCACAATGGAGATTTACGATCTCCCCAACCAACCTATTAAGGGTTGGTTTCAGATGTTGCCAATTTTAGCACTACAATTTGTTATGGACCTTATATCCGCGAAGCACATCATATGGAATATGTAGATTAAGTGATAAGCACTACCATTTTACCATTTCTTTTTCAAAAAAGAGATATAATGTACCAAACACTGAAACTGTCCTTTACCTGAAAGCGATGCATATAAAGCAACACATTCTTTCTTCAGAGGGCTTGAAAATAAACCACAACCTTAACCGTCTTTATTCTTACTTGATATGTTGCCTGTTAGGAAAACAGAACCAAGGTAGTTAACTGTAGCAGGCAAACACAGAAGAACAGGGTGGGGTAGATTAAGAAAAAAGAGGAACAAAAAAATAAGATACAAACATACAAAGGACAATCCACACTACTGCGGCAGCATTCAAGACACGGAATCTGACAATCTCATATTGGCCGATAAAATTTGGATTGCTAGAAACTCAAACACAAACTCTAAACTCCTTAACATGTGAAACAAATGGCATGTCGAGCAAAGTATTCATTGGCGAGCAGCAGGATACAGGTTATTCTCTAATCTTCCATAGTTGTGATTGTTGTAATCCAGAATGGTCACTTTATATTTTTATTGTTTCTTTTTATATTATTATTATCTGAATCCTTAACTTGTTTTTTTTGGATTTGCTACAGTAGAGTGTGATGTAAATCTTGCATCACTTTTTTATGTGTCTCATTAACTCTCATTGTTTTATTAACAAAGAACTCAAATAAATGGTAAACACATTTACTAATAAAAGAAGAGAGATAAAAATCCTTACTTGGAAATGGAAAACATTCATAAAATATCCCATTTTTGGCATGAAATAAAAAAGTGTAACTTTCATTTAGGTAAATGCTCTGTGTTGCATGAAGTGTATTGTGCTTATCATTAATTTAACATTAGCTTTCCTCTTTCCTTTTACTATTTCTTGTCTAATGTAGTCAGTACTGAATAGAGTCCCCAATCGTCCACAATTTCACTGAATAACCTATATAAAAAACATATACATAGACTTTATTCTACAGACTATAGCTCCGAAGTGTTGATAAAACCTAACATATTTCCCATAGTCAGTGGTAAGATCCCTTCTGCACATTAAATTGCTGTACGTGCATTTCCAGTTAAAGATTTCTTATGCTATTTGCAAAGCATCTTATCAGCTTTTTTTCCCCTTTACATACTCCTTTATGCTTAATCCACAGTAATGCTTTCTCAACATTCTTAGTTAATAGTGTATTAAATATTCCTTTAACCTCAGTAGGCATTATTTTTTTAGTGAGTCAATTTGCTTTCTTTTATAAGCAGCTTGGAATTCTTTGCAATCTTGAGATAGTCAGATGAATTCTGCATTCCTGACCAAGGGCTAAACCGACAATTTCCCGTATTAAGGTTGCTTTGTGGTTTTTCACAAGGTAGAAGGGCTAGTCTCTGATGTATCATTAGTGATAGAATAATAGGACAGTTTATTTCATTCTCAGAAATATATGCTGTTTTATAGTATATCATACTATATCATTTTTAAAATGTACATTCAGATTCAGATTGTATAGAAGGAAAATTGACAAGCCACAATGATTTAAATTCTTTAAGTATTATCATAATCTCTGATAGAAATGTTCAATTAATTTGTTAATAATGTTTATGAAGTTAATGAGTCTGCAAGTTGTTTGCTGTCATTAAACTCTCTTCAATTTACAGACACTCTACTCTACTGCAGGCAAATGTAAGTGAATTGAAAGTTGAGTGGTGAGTAGGCTTTAGTGAATTCACAATTCCAATTTCAATCCTTAACCGTACAATTTTTTTGCAAACACTCCTTTGTTTACTCAATAGAATGGTGTGGTAATGAGCTTATGTCATGCCTGTATTGTCTGTAGGGACAGGAAATGTATAGAGCCATAATTTAGGGACCTAGAGCTCAGGATTTGAAGGTGTAGTCAGGCAAGTCAGGTCAGTGATGGACAGGAGCATGGCAAGGATCATATGGGATGCAAGCACTAGGAATGCAAGGGAGTAGTCACTGGTTGGCGGGTTGCTTACCTATTGTGTTCATTTTTTGCCTTTTTTTATTAATAAGACAAAAGTTGACTATGCACTGATTATGTGTTCTCAATATCTTTTCGAAAATCTGTATAGAATTTTGTGTCATAATAAATTACATTTCATGTTGCATAAGCACAAAAGTAATAACTAACTGGCCACTGAGATCTATAACAATTACACAGAAATGTAAAATCTTCCAAGCATGTGATTAATATCTCAAGAAAATAAATATATATTTTTTTTAAAATGCCATTTTAGCAGTAAGGGATAAAATACAATTAATCATTTACTAAACGTGGATGTCACATATCATTTACTTAACATTACTTAACATTTACTTAACATAAAAAAGTATTGGGATTTTAAGCAAAAGCTATAACCAAAAGGAGGTTTTATATTATATTAAATGTACATACACCATAGAGCAACTGACAATGTAAATGTAATGTTTTATTAGATATATTTAAGTATATGATAAGTATGTATTTTCAACACACAGCCATTAATGTCTAAACCTTGGCAACAAAAGTGAGTACACCCCTAAGTGGAAATGTCCAAATTGGGCCCAGTTAGCCATTTACCCTCCCCGGTGTCATGTGACTCATTAGTGTTACAATGTCTCAGGTGTGAATGGGGAGCAGGTGTGTTAAATTTGGTGTTAGTGTTCTCACTTTCTCTCATACTGGTCACTGGAAGTTCAACATGGCTCCTCATGACAAAGAACTCTCTGAGGATCTAAAAAAAGAATTGTTGCTCTACATAAAGATGGCCTAGGCTACAAGAGGATTGCCAAGACCCTGAAACTGAGCTGCAGCAGGGTGGGCAAGACCATACAGCGGTTTCACTTGTTTGTATCCCATAATAATTTTGTGAATCTCAGTGTTAATAACCTGAGAAAATATTGTCAATGTCATGCTGTGTCAGGAACCACATGACTTTAACTAGTGACCCTGAGCATGGCAGAACGTGTTCTTACCAGTTTAACAACCAATAGGCTGTATGGCCACAGGGATTCCTGTCTCTGTTAAATCCCTGCCCAGTTGTCGCTGGTTCTTGACACACCTGCAATTTAGGGCCTTTATAACAAGGTTTGCTCCCAGGCTCCCTTGCTGAAGCTTTGCACTTCATGGCCCTGGAATACTGTGGGTTTTTGCTTGATCTGTGTACTTTCTTATTTTGACCCCCCTGGTATGGGCTCATTCATCTTTTTTTTAAACAAAACAAAGCAAGAATTTAAATATGTAATGTACATAACATGCCCAAGCAGCCTGGCATATATTGCAAAAACAGACTTAAAGTTACATGAATTAGAGGACATAGGTCATCCATCGTAAGGGCTTATTGTGATGGGAAATTGGAAAGTCCTGTCACCAAGCATTTTCTACAGATTTGCAACAAGGATGTGATAGGGCAAGGCTCCTAAGTCCACGGAAGTATTATTGTATTCGCAACGTGGTCTCCCCACATAGTTTAGGTGGTATTCACCCTCCACGAGACACACACTCTGTCCATTTTGTTCTATTTTTATTGAATGCCGCCTGGGGCGAAGTAGACCTTGCCCTTCAAAGGTATTTTTGTGGGGGTGTTTTTTTAACTTAGTCTAGTTACCACACATGTAAAATACTTGGTGCCCTTATATAGAAAAGCTAGTGTGTTTTATAACCAGCAATGCATACAACGAGCTTTGCCCATTAAGAACACCTACACTGGTCTGGAATCCGGCAAAACCTGTTTGTTACTTGCAGTCAGACAAAGCAGTTACATTATTGTCAACAAAAACCTTTATCTAAATGTTATTTATCAAAGGATGACTATAATTATGCCATGTCTTATCACTTCACCTCCCTTGTGATAAATGGATATCCATTGTCTAACGATTTACAGGGAACTAAACATAAAGGTTTCTTTTTTACTAAATAATCGTATCACAGTATTAATTGATTAAACTAAACATAAGTATTTTTGGTTCTGTTTTCCCAAAATAAAGGCACAGTTACCTCTTAAAAGCAAACATGTCAACATAGTCTGGGGCATTGTCTAATAAGGGATTCTGTTTGAAAACTAGCCTTATACTATATCAACTAATAAAATGTTACCACTGACTAGAACATTTCATTGGTTTCTGTAACAATTAGACCAATTTTCAAACTTCTCACCATAATATTTTTTTTTAACCAAGATTGTTTTGAAAGCTAAAGAATGGTTCTGATCAGTCTGTTATGAATGTCACTTCATATAAGTTAGATCATGAAGCATAAAATGGCAAAAGACGTTACAGCTGTAAGCTTAGCCAGTTAGCAATGTTCAGTCAGATGGTCCTATCTTAGCAGGGGCATAACTAGAAGCCACAGGTTTGTGCTGTCTTTGCCCCCAGCTTGTCAGTGCCCCAAACAGCTAATTTGTGCCATCTTTGCCCCAAACAGCTGGTCTGTGCAATAATTGGACTCAAACATTGGTGCAGTCCAGGTCGGAAGAGTCCTTGCTAAACATTTCTGAACCAGTATGAGGAGACAGGAACAAGGAACAAGTCGTCGCTGGGGTCGCCCCTAAATTTTAAGCAAATACAAGCTGTAGGGCAGGGAAGTATTGTCCTAGGGTGAAATTGCTATGCTAGTCTAGTTTCTTCAAACAGGGCCAGTCCAACTTGAGTCAGCCTACAGGTGGAGGCAAGGCTCAACATTACATGACCCCATGGTTTTAGTAGGGCAGCTTGCACTGTGTGTAAGCTAGTCTGAAGAAAAGCTCAGGCTCCACACAAGGTGTGTGTTAGAGTAACTATGTGTTAGTTTATGTGTGCTAGTTACAATGTGGATGGAGGAGCCAGGGGCCCCTTGGCTTCACATGCCTCAGTGGCGGGAAGGTGCCAACCCTACCTTGAGTAGGAAGCCCTGAAGAACTGGGTCTAGGGAGTTGGAAAATGTAGGGCCACTTCTGTACAGAAGACAACAGCTATAAGTAGAACCAAGTGTTATTTACTTTAAATATGATTACATGGTAACAGATTCCACTTAGAAAATTAAATGTCTGCTAATGCTATTATAGATTCTCTGCTTTGAAAAAATGGCTAGACTAGTGAAGAAAAAAAAATAGAAAAAAGCATGGATTTTATCTAGGAAATCCTAGGTATGATTTATTATCTAATGCACACATTTCACTTAATTAGGTATACTAAGTGAAATGTGTGTGATAACAGGCTGTGCTATTAAAATGCCTTATAATGCTTCTCAAAAACCAGAACATGATAAACTAGGCAAGTTATTATTTAAGACCTTAATTGAAAGTAGTAAACACACTGGATTTAATCACTGTAGTATAAAAAAAAAAACAGTAAAGAAAACATACACAATAGGTTAATGCAGTCATATGAGGAACTGTATAAAGAGAGGAAATACTGCACATAGCAAACATGTGTGACATAGGTGTACAGTAAAATGTCATGACAGATCAGGAAAACAGGATTCTGTAAAGGGGACTAGACGGCATGTGCCCCATGACTCTTAAGTGTCAGGGTACTTCTACTCTTGCATGCCACTGAAAACTCTATAAGCTAGCAGGGCTCAGCTGGACAAACACATAAACCTATGGTTCATATATGACAACATAACTCTCAAATGTCCCTCTTTGGAACCCAAACCCCTGATGTCCGTCAGTTCCAAAAGATAAGTTATGACGGTGCTCTACAGCCCTATATACAATAAAGCATATAAGAATAGAAATTTAGGTTGAAAAAGGACCTTCGTCCATGAAGTTTAACCCTTCTACCTATCAATCCTGCCTTTGATTAAAAAAAAAGGCAAAAAACCCAGTTAAGCTACTCCTGATGTTGCCATTTAGTGGAAAAAACATTTTGTGCCTTCAAAAGGCAATCCAGATTTCTCTTTGTATCTAGAAACTATAAAATATTAATGTTCATTCTATAATTCATAGCCCTGTATGTTCTGCTTTTTTTAAAAAGCTAGTCTTAGGGCAAAATGACGGAGCCGAAAAGCCCCACCATCTTGGCAGAAATTCCAGCAAGGTTATGTCCGCGAAGATGCAGTCAAAGAGAAGATTGAAGAAAGCAGATGGAAGATAGAAAGGAAGGGAGAAGATAAAAGGCAGAAGATAAAAGATGAAGAAGCGCAAGTGGTAGGCTGAGGCAGAAGTGGTTCACAGGGAAGGTAGGAAACCATAGAGCGTGAGAGAATGAACGAGAATGAGATAGTGAACAAGAATGAGATAGTGAGTGAATATGGGCGCACATATTTCAGATGAAAATTCTCTGCTTTTTTCTTTATTTCCATCCTATTCATGGAGGGGCCTGGCTTCGTTTTCATGGCTTCATACAAATTGCTGAATTTACCAAAAGTTGTTGAGTCTGTGACTCATACAGATCTGAATGCACAAGTTTAATATATACCGGTACTATAGTATAGTATATACTGTATATACACACAGTATATACTATACTATTATACTACACACGATCGTCTCCTAAACTTCAATGGTGTTGCTGAAATGCCTCCATAGCGAGGCATTTAGCGACACCGAACACCCACCCGAGGATACCCTGACCCGGCTGCCTTCTTGGAGGGGGGCTACCGATTCCCCTATCCTAAAGGCTCCATGGAAAGCCAGTGAGAAAGCTGCAGTGAATAGAGCATTTTCATATGCATTAAGGCACACCTTTTTTTAATGTTACGATTAACACTGCCATATGCTCTGTGTCAATGGGCTGTCTCTTGTCAGCTGTTACTTTTTGTGATCTCCTCCAACCCTTCATAATTTTTCAGACTATTAATTTTTAGTATGGTCTACTGTACCCTTTACTTTATTAAATAATGATATAGCAGCTAAGGCTGACTCCACCCTGGTTCTTATAGGCATTATATTGCAGCAATATATCTAAGGTGAAAGTATTTGACTGTGTTCCGCCTAGCGTGACGTTTACCCACCTGTTCCATTTGTGTGTGTTAAGATAGAGCCCCTTCTATGAGCTGGTCTAATCGACTGTTGCCAACTGCCAAAGTTTTGTGGGAAGTTAAATCTTTGCAGCACACCCTTGGGGCGGTTTTAACCCCTTAATGACAATTGACGGCCCGGGCACATCACCTGAAAACAAAGGGTTAATGACAATTGAAGTGCTCAGACCGTCATGACTTCAAATGGTGTTGCTGTAATGCCTCAACATCAAGGCATTCAGCAACACCCCGATCGGCATCAGGGGCCATGTTTGGCCCCTCCCCGGGGTGTCAACGTCCGCCATACACACGCCAGTTTTAAAAGAGTTTAGGAGGCGATCAACGCCTTCACATCTACAAAAACAAATCGGAAATATACAATTAAAGACTTCCTGACTTGCACAAGCACAAATGTCATCTATCTATTTTCCACTTGCGGCCTACAACATGTAGGCCGAACAACCAGAGAACTAAGGTGTGGTGTGTTATGCAAGGCCCGGGGTAGCACAGGTGAACCCACGTTGCAGAGACGGAGTAGCGGACTCACAAGGCAGACAAAATACTTATAGAAAAATCCAAAACAGCAGGGAAAGTCCAATGTCGGGGCAGACGGTACAGGTGCAAAACGAGGTATTATCCGAGGTTGGGGCAGGCAGCACAGGATCAAGGTCAAAAGCAAGCCTAGGTTTGGTACCCAATAGACACAGGTAGAATAGAAGCGTAAACAAATAAACCCAGAGCAAATCTATATGGGACTCTTTGAACGGGCACCAAACTAATAGGGCAAAAGGTTTAAATAAGAACAAGGGCGGGAAAACCAACAATAGACCAATAGGATTGTGAATTACGTCATTGCGGCAGACGCAAGCGAATAGCATCATCGCGATCTCCATTCATGGCCGTGCAGTGTCAGTGTGAGCTAAACCCGCAGGCGTGCCACGTCGACACGCATGTTAGAGGGCGAGCGCCGCAGACGTGACGCGGCAACTCATTCATTTACTTGCAAGTGCCCCGGGCATGCCACGACAGTGTGCGCACGCTGCGGGCGTGCCGGACCGACGCGTGTCACTCTGCAGGCGTGGCATGCGTACGGCGTCATCACGCGAGCGCCGCCCATCAGCGGCAGACCGGCGCGGGACCCCGGCGGACATGGTAGGCGTGACAGGGTGAGCATATCAGAAGGACGAAAGACATTGGCACCCCAAGGGTTAAATGAGGACTTTGAGTGGCACCATTTTATGTGAAGACACTCCAACTCTCTCCATTGCTTTCCCCTCTCTTTTTCCCTTCTCTCTGCTCTATTATACTCTGATGTGGTTTGGGGTCTTTCTGAATTAGCATTTCTAAAATACTCTCTGCACCAACACTAGTATTCTACCCCTCCACTGCTTTTGGCCCTCTGTTAAAAATGAAAAATACTACTACCCAAAATTGAACTAATGTCATGTGTATTACCTATCAATGTATAGTTATTACTGCCAACATTTAAACAAGAGTTATATCCATAAATTAATAATCTTGTCTTTTATTGATTTATCTACACTATATGTACTGTTATTGTATTTGATTCCTACTATCTGCTCACATAAGCATTTGGACCCACTATTGGTTAGTAACAGTAATTTCTTACATCATCTGCATTATTCAGCTCATATTAGTCCTACCCCTTGTTTTTGTCCCTTTTTTCTCCCACATATTACCCATCTACATCATTTCCTACAACATGCCCTTCTATCATGAGATCTTAGCCTCCCTTTTACTCATTCTCACACACATTTCTCCCACTCATCCCTTACACTTCCTTTTTCCCCACCCAGTCACCTTTAACCTTTTAACATTATCACCCCTATCCCCTGTATAGTTAATAACACACACTCCTATATACACATTTTTTCATTTATATACAAAAATACTTCACACACCTATTAATTTATAGATCCAATTCTCATTTTTATTTATTTATTTTTATTATTTGTATTCTCTTTTAACACAAGATATATTTCTTCTATTTAATACACCATTTCCTCTGTTGTTTCTGTCATCTGCCTATATAAGCACATACAATTACAAAAATCACAATACATATGTTCTTTTCTACTATCTGGACAGTTTAGTCTACAAATGTTGCCATTCATATTTCCTCCCTTTTCCTATTGTTGTTGGGTTTTTTTCGGGGGTTTTTTTCCTCATACCCTACTCCCTCAATAAATTACTTCCCCTGCTACATAGCTAAACATTTGGGTTCTTGTAGCAACGCACCTTGCAGAATAGTAACCCCCTCCACATGCAGCTGTCTACACTCCTCTCCCCATGTTTGGCACATTTGCCTTGGTGTTCAGACGCACTCAGTCCTATACAGGAAGTCCGTCCAGTATAACAAAATTCAGCACATACATTGCAAGTAGTTTCTTCTTTTGAACATATGTTCTCTCTCTTCTATTACTACCCTTCACACACCAACAATAAGTAAAGTATATAACTTATATTAAAACTGTAGCCATCATTAAATAATAGAGATTGTCAAATGTGAATCAATGTGTTCTTTCTACTCTGGGCATAATATGTTACAAGTATGCATGTTTTCCGTTCCTGCATTAAGGTTCTTTTGGATTTCTTGTGTTTTATTTATATAAAGAATCATTTTGATTATATAAATGCTTTTGCTACATATGCTTAACCCTCTATATACCCCGAGCAAACGTACCTCAACCTTGCGTATTTTTGTAAAACATCAGCATGCGTATGCTAAACCACACAATAAATATATATATATATATTAATATACATTTATATGACTGCTCTGGGCTTATGCTCATACCTGGGAACTTCTGGGCTACCTGGAGCCTTCCCTTGGGGGACGCAACCAAGACTGCACACTTATGTCGGTGGGCGGTCCCATGACATCGGTGGGCAGTCCCGTTGATGTCAGTGGGCGGTCCCGCTTACGTTAATGGGAGTTCCCGCTGACGCCGGGGGCGTTCCAGCTGACGGCACTGGGAAACACCACCATTTAAAGGAAAAATAGGCAGGGAGCGGGGCGTGTCTAGACACCGCGACCCAGAGGATTCGGGTCTTTACCCGGAGAACCGGTTAAGCAGTGCTCAGCCGGCAATCTGCGGGTCAAACCTACACAACTCCTCTGCTCTGGCCCTTTTCAACGAGTTACTCCCCACTCAATTTTTGATATACATGTTTATCTCTTATCATCCATTGTATATGTTTTGCCAGTGTATACAATTTATAATTTTTAATCAAATGGTAAAGTCAAGCATTTGTGACAAGGGTCTCCGACATTACACACTCATTTCCTCATTGCGTTCTCTTTTTATTTATTTTTCTCTACCGCATTTATTTTTACCCGCTGGGGAAGCCTGCCGCACCAAGGCTCCACCCATTTGGTGTATTTGTTTTTATACATTATATTTTAACACTGTCTTGTATATTTATTATTGTATTAAATCGCCCTTAGATTGCATCTACCTGCCTCTTTTGTGTTGTATTAAACATTGCATTGTATTATATTACCTTCTTTTCCTTTTAAGCGCTTTCACCCATAGTACTCCATGCCTGCATTTCTCCTGAGAGTAGTGGGAACAACTCTCTCTGGTGATCATAGCTGCTATATTCTGGCTTTTTCTATCTCTAATTTTTTCCATATTGGCGCACGTCTATACCACATCCTATCTGGGCTAAGAAGTTGCATGCTTCTGTGTCTGATAAACCAACTGATAAACCAACTGATAAACCAGTTGTTGCCCCCCTCCCCCCATGGGGAACACTCAGCATTTGACTCAGTATATATTATCTAGTTTAGTATCTGGTCAGTGTCATACTGCTTTCAATCTAGCCTAGTAGGTTTTCTACATTTCTATTAATGACTATTAAAATTATGAGGTGGCATTTTTTGGAGGGGAATATGGATGTATTACTAAATCTACAGTTCAGGTTTTATACTTGCCTGAAGGAAGACACACAGTCAGCAGTTGTAATAGACACAATGCTGTATTACAAGTGCCTCAATATCATCTAGCAAGACAAAATATCAGCCAGTTTGTAATAAATAATATAAAGTGTCATATTTGCATAGGTAAATATAGATTTATCACTACGGTATGTGACATACCAACGCAGACAGAAAAAGTATTAGTGTAAGAGATATCTGTGTGTATGCCCACAGGGAAATACAATGTATGGGTCAGTGTGAAATTTGAATTCCTCATATGAAATTTGAAACCAGAAACAGCAAGTGCTTGAACACGCACTTATGAAAGGTTTAGATTTTACTATACTATGTGAAACTGTTAATTAAACAATAGTCATTTATTATGAATGAAGAACATTGATTATGAGCATGTTTATCAAGTTATAACATTATTAATATTATTAATATTAATAATAACAAATGTACATAATAAAGCATGTCACAATAAGGTTTCATGTCCATCTCACGTGTTAAAACTAGATATTTTTAAGTTCTTAAATTATGACACAAGTCATATACCGGTTTATGTGTTGAATCTTAACTATGTCAGATTAAAACAATTTAAGAATATTTTAATTCATTTTAAAATACCTTCTTATGGATGATACTTTAGTGACATTACTCTGTACTTTTCTCATTCTTTACTGCCCGTAAAATTTGAGCTATTGTATAAGTAATTGTTTACGGTGACTGACCTGTTACTACCCTAAAGCAATGTAAGCTGATATAGTTCTGAGGTGTCTAAAGAGTGATAAAAAATATCACATTCCATTCATGAAAGGCAATCCCAGTTTACAGATGCAGACACATTTTTTTCTTTGAGAGCTTCCTGAAGAAATGTACCATTTTCTTATTGTCCGAAAAATATTTTTATCTCCTTCCTTAGCATATGATTCAGTTTATGGGAATGCTAGGGATTTTAAGAACATTTTTGTTAAATGTATATTTTCAATTAGTAAGTGATTTAAAATAAATGAATACAATTGCTATTGCTTGATTGTCTTGTTCATTTCACAAATGTTTTATTATTTATTCAATAAGGTCTCGATTTTATCCAAGGGGAAAGGGTTTATTACCCTTAACCCACTATGTGTGCAGGGAAGCAATGTAATAACTTCAGGGGCACATAGCCCACCTTTTCCATTGAGAACCAGATAGGGTTATACTAAAATTAACCTATGCAGCATATAGGTAATGTCGTAGCCCCAACAGTAGCCCCAACAGGGTTTAGTCAGGCATATAAGTATGAATAAATACAAAACATAGATATAAAATATTAATAAAAGGACGCAGAGCTCCGGGGTAATTTGAAAGAACCAATATGACACATGTAAAACATAGGCTTTGGTGGAGGGTAAGTTCCTAAAGATGGTCCTCAGACTTCACCAGCAGAGCAGGCTTTCATGATATGAAGACAGGTGTATAACTAAATGCTCCAGTACAAAACAGACTTCACAAAAATGTGTAATGACGAGGCTGTTCAAACTCTGTCGTTTTCAATGTTGGGGTTAGTTTCAGTTTGGTGTTCATTAAAAGAAGAAGTAAGTTCCCTGCTACAACATTAAAAAAACAAAAGCTACCCAAGTTTTATATAAATGCCTGGATGATGATATTATATCACCCAAGGTAATTTGCATGTTCAGATTCCTTTTCTGTACTAGCCTCAGCAACTTCTGATGGGAGGTCATCTATCTACCATGCCATGGTAAAGTAAAAATTACTTACGTTTCATCTAAGCCTCTGACCTTCTAGTTTAAGAATATGATCTCTTGTTCTAACATTTCTCCTCCTTTGAAATAAACACCCATACTGTACTTTTTTATTATTTAAATGTTTATATTCTTTTGTACAAGTTATTCATACTGAGCTACAATAGTGTTTCTTGATATTTTTTATCCTGCACAGCATTCATCATTTTGGTAGCCCTCCTCTGAACTCTCTCTAATATGTTAATATCCTTCTGGAAATGGTGTCTCCAGAACAGTACACAAAACTCTAGGTGAGGTTGGCATAACCACCCCTTTCTTTCTCCTACCAATGTCTCTTGCTATAGAACATATAAACACAGTTTATTGCAATAACTGATAATCTCTCTCTTCAGTTTTCAATCACAGAATGGTGCCCCAATGCTACATTCTACCTAGAGATTTTAATGCTGCAAGTGCATTATTTTACATGTATCAATATTTAACTGAAGCTTGACCATTCTTTAAATTTACTTAAATGTCAGGCTGAGAATGGAAGCTGGTAGCAGGGAAACAGAGTAAGCACAGCAGAAGCGGTGGCAGCTTGGAGACAGACAGAGGTCAAAGGACAGTCCAAAAGGTCAGGGCTGGACAGAGCATGTTAATCCAGTGGACAAGCCAAGGTCAAAAAAGCCAGGAGATCCCATACAAAGCACAGGGAAGCACAGAAGGGACTGGGAACTGGCAAAGTTAACTAGTAGCAATATATTTAAGCATAGACTTAGTCTGTGCAGAGATTTATAGACCTGTGGACCAAGGCTCCTCCTACCAATGCCAGACACCAGCCCTCCTCACTATTGACTGAGAGACACTGCAGGAACGTAGAAGAGGTACTGGAGGCCAAGCATGTGGCCTACCTTGTGATGGCACGGCCCTATGACTGGGAAAGGAAGAGGAGTTGGGAGCAATGCCAGAAGGTAAGGGGGTCCTGGAGCCTGACACTAACGCACTTGTCATTTTGCTTGTTCTAACATGAATACCTACCTATTTGCATCAACAAGACATACTTTATTGAACCTTTTGAAATATCGCTAATAAAATATTAAAAAATATGGGTCCTAATACTAATCACTGAGGTACCCACTGGTAACAAGCCCTTCCTCTGAATCTACAATCTTCTGTCTCCTGCAATTTAACAACTGTATTTTATTTATAATTCTTCAATGAGGGACAGTGCCAAATGCTTTACTCAAGATGGCTGCCGGTTTGATAATCTAACCTGATTAATGGTAGCCAGTTTTTGCATGGAGGAGGCTGTGTTCTGACAGCCTGGGTACCTTTCTGACTGCAGGAGTTGACATAGCTGACTTCTTACTGTCAGACACAGTGTAAAAATACTTACATATATCAGTCAGTCTCCACTTCCAACAGACTGGATATAATATAGTCTATATATTGTAACTAATGCGCTCAGTTTAGGTACTAAGCACTAAACTTTTTAGTCTGTTCCTGTGTGTAATTAACTTATGATGCTGAAGCGCAAAACCTATATGCTTAGTTAAGCTTTTTTAATGCCGGAGTGCAAACATATGTGTGTGACGGTATCAAAACGATGGGTGTGTGCGTGGCATGATGGCAACAATGCAAGGTGCTCTGGCAGTTTTACTAATATTTGTTATTCCTGGCAACCTTACATACATCAGTTAACCCACCTTCCATCCCATTTAATGTGGGGAGAGAGTGTGTATATGCATGCGTGTTTGGGGCTGTTTATTTACTGAGAGAGAAATCTCAGTAATTATGCATATTTTAGCCACATACATATTTATTATTTCCCATATATAACTACAGAAACTTTTATGACAATTACTGGTAATTTAACCTAGCAATGAAATGGCCTATTTTTTATAATATAAGCCTGGATGCTTCTATGCTCCATTTTCAATCTCTGTCAATTATTAATGGAAAACAGAACTGTTTCATGTAGTTTCAGTCTACAATTAGAAAAATAGCAGTTTCTAGCAGACAAACCACTGCTCCCAATGGCCCTGCTATGATATTATTAACCTGTTCAGCAAAAAGCAGGTGCAGGGCATTCATAGTACAGTTTGTCGTGCCTCATAATTGGAGAAATTGATGGTTTGCTGTACACAAGGATAACATGAATGGAATCAGCACACGTGTGTAAATATGAGAAAAGACAATTATGGATGTCATGTTGTAAAAAAAAATCAATGCTGGTTACATAGTTGTATTCTGTTCTTGCGCCCTGATTGTTGTGATTATGTTAGACTTTAGTCACAAACTAGCAGTACTATGGTGATACACTACTGGCAAAAAATAACTTCTAAGAATGCCTGTCTCTGTTCAATGCCTACTAGTAGGGGGCCTCCATTTCATAATTTCTTGCCATAGTCAACAACAATTCAGAATCTCGGTGAATAAAAAACAATCATTATTTAAGGAGGGAGTGTGAGGTGATTGAAAATGTATAGGTGTAGGAAAGGGGTGTATGTGCTCCAAAAATCGACCTGACACAAAGAAAATGATGTAGAACAGAGATAGGAATTTACTTACCAGATTATATATAACGTATATATATTTTTGTGGCACTCACAATACATTAACACACGGTAAACTAACTTTACTTTTGAAAATATGCTGATGAAAAATGCATCTAAGAGGCTAACCTGTCCATTTGCCCTAAACCATTGACAAGCACCACACGTTGTTCTGAAAACATTTCTGCCAGGGGCAACTGTTCATCTGTAAAATTAAACAGCTTCAAAGAATTAAAGCGACAAACTTTGGCCACTGGAGAGTGCTTATGAGTAGCTTTTTATTCCTATTGGAAAGGAAGTGCAGGCATGGAAAATATGGAGCAGTGATGGGTGTGTGTAAATAGAAAAATGTTTAATATCAACGTTTATGTTTATTAATACTCAAATAAATCGTTACAAAATAATTCAGCTTCGGCTGACATATCTTCATCCACTGCTTTGTTTTAACAACAATTAAATGCTCATGATGAGGTTTATCTGTCATGCACAAAAACCTATTAGTGAAGAAGAAAATGACATTAAGATTACATTACCTGATACATTTTCATCTTGTATTTCTTAGCATAATTTGCTTGTCTAAATGATACTTCTAAACGAATAACTGTGCAGTGTATCAGGTCGCAGATAACAAAAGGTGGATATCACATACAGTCTATGTAAGATGTGGGTATTGTTAAAAAAGAATGTACAGCATACCCCTGATATTTACGATTCTGCCAAAGCATTGGTTTTCTCTGATATGCTATTGAGTAAACAACTCTGCATAAAAAGGACATGTTCTGTTATTCCGTGTGACGGCAAGGTGCTAGAATAGATGGTATGTATATAGGACCCATAGTTCTCCATTATCCACCATGAGTACCAGGGAAATGCACAGAGAGCTTGGTGAAGTTATATATGAAATGATTTGTACTATGGGTTCCCTAGGGTGGAGTGTCTGGAAGAGCAGAGTCACCTATTACCAGTTAAGGGGGCTATATTAAGCATGCGAAAGCTTGACCCTGGGCTGTATACCCCCGTGGCCATGTCTGCCTGAGAAATTAAAGTAGCTATTTCATATGTAGTTGTTAAAAGATGAGCTTCCCGAAGGTTCCTACAAAAAAAGTATTTTACTCAGGTGCTCAGGTTAACAATTTAATTTATTTTTATTTTGTTAAGTATTCTTTTACCTGCTGCCACTTTCCTCATATTTAGTTAAAGTAAAAGGTTCTTGTTGATTATGTAGTATACCCAGTGGAACTCTGTTGTATAGGCGGTGTGTATAAAATATATATTTGGATAGGTTCTAGTGATTTTAACTGTTAATAAAGTGCAGCTAATGAGAGTTGCTGCTGTATCACATTTTAAATTGATGCTCTGCCCTCATATATTCAGGAGAATGATGTTATAGAACGGCAGGGCCTATGGCTTCTGGTTCAATAGGTAAACTATGTCCCTGCCACTGCCAGTCTTCACTTGCTTGCTAACCTTAGAAAGATAAACACAGAAACACAGTATGTCTTTTTTGTTAATTTGGCTAAATTTCATATCATTACTGACATCCAGCAAATTGGTGAGTGAGCGTTGACATATTATGTCTTAAGGGTTACCACATCGGTCATTTTTGGGGGAATTATATCATTTTCACTAGCCACTGACCAGCACATGTAAAGTCTTGCCCTGCAGTGTGTGAAATATAAAGTAATTGCTTCTGTGAGTTTATAAATTCCACATACTGCAGTAATGTGAGGTGTAAGTGTCCTGGAAAAAAAGGCAAATGTGGTAATCCTATGTGTTCCTATTTTTAACATATTTTAGCATATTTACATAACAGCTGCCAAGACAGTTTTGAAACTCACATAATGTTTTTCTTTTTAGAAAACGGCACACTGATAAGCTGTTAAATTGGAGGAATATCTGCACTAGGCGAGGGAAAGTCCCCTAAAAGCAACTTGTTACTCAAAACAACATATTTCTCTGTGCCTAAGAAAAGCATATAGCCGAGCCCTGGGTGGTTTTTGTTATAGTTAACAGTCCTTTAAAAAACATTCTTCCATTAAAAACGTGTGTTGTGTGTTGTTGTTTTGGTAATGCTTTAATATTTACGATATGGACGTCATAGATATTTAGTTTAGAGTGCACACGCCTTGTAAGGAGTGAAAGGCCATTTTGGCATACAACATGCATGTAGGTGTGCAGCAATATATAGCAACCAATGTGAATAACAGTTAACCAATAGTAATAAAGAAACTGTAGCAGAAGTTGGCGACCCTACAGACTGCACCTTCAATAAAATGGTTTTCATCAAGTGGACCAGGCCCTACATAATTGGCAGCATAAGTAGACCTACTCTTATTTGTGTAGTATAGTGGGATTCCTTTTCATTTATTTATTTATTTGGGGGGGAGTATTTATTATAATAATAAAAAAACACCAAACTGTGGCATTTTATTCAGTAATGACCAGTTAGCTTAGTAAATCCCAAAATACATACAAAAACGAAGGCATGGATCACAGTAAATGAAGATATGTATAGTAGAGCCCTGTGCAGAGCTGTTTTTTTAATCCCGCTCCCACTGAATTTCTGACCATTACCGCCCACTCCCGCAACGTGTGTTCCACTCCCGCCCACTCGCGCTGCATATGTGTCCAATCCTGCCTGCAACATATGTGTCCAATCCCGCCCGTTCCCGCAACATATGTGATCAACCCCGCTCACTCCCTTACCTGATCTGCAGATTTCCCGCACACTGCCGCAAGGCTGCCTTCCGGTTGCTCGCACACAGCATCTCTTCTCTTGTTCCGCACAGGAACCCAGCCGAATCATGTGAAGCCACGTAAAATCACGTGACTCCGCTGGGTTCCTGGGCAGAACAAGAGAAGAGACGATGTGTGCGAGCAACCGGAAGGCAGCCTTGTGGCAGTGCGCAGGATTACTGGGAACCGCAGGTACGTTGTCTGACCGCCCGCTCCCGTCCGCAACATCCAAAAAACTGCCCGCGTCCTCTAATGCATAGTGTATCATCTCTATTTATGTTTCACACATGCTTCAAACAAAATAATGCGCTAAAAGCTATTTATTAAGGTCTTCACTGATGTTTTTTGTTTTGTTTCCATGACAACCAAAAGCAAGGCTAGATTTGGATATTTTTTTGCTTAACCTCCTTTTGCTAAACTGAAGCTCATAAGCAACATTGAATTAACATATATTGTTTTTCTGCTCCTGTTTTTATATGTATACATTATTTTGATCGGTTGATTTTCTATGTTCTTGTCTCTTAAAGTAAAATGAAATCATATTCAGAGTGTGTAATATTTTGGAAAAGTAACTAGGATTGTGCTGAATGATGACAAAATGAGGACACTTAAGGTAGGTAAGTTACAAACTCAAAGGGGCGCATTAACTAAAGTGAGAGCTCTGGCATGTTGGCAAAAAATGTGAGTTTGTAGGGGAGAGGGTTTTTTTTTAAAATGTATTTTGCTTTTGCATTAACTCCTCTGTTGTTCAGGGTAGGATTGGAGGAAAGGATTTTTAAAGCCCTCACTCCAGTGAACAGGGGGGTGGAAAGATGCATTTAGTTTATTTCAAACCCTTCAGGAAAAGGATAATGGGTGAGGGAAAGGCACAGCTTTGAGGCTCTTCAACCCTTAGAGTAATTTTAATAGATTTTAACCCTCCAGTGGTATACTTAGCACTACAGGCCTTTCAGGTTCATTTAATTAAAGCCCCCAAATTCACCTAAGGCTGAATTGAGAAAGACCACATTTTTTTTTTAAATGTCTAGCAACTACATTCAAATCAGCCAAGTTAACCCTTAACTTGACTACTCAAACCCTATTTAGGAGTGCTCACCACTTAACAGGATATCAGCACTTTCTATAATGTTTACCCACTTGAAGTCAACTTTGATGAGGCCTAGAAGCACATCCCCTTTATTTTTAACAGTCCCAATTATTTTTATGTAATAGAGTTAAACCTGTAGCACGTTTGATCTCTGTAAATCACATGGATAAGATAACAATGGAATTATGTATTACACTTGTGAAAATATTTTGACAGAACAGTACGTCGTCTTTATTTTTGTCTGATCACTGGTGTTTATTGATGAATGGCATGATCAAATAACTTTTGTGAGCTTATACCAACACATTTAGTCCTGTAGTTGTAAAAAAATTTAATACATTTAATTTGTACCAAAATTTGGTTTTGAAGTTATGAAGTTAAGCTTACAAGCAGGGCCCACAAAAGCCCACCATTCCTGGCAGGAACTTTGATGGCAAGCTTATGGCAGGGTTCTCAACTCCTGATGTATCTGTATGTATTAATGTTTATTTGTTATGTATGTATTAACTGCCCTATTTAAATTACGCAGGGCTGAGTAATTTGTTGGCACTTGATAAATAAAAGATAATAATACTAATAATGCTAATAATTATAATGAAATTATCATGGGATATATATATATATATATATATATATATATATATATATATATATATATATATATATATATATATATATACTGCTATACTGACAATACCAAGGACTGATTAAGGTTTGAGTCATTACAGCAGGAAAAAAACAGGCAGGCTAGATGGGCTAAATGGTTCTTATCAACAATGAAATTCTTTGTTTCTGTCTGCATATGGATTGGTCTTGACCCCATTTGGTTTACTTTTGAAATCAACAAGTCCTAGTAGTAGGCTGGAAGGAATTTTGGAAATGTTTTGCCCTGGACCCCTGGAGTTTCCTTTTATGGAAACCCAGTGATATACATTAGACACGGGAATAATCTTCTGGCTAAAATTAACCTGCTACAAGACAAGCATTAACAGAGATCCAGATACAAACAACAATACACACACACACCTTTTTTACTGCTATTGATATTGTTTGGATTTTATTGACCCAACATGTAAAAACACACATTTTGCACGGTTCTGTTTTCCAACATTTATTCCATACAGCGGCATGGCTTTAAATAAAACATGTTTTAAAATGTTGAGCCCAATCCATCTTGTTACTAATATTACAGTGACATTACATGTTTGACAGTCAATAGTTTATTAGATAGCCTAGGTCAATGTGGATTGGTATTCAACAAGCTTATATTAGGCATATTATAAGATCTTTATAATGAGCCATCCTTTTATTAATGGTTTACAGTACATACCACATGCCTAACACTATTATTTTCCCTCTCTTATGTTCATAATTCTTTATTTGAACATTATTCAATGTTAATAAACAATGTCTGCATAGACTATATAATTCATAGCTTAGGCATCTATTGAAGTTCTGTTCAGTGTCAAATTATTGGTGATTACTATGCAATAATATTTCTATTTAATTAAAATCGATGCAAACCAGAAAATTAGATTTTATATATTTATACATAAGCTGACAAGATCCAAAGCATCACAGGATCTAATTTTCCATTGCACATCGATTTCAGTTATACCGATTTATTTAAGTGATAGTTACATATAATTTCTCACTGTGTTCCTTTTAGTATGAAACCACAAAAGCATGAATGGGTTCTAAGAAAAACAGGTAAACATTAACATAGCACATAAATCAAAGTTCCAATGATTAGTACAAGGTGCTGATTTAAATTTAATTGAGTTGCCTGGTGAAACACAAAAGAGTATGCTAAATGAGATGTTCAATTAGTTAAGTTAAGGTCACTAAACAACTAAGAAAACAGCTTGCAAATGTTTATGCTTCACAGTCGATACAATGAATCCAGTATGCCAAATTTGTCTCTATCATGCCTCATATAATTATTTATTGAACAAATCCTCTTATCTCCCAAAGCTTATGCACCAGAGTTATTGGGAGATGGTGGATTGGATCCAAACTAAAGTAAGAGTAATGTCCTACTTAGGTCTTAGGTGTAAAATGTTAATTAGCTTAGTCTGAAAACTGCTAATCGAATCTTGAACTGAAGCACTTAAAACAAAGTTCAAGGAATACTGTTCATTCATTGTGTCTTTACTAAAAAATATGGCCACTATTATGTATATATTGCATATCAATCTCTTGTTGCTTTGTGTTCAAAAAATTATTTATATGTAGATATGGTGAGTGACTTGAGAGTTTACTCACTAATTCTGGTGCAAAAAATAAGAGCAATATGTCAGAGCATTCCTTTGGCTGCTACCAAGGGGTAGCTTTAAGTCATAAGGTGACGTGTGGGATATCCACAGTACAGTACCTCCACTCAGGGCCGGCCCAAGGCAAAATGCCGCCTGGGGCGAATTTTAAAATTTTAAACCCCCCCCCCCTTATCTACCCTTCCTCTCCCTCCGTTCCTCCACAGCCCCCCCCCTTCCCTTGTACTTACCTTTCAGCAGTCCTGCGGCGAGTCTCCCTGTTCGGTCTCGGTGCTGGCTTGTAATGCTGAGCGGAAACTCGCCGCAGAGGAGAGAGAGAGAGGGGTGCCGAGCGGGTACTGACCACTCGGCGCCCCTTTCTCTCTCTTTCGCTTTAAAAAAAATAAAAAAAAGGGCTTGGGCGGCAAAGTGCCGCCCCTTCAAAAGTGCCGCCTGGAGCGGTTGCCCCACTCGGCTCCATTGTCGGGCCGGCCCTGCCTCCACTCTTTCAAAAATATACACGTTCAAACCCAGCACAATGACAGACACTTGCAAACATGCCTTCTGAGGCACTCATTAATACACTGCATGTATGACAGGTGTGCAAGTTGACAATATATTCTTAAACTGATATTCATTGGAAAACTCACAGTGACCCTCATACTGTGGTTATACAGACTATGTAGTGTTCCTTCCCATGGCTCCCTATGATCCCATATACAGTATATTGTGGATCCCTAAGGTTAAGGTGGATCCCTAAGGTTAGCCCAGTTAATTTAATGGAAATTAGGTTTTTAATTTGTAACGCAAATTGGAGATTCTGTTAAATGTAATAATATGTATTGAAACAATAAATATCAAAGGGACAGTTTACCGCCCTAGAGACCCCGTTCAAGGAAGAATGCATATTATGCTTGAAGCACCAATAAGTGGCATTCAAATCAATGGGAACACTTGCCACACATTTGAATAGACCCCTGGCCGCAGAGGGGTAGGTGCACAGAGATATGTACAACCAAACTGATCTCATGCACAAAAAAACTGAGGGGCAAGGACAAATGCATATGGAAGGATTCTGCAGAATCCCTCTATGCATTTGCAATTAAAGTGCATATGATGACTCGAGTGTCCCTTTAATAGCACAAGAAAATAAAATTATATACCTTAGGACATGAATTAAAAATGAGTCTTTTTAATTGAAATCTTAAAAATAAGCTTACTGAGAAGCAAAAAAAATCCCTACAAAAAATAATTTGTATTGGATATTGGAAAAAGTGAAGCTGCCATGTGTATTTGCTTTTTAACGGTGCACCTAACTTAAAGTGATTCCTGTGACAGGATTGCTTTAAAATATACAATGCATTTAATGGCTTAGAAATGGATTGTGATCGGTGAATTAGCCAAATCCACTTGAAATAATGGGTCAGTGCAGACATTTCCTCCACTGACTTCAGGGATTTTAATTTGCATGCATAGATTGGTGGATTTGAGTATTTATTATTGAAGCAATGTGGACAGAAAAAAGCACCATGTGGAATAGTGGTCTGACTCGGTTATGAGCGGATACCAAAATAATGAGTCCAGTTACATCTATATGATAATGCATTAAATCCTTGTTTGACAGCCTGAAAATTGATTGAATATTTAAAGCTACCTTACAAAGTGAATTTCCAATAGCATAAAATTACGACTTTACTGAGGCAAGAAATATTAAGGTATTCTGCCATTTTACTTAATATGTTTATGGAAATACTACAGTTGACCAGTAACAGTCCTGCCATACCTCCAAAGCCCTGATCTATGTATTGCATCACAGCGGACTGACTACCTACTACCTCGTCAATATATTTGTGCATGCGGAACAGCAAAACGCTACAGAAAGCAATTACCAGGATGGAGTTACAGAGGCAGCTTTACAAGAAGAAAGCAGCTTCTGATAGGTATTAAAACACAAGGACAGCGGCAGACCTCATCACAAGCACATTACATGCACATTTAATGTAAGTGCAAAAAACATATTTGCACACACCTGATTTCAAGCACAGCACCACACCTGAACACAAGCACAACTCATTACAAGTCCATTACATTCATATTTTATGTAAGATGGATTTGCATACATCACATCACAAACATAACAATAAACCTGAATATACATGCAGCAACACAAGAATATCAGATAAACACATGCATTATTTATTAAGAATGTCAGAGGCTGCGGCACACATTAACCCCTCCAGTACTGGGCTGGCACTCAAGGGGTTATTGTGTGCCTGCAGCCTCTGTCATTCACAGTTGACAGTAGAAACAGCATGGAGGCAGGTGAGGCATCAACAAAGGCTTCAGGCACACATTAACCCCTTCAGTGCCCGCTCACTTAACAAAAATTGATGTGCTGGGCATGTCACTAAAAAACGATGTGGCTGGGATGTCATGGGGTTAAATGAGCTTATAAAGCGGTCAATAATCAAGCCATGTTTGTCCTGAAAACCCAGGATTATACATATATATATATATATATATATATATGTGTAATTTGTGTGGGCACAATAAATGTAAATGAAGAAAACAAAATCATAGATATGTTGAAATGCCATTGTCACGAAGGGTACAAAAAGTTTATTTAGGATGCATAACTTTATACTATAAACTTACTGTATATAACTGGAAAAGTTTGGGAAAAAACATCTATGTGGAACAAAAATGAAATAAAATTAAAACAAAAATAAGTTGTAACTGTCATCTTGGCCAGACTGGGTAAGAAAAGCTGACTGGGCCTTTTGCAAAATAACAAATGTGACGCTGCACACTATGCTTTCACAGCACGTGGCCGGTTGTATCCATTTGGCGAAAGCACAATGAAGGATAGGATTTGTTCATTGGGGGCAGTAAAGGTGAGGTACTTGCTGCAGTGTAATTTATGTATTTGCCTGCACGACACCACTGGGATGCAGTACTTCGATGTTGGATGAGGTGGGAGCATCAGTTCTATCTCCTGTCAGGGAAAATGACAGACTCTATTGCTGTCCCATTATCAGAGATGACAAAGTGAGCTTCCTACTTCCTGTTATGTGACATGATTTGCCAGTAAGAAGCTTCTTCTGTAGTCACATGCTACAGGCAGTAAGTGTGGAAGATGCATGGCTCTCCGCTTGCAAGGAAAGAGAAATGTGTTGGGTTCCCCAGCTACATAAAACGAGGTAGTATGCAAGTAAAAGCTTGGATCTGCATATGTGTATGTATTTTTGTGAGCTATGCCTGTATGAATGCACATGGTTATGCCTTACAGAAATAAATACATATTAAAGTATTTAATGAATATCAAAATTTAATATTATAGCGTGGCAGTCCTTGTAATGTCGTGATTTAAAAACCATTTAAATAATAATATATCAAAATGCATGTTTTAAATAACATGCTTAAATTCAAATACACAATATTATGAGTTTTATTCTTTTCTATAAACCAAATACTCTGAACTCTTGACTTAGAAATAAACTTCATAATAGAACCCATTATGTGCTAAAAATGACAAAAATAAAATAAATAGCTGCCTCTATTAGTATTGTGGGAATAGGGGACCTTGCAACTTCAATGATCAATACAATTCATTAGAGTTCTTATATTGTCCTGGAACTCCAGATATGTCAAGTCCATTTAGCCTAATGTTCTCCATGTATTAAATCTGAATTTTTATTGATGCAAGGATAAATGCCATTTTCCAGCACAGTGGTACTGTTAGTAAATGGCTAATGAAAGCAGGATTGTCAGGTTTTTAGTTTCATTTTGCTTATTCATCAACCGTATCTAGTACAAACTTACATTAGATGTAAGCAGTGCTTTCACATTAGACATTAGCTACTATAAGAACTAATGTATTAGCATTAAACCAATCCAAAGCTTTACCTTTTGATACCTGTTTATAGGAGTAACTAGTCTTATGGAGCGGAACTACTCAACATTTCACGCCACATCACGCCGCGTCATTCAAATCAATGGGAGTGCTTTCCATGCGTGTGCATGGGGGATCTCATTAGACCCTTGCCCAGAGTGTCACAGAGCCAGTGATGGGGATGTGTTTGGCCAAAAATAGCTGGGGGAGGGAAAAGGGGCAAGTGCACATGAAGGGATTCAGGCAGAATACCCACATGCATTTGCAAGGGGCACACAATATAAATTTAAAGCAACCTCAGCTATCATGTGTATTAAAGCGCATATCATAACTGAAACTGAAGCGTCCCTTTAGGAGAAAACATATTGAACGCTTTTCATTAAATAGGGAGTTTTCAGGGTTTCACCTGGATAGTCCTAGAATAAAAAGATGGGTCATGGGTTCTGGATTTACCTGTTAATGTCCCAGGAAATGCTAGGCCAGTGGCCATGTTGGTGTGCATTTCACAGGGGGAGAACTGAGAAGCCTTAGCCGGTCCCTAAGTGTGTGTGGAACACACATGTAAAGCATGTCCTTGCTACAGGTTCCCCTTTGCTGTATTTACATCAGTGTTATGCTTTATGTGGTATGTGGCCGCTCTACCACTCGGGAGAGGGCAGCTGCCTTGAACCAGGCCCTGCTCAATTCTGCTACTGCGCAATAACTCCTGAATACCATCATTAAGTGCTCTGGGTCGTTGCGGTATGGACCTCACCTCTGACACTCTTTCTCTGCTCTTTAAAATGTTAGCTGTCACCTGGAAACAAAGACCACAACACTAGTGATACCCTAGCCACGTCCCTAAATGCAGCCTTTGAAGGGGTTCAAAAAAACAGCTCAGCAACAGATGAAAACCCATGCGCCTAGGTTAGGGCAGTGAAGACTGCTGATTAACTCTTGAGCTGATCAATACAACAATCTCCCCTCATCAAAAGGTTGTGTGTTACCTGTACACATAAGACTTCCATTAAGAAAGGGAGTCCTACAAAAATAGTTTTAAAAAATACTGTACAGTTTTTTTAAAAACAATTCTAACAATTTCTATAATAAAGTGTTTTAAGCAAGCCGCAAATTAAGCATTTGTAAGTGTTCTACCTCTTTTATCTTAGTCCAATCTGGCTTGCAATATCCGTTCCAGTTCATCCCAAAGGTGTTCGATGGGGTTGAGGTCAGGGCTCAATGCTGACCAGTCAAGTTCTTCCACACCAAACTCATCCACAGTCATGATGGAATAAAAAAGGCCCAACCTCAAACTATTCCCACAAAGTTGGAAGCATAGCATTGTCCAAAATGTCTTGATATACTGAAGCATTTTGCATTCACTGGAAGTAAGACATCTAGTCCAACCCCTGAAAAACAGCACCAGACCATTATCCCTCCTCCACCAAACAGTACAGTTGGCACAACGCAGTCAGGCAGGTAACTTTCTCTTGGCATCTGCCAAACACTGACTCGCCCATCAGACTGCAAAACAAAGACGTGTGATTCGTCACTCCACACAACACGTTTCCACTGCTCCAGAATACTTTACACCACTCAATGCGGCACTTGGCATTGTACTTGGTGATGTAAGGCTTGCATGCAGCTGCTCCATCATGGAAACCCATTCCATGAAGCTCTTATCACACAGTTCTGGTCCTGATATTAATGCCAATACATATTTGGAATGCTTTAGCTAAGGAATCAGCAGAGCGTTGGCAACATTTGCGCAACATGTGCCGCAGCACTCTGTGACCCCGCTCTGTGACTTTGCGTGGTCTTCCGCTTCGTGGCTGAGTTGCTGCTGTTCATTCAGTTTCCAGTAATACCACTAACAGTTGACTGTGGAATATCTAGCAGGGATGAAATTTCAGGAACTGACTTATTGCAAAGGCATCCTATCACAGTACCACTCTTGAATTCACTGAGCTCTTCAGAATGACCCATTTTGTTTACAGATATTTGTAGATGCAGAATTCATAGCTAGGTGCTTGGTTTTATATACCTGTGGCCATGGGTATGATTGAAACACTACTTATTTTGCTGAAAGGCTCTTTGTTTTCCAGACCACTGGGAAAAAGACTACTGCCAATTTAAAAGCTTTGAGTGTGTTTCTTTTTAACACAGATTTAATTCTCTCTGTTAAAAATCCTTACATATACATTATATAACATGTAAATGTAATCTGGAAAACAGGTGTAGAACAGCTGAATGCAAATTACGTTTCCAAGTGCAAATAAAAAAAAGAGAAAAAAATATGTAATTAAAGGGTTGTATTGTGAGAAATAATAATCTATATTTTAAGCGTACAAACTTCTTTAATTGTTTATTGTATGTTGAAACGAAAAAAGTCTCAGGGAATTTGCAATCAGCAGTTTTGTGTTTCTTTTGATAGACTTAAAATTATCAGATATATTCCACATCTCTCCTGCGAGTATTTCTTTCTTCTTAAAAGAAGCCTCTTATGTTGAGTGAAAATAATAAATGTTAATCGCAAAACTAAAAAACTAAAAGAAACATACAGTACAATATTTTTTTATCTATAGACCTTCTGTTTTCTATATAATAGTATATTGTCTTAAATAAATTCCATTCAATTGATAATGGTTGTAAAATCATTTCAGCTACATAATTTATACTAAATTAACTTGGGTTGTAACACTTTCACAAACATTGCAAGCCAGCCTCTTTACATGAAGATTTTCTTCTTACTCCTAATTTCTGTAACTAAAGGCATCAACAAATAGTGTAGGGTTTCTGTCAACAAGAGTTACTACGTAGCCCTTCATTTGAGCCACCAGGTTACATGACAACCAGGACTGTTACACTTAAAGCCAAAGCACTAAAAAGAACACCATCTTAAAGTCAATAAATATGTCAAAGGGTCAGGGCAGACACCAGAAAAGGCCAAATGGTTATAAAACATTGGTATCATAAGAGAGATATGAAATACCTGGGATATTTTAATTTTTTGCCTTAATCTAACCAATAGCTTTTGGAATTGATTTGGGCAGAGATTCTGAATGTTCCCTCCAAAAATTTGGAACAAATTTAAGAGAGGGCATGCATGAATTCAGCATAAAGAGCCAAACATGGTGGATGGTGATGAATGTTTTTTTTTTATCCACGACTAAAGCATCTATTAACTAACAGATTGCTGTCAGCAGAGGTGTCTTCGTTAAAGATTATGAAGGTCCAACCCCAGTGAGCTTTTACTGTAGTAAGTGCTTGGTCGGCCCTGTAATGTATAGTTAAATTGGTGAGATTTTTTTCAACGTACTTCTCGCCAATCAAATTATACAATATGCAGAACCGGCTCGACCCCTCATAATGAAAAATGAAGTAAGAGGACTGAAACCACAACTATTTTGTGTTAATCAGACACTTATAAAAGGCATAAATGTACACTCACTGTCCACTTTATTAGGTACACCTTGATAGTACTGGGTTGGACCCCCTTTTGCCTTCAGAACTGCCTTCATTATTCGTGGCATACTTTCTACCAGGTGCTGGAAACCTTCCTCTGAGATTTTGGTCCATATGGACATGATGTCATCCCTCAGTTACTGCAGATTTGTCGGCTGCACATCCATGATGCGAATCTCCCGTTCCACCACATCCCAAAGGTGCTCTATTGGACTGAGATCTGGTGAATATGTAAGCCATTGGAGTACAGTGGACTCATTGTCATGTTCAAGAAACCAATTTGAGATGATGTGGGCTTTGTGAGATGGTGCATTATCCTGCTGCAAGTAGCCATCAGAAGATGGGTAAACTGTGGTCATAAAGGGATGGACATGGTAACTAACAATACTCAGGTAGGCTGTCATGTTTAACTGTTGCTCAATTTGTACTAAGGGGTCCAAAGTGTGACAAAAAATGTCTTCTGTATACCTTGGTTGTAAGGAGTGGTTATTTGAGTTACTGTTATTTGAGCCTTTCTGTCATCTCGAACCAGTCTGTCCGTTCTCCTCTGACCTCTGACACCAACAAGGCATTTTCTGAAGATAATAAAGAAGAAAATCTTATTGCAATCCTTGATGGGCTTTTCTCTCACCATGACATTTTTGGTAGTTGTTTTTGTGAAAAATGACTCATGAAAACAATAAAGCCTATCTGTTCTTTGAGTAAATCACATGCCTAGTCCCTTCCTTATACTTGAGGTTTTAGTAATATGTAAGAATAACATAAGGTAATTCACTGTTTAAAAAACCCAAATGTTTATTGTTTAAATGTTTAGGTTTGGGGGGAAAACTTTATTGGTCTTGGAATTTTTTTTGAAAGACGGCAATTCCAGAAGTTCAGAAGTTCAAATCCAGAGTAAGGATTTGACAGCAGGGGCATGAAAGTAAATGTTTTTTTTTAAGGAGATTAAAGGCAGTCAAGGACCAATTTTTAGAACTGACTTCTTTTAAAGTTAATGGAAGAATTGGTGTGGCGATCTTAGAGAAATACATCTCTGGTAACAATTAGTCAAATCTAAGAAGCAGAGACCATCCATCCCAAAAAGATTATTGTATTCATATTCACATTTTGCTACTTTTCATTGACACTTTAGGTTTATCACTGATAAATGTCAGCGGCCTAAACTTCTAAGTGACTACATTGTACACATCAGGTCACTGATGTGATCAATCTTACAGATAACTGTAACTAACACTATCCACTAACAGGACCCTGTTGCTGCAACTTACCGTATGCCTCAACCCCTAAAATAACCGCTAGATATGTTCACTAAGTATTTATGTTAATTACTTGTGTGCTAGTCAGTTTTGAGACATCAAAACAGATTTTGACATATTTGCCCCAAAACCACAAAAGGAGAAACACCAAAACATTTTTTTTAAAACATGCCCCCAGACCCAGGGAAGGAGAGACACAAAAACATTTAAAAAATTGCCCCCAAACCAAAGGAAGAAACTCAGCAAAAACAATGCCATGTGTACAAGAAAAAAAGAAATCTAGATATTGTAAAAAGGCAGAGGACAAAAACCTCAATATCCCATGGTCCAGTTAGATTTGTGGTGATCAACTTAGAAAGGTAAATCGTTTGTCTTTGAGGCCCTTGGGAATATACAACGTTCATGGGGGTTATTTTGACATTTATGGGTAGTTTTACTACTTTTCTGGTTCAGTTGTAAAAAAGTTGAAGCCTCTGTGCACTTGATTAGATTACTAATTCCTATTTATTCAGTTTATGTCTATTTTTCTGTTGTTTATGTTATTTAATCTGTCTTGACTAGGCTCCCCAGGACATTTGGTTTGGGGGTCTCTTGTGACAATGTAACATTGGCATAGCACATATGTGGTATCTATGTAAGAGGTCAGTTTCTTTCTTGTTCCAGGTATCCCAGCAGGCAGCACCCATCCCAAAATGTGCCTGACATGGAAAGGTTGGGGGGAAAAAACAAATTCTGTATTTCTGTTAGATTTGTGTTTTCAATGAGCTACCTAGTAAAGTAAGTGGGGCATCTTTGAACGTCTGAGGGAACATATAGTTCACCTTATTCAACTGTAAAACAAATAGTGAAACCACTTTGCTCTCTCATGATTTGGGGGTGCCTTGTGACCATGTAATTTTCTTGTTCCAGATAGCCCAATGTGAAAAGGTAGAGCAAAAAACTCCTGTGTTTCCATTAGATATGTTGTTGCAATAGGCAACCTAAAAAGGTAAGCGAGGTGCCTTGAACTTGAATTCAAATGAGACATGGACCCAGCAAAACGACCTGTCAAAATTCCAGGTTTTAACACCGTAATGCGCATGTTCCAGTTTTAACCCTGTAACATCTGAAAAATATGCCACACCCAAGCATGTGGGGTATTGCTTTACTTAGAGGTGTTGCTAAATAGAATACCTAACCTAAGTTTTAGTACAATGTTTGATGTTAAAATGGTTAAATACAAAGTCTTAAAATGACCCTGGTAAAATTTTAAAAAATATATATATATATATATCGTTTTGTTCAGCACGTTTTCTAGCCGCTTTTGGTGCCAAACTCCCAGAATACCATATTTTTAAAAATCTAGTTTGATACACATGTTTCATATTTAGCCCTGTAACTACCAAAATGAATGAAAATACCAGGTATATGTGTAGTTTCTTAAATTATGACAAATACCTAAATATTTTTTGCACTGGCTATGTAAAATTTGTATAGGTGAATTTGTGAAAAAATTGCTTTTTTCGATAATGGGAAATCATAGTTGAATAAAGACATAACAACATACAAATTGCTCTGGCCCTGTAGCACAAACATTGTAAAATAACCCTGGGGCTTAAGGGGTTAAAAAATTGTATAGCCTATGAGGAGGTACAGTATTTGCCACTCCCCGATTTGTACTTTTTTTTTTTTCATTTGTCACATTTAAATATTTCCCATCATCCAACTAATTTTAATATAAGACAAAATGCCACTTTCATTTATTGACGGTAAATCAAAACGTATAGCACCGATAGGAAAAAGTAATAGCCCACCTACACCTAATAACTGGTTGTGCCACCCTTGGAGGCAACAACTGCAATCGAACTGGCGATCAATTGTTTTCATTCAGCCACATTGGAGGGTTTTCGAGTATGAACTGCTTTTTTAGGTCAAGCCTCAGCAGTTTAATCGGATTTGACTAGGCCACTTCATAACCTTTAGTTTGTTTCTTTTGAGCAATTCAGAGGGGACTTGCTTGTGTGGTTCAGATCATTGTCCTGCTGCAAAACCCAACTGCGTCTGAGCTTTAGGTCATGAACTGATGGCCAGACAATCTCCTTCAGGATTTTCTGGTGGAGAATTCATGCGTCCATTAATTATGCGAAAAAGAAAGAGTGATACTCAGCGCTTAAAATGAAAATGCCAGATATCTGGTGTAATGACTGAGGAAGCCGATTGGTGAAA
Organism: Spea bombifrons; assembly: GCF_027358695.1. Taxonomy (NCBI): domain Eukaryota; kingdom Metazoa; phylum Chordata; class Amphibia; order Anura; family Pelobatidae; genus Spea; species Spea bombifrons. The sequence continues at coordinate 84,655,222 of NC_071088.1, read as the reverse complement.
CGTGTTGTGCTGAATACGCCCATTGAGGAAGTGGACACAGAGGAATCCTGAGAGAACTAAACTGTTCCTGCTATAACACAGCATTATTCCGGTCCTTCCCACGGGAGCGTTAAAGTGTTCTTATATGTAAGATACAATATTTTTTTATTTATATTAAAGCTACTACTTTTTTAACTCTTTCTCCTCCGGTCTTTTCTGGTACACCGGTACAAAGAAGAAACTCCATTCCCCAGAAGGGGCTCTATGGGCTTCTCAACAGAGGAACCTATTGAAGAATCCACTTTAATGAATTTAAGTATTATTTAATTTTCGCACATATTGTGGTGTCGTTTGTAAATTTTGCGCAGCACTTTATTTCTTTGTTTTGTCCATTAATTATGCCACCACTGTGTTTGCCTGTTTATGTGATATTCTTGTTGTGGAATGCTGATAGCTTTACACCAAGTGTAACAGGACATACGTCTTCCAAAAAGTCCCAGTTTTGACTCCTCAGTCCACAAATATTATCCCAAAAGTCTTGGGGTCGTCAAGATGTTTTTTGGCCAACACCAGCTGGTTAATAAAAGCTGCAAAAAAAAGCTACATTCACACACATAACTCCTCTATAGCTTATTGTATTAGAGTCATGTTTTTTGCTTGTGCGTATGTAAATTGGCTTTAGTGAATATTGTCCAACTAATCTGAGTTTGCTGTGGTAGGCTTGCATTTTTTTTTGCCAACTCGCAAGCGCTTGCAGTTTGGGGAATAGACCATATTAAGTTGAAACTTTTTTGATTTGATAGATTTCTCATGGGCAACAAACATTTAAATTGTGTACAAAAATATAATATGGAACAAAAACAAGATAGAATAAAATGAAAGAAAAATTATGTTTTTAATAAGGGTTAGCAGGGTTAATAACACTGTCCTGGTTTCTAATCCGAATAAAGAAAAATATTGAAGCATCGATAGTTAACATTATGATGTAATGACATAAATGTCAAAACCCCAGGTATGCGGATGGTTATGTACACTGGAAACCACATCAATCAATTTAAATAAATCAGTGCTCAAATATAATGCCGCATCTGTCTCATAACTATTGTAGGGAACTTCACCTACTAGCAATAAACCAAAGCTTTATTTTCGATATTCACAACTTAATTCAGACAGGCACCTGTCTCCTCAGAATTCCCGTAGAATTCCACAGTATCTCAATAACAAACTCATGAGAGGATGTTAGCATATGTTTCATGTTGTAGTGGATGTAGGCCCCAGGCAGTTATTTGCTTGTATGCATTAAAACCCTTCTTTTAACCTCCTCTAGCTGACCCTGTCATATATTCGATTAGCATGGGGCCATTTGAGTGAGCTGCAGGTGCTGTCATGGATGAGTTTAAAATTGAAAAGATGCAGAAAGAATCAGGCTCTATGAATGTGTATGTAATTTAGTTCAATCTGACTGAACCTGCAGGTGAACTAACAGTATCTGCTTGGAATTAGAAGTAAATATAACCAATATAAGAAACAAAAACTGTCTGCGCTTCTTACCCTAATAAAGTTGGCAACAAATATATAAACATAATATAAATGAGAGGTTTTGGTTATATGAATTGGCCAAAGCATAATTAAGCTCACCCGCCACGTCAAGGCACACTCTCAATAGGGCGAGAACCTACTCTCACCTCCTACGTAGTGGACACACAAAGCAGTTTATACTGCTACCAAAACCTTATTAATGTGTTGGGGGAGGTGCAATTAAACCTCCTCCCTATTAACCCCTGGACAGCAAGCTGCAACCAGACTGATGAGGAGCCAACAACCTCAAATATGTGCAAACAGGGAAAAGAAAAAATGTCGGTGCGCTAAGCTAGTCACAGGCTCAAATAATACAAATGTGTAATACAAGGCCTACCTTGTATTTGGTATTATGTTTATCAAGGAGATGGTGTTTTGGGGGGTCTATGTGAAGGATTAAGGAAATCCATTTTAAAACAAGAGACAGATTCAATTTTACTATAAATAATAAATATGTATACTGTATTACAAACATAGATTAATTGGGTGTAAGAGCTTTTTAGCCCATCTACTCATTTTTTTCTACCTGCCATAAGGCATAAATCCTTACTTCGGCCTTGGCCTTGTTTTATACATTCTAAACTCCCCTCAGTATATTGATCTAACCCATGATTTTACCCATTGAAATATAATTCCATTATGTGTTTCTTTTATGTATTTAAATGTTTTTATCATTCTTTAATGAGTCTTAAAAGTAAAAATAATATTTCCAAGTAGAGGAGGTAGGCCAGTTCAAAATAACGGATGGTTTGACAAATCCAAAAAAATAGTGACAAAGGGACCAGAGAGAGTAAAACAAGCTTGATGTCGGATGGCCCGTGACTGGGTTAGGTAGAAGAGGTTCATAAACTAAAAGACAAGTCAGGTTAGAAAGCGGAGCAAGAACAGACATGGAAGGGTGGTCAGTGAACAAGGCTGGTCGAAAGTATATCAAATCTCAAGTAAAGTGAAATGGGGTAGCATCTAAAAACAATTGTCAGGTGAGATCCCAATTAGGTTTATTTACAAAGAAGGAAGTGGCAGGAGCATTTGCTGAGAGCTTTAGTTTAATCTCACTGCATATTTTTTACATTATAAAGGGCCAATCCCCTTAGTCAGCTTTTACTCCAAGAATAACTTGGGTGGCCATGTCTAAAGCATATTAGTGAGGTTTCTGTAGATTGTCCTCATTCACTGAATTATGCATTGTGCAAAGGCAGCTCAGCCCATCTTGATGGATAAACCTGCCAATATTGGTTTACATTTAATTCAACCATCCCACGGGAAACTGAATGAGGGGTGAGGGGAGGTTTGTGCCTCCCCATAGGTATTTTTTATGAATTAACTCCACCATCTCCTACTGGATAAGGGGAGTATAGTTGTGGACTATTATTAATTAATTAATATAAATTATTTTATTACCTCCTGCCGCATCAGCCATGTTGCAGGGAAGATGGCAGTGCTCAGGGGTGTAACAATTATGGTTACAAGGGTTGCAACTGTGACCAGGCGCGCCACTCTGTGACTAATGGTCTGCCCATTTAAGCCATAACCGCAGCTAGCAGCACAAAAAGTGTAGAGATCATCCGATCTGATGATCTCTTATACTCTCTCCATGTTGGAAGTGGATGTGATGTCATTTCCTGTCTGCTGGATAAGATAGACACAGCATGCAAGGAGAGACTCTGAGAGATCGTCAGATCGGATTATCTCTACACTCTCTGTGCCGCCGCAGGTATGTCAGTGCGTGTAAGTGTTCACAGAGTGTCAGGCCCGGTCGCAGTTGCAATCCTGAATATGCATGAACATAAATATGTAAGTAGTTGCTAACATGCAAGGGCATGGGCCCTTAGTTGAATTAACCCTTATCTCACCTGACCCCTGGACCTATTAATGAATAAACTCACATAGGTTATCAAATTAATTTATTGATGCTGAAACCTTTATTGCTGGCCCTTGTCCTATTGTGGTATGTCCTATATGTTCAGGGCAGAAGACAGGCTAGTTTTAGCAGCTGTTTTTATCAAGAGGTGTTTTAAATTTGCATTGTAATAATTCTGTATAAGTCATTATTTATTATGATTATGATTTCAATACCATAAATGTAAACATGAATTGCATTTCTGTGCTTTTTTACTCTCATGACACTGAAAAGGTCAGTTTTTCCTATGAAAAATGGAATTTACAATGATTTGGGTCACTTCCTTCTCTATCTGTTTCAGTTCCCATTCTATCAAATTCTTGCTATTTTTGGACAGACAGTTCTCCTTGGAAAGCAGAACAGAAAAAACAAAGTACTCCTCATGTATAGGTGATCATAGGTGGTCCAACCAGTAGCCTATATACTGGCCTCTTGAAGTCTATATTCTACATGTGGAAGTTACCAGCCCACCAAAGACCATTGGTTTCCGAATAACTTTAGACATAGTCAATAATTTTGTTATTTACTTTACTGTATACTGACATGCTGGGTGTGGAGCATATATTTCCCTGTGAAATTCTTGTTAAGGATGATTCTGCTATTATTCTTCATAATAGAAGGAACTTGGAGTCGTAATCTTGTAATTTATTCTTTAAAAGGAAATATTCTTTATTTAGAAAGGAAACATACCATTTGCATCTTTACACACATAACATCATTTTTTAGATATATGTTCTATGTTTTTGGTACCACTCACAAGGAGAAAAACAATAAAAACAATATACAACCTTCACTTTAACAATGGTGTAAATTTTATTCATTCCTCTCAGGTACAGTCTATTTTGAACCAGAGATTTATTAATCCATCAGAGCTGTCTCTAGACTAACAGATACCGTCTGTGAAAGATAAACATGTTACACTGAATCCTTAATACAAATCACTACTATATATAGCATGTCTTTTAGACAGCACAACAATCCAATTACGAGCGGGATATATCTGAAATGCAAAGTGTATTATATTGTATTTGTGAATCTAATAAATGAACTAAGGGTTAAAATGTAAATGATTCACATATTAATCTGTTAACATTGTATAATAAGTACTTAATCAGTGATTATAAACCAATTAAAAAAATGTTTCATGCCAGTGAGCGTTGGAGAGCTTATAGAAATTGTCCAGCAGTTATTACTTACTGCCAATTTTTGTCTGCCTTATACTTATTTAAAATATTTACACAGTGTTCCCAATGTTCATTTAGATAACCAAACAGACCTATTTCTACAGAGCCAGAGCAGAGCTGCTAAACACCTCCATTGAAATGTTTATACAAAGTTTCAATTAGTGGCATAGATAAATACACCAGACACTTCCTTGCAGCCAGACAGACCTGCATGTGAGGTCAGTATTAGTTCAGGGTAAGCTAGCATCTGCAGCACTGGAATTAGCACCAACACTGTCAGAATGTTCATACATCAACAACCCACTTTTATTCAACTGGAAAAAGTTAAAAGTAAAATGTCTTAATTGCTGCATTTCTTTATTAGCCATCAAACTGAAATATATAAAGTGTTTGGTGTGAGTATGAGTGGTGCTCTCAGATCCATGTGCATTATATGCATGGCTCCTTGGTTAATCTTGTTACCATGCATTTTTATTGTATCGATACGTTTTTATAGATTTCTGCCCCTGAAAGGATACAAAGTAAAAGAAAGACAAAAACTTCCTATGAAACCAGAGATAACAATGCACATCCCGATAATAAAAAGTGATAGGAATCTACATGAGCTCAATATATCACTGACTACTTGGCCAATGTCATGCTAATTAGCCTACAGGAGTATGACAAATGCCAAATGGCAATGAACAATTTATCACCTATTGTAAGTGAACTTAGTAACCCTGTAAAGTGCAACAGTATGAATAGCAGGCCAAATGTCTCTCATTCCTAAGGGCTTTCTTCAACAGCTCTTCTGTTCTTCCCATTTAGGAAGAAAGGTCCATATTGCATGGTCCACTTTTGCAAGGCAACAGGAACTCTCTCCGTTCCTATTAATTATATAATGGAAAATAATAAACTGGTAAACTTAACAGTAAATTAGATAGAGCATCTTGTAGTAAGCACAGGGTGGGCACATTTATAGTAGTTTCACATTCTGTACCCTACACACAAGCATTCATTCCTGTCATATATTAAAGGGACAATTAAGTGTCCAAGGAAGCCCCCTAAACAAATACATTCACCTAACCTGCAGAAAAAATAACTTACCTAAGAAAGAAGCTGTAAATCCAGAGCTGCAGCAGAACCCCCTTTCCATGGTCCAACATTCCACTGCATCGACAGCCAACCAGTGACAGGGAAGTGCTCCAATTTAAATCAATGGGATCATTTTTCACACTTGTGCATGGTGGTCTGCATCAGCTATCAAGTACATATGATGGCCAATCTGAAAAATGATCAGTCTAAATCCAATATTAGTCTATGGAACTTAAGTCAGAGAGATCCAAAACTCCTGACATTTCAAATTAACAAAGAGGGATAATTTTGTTTTGGTGGGTATGTTTAGAAGTATTATTATGGGACAGCATTCTATTAACACTAGAGACCTAGTGATAGGTACTTATTAGTCTAAATTATGTATTTAGATGCAGAATAGAGCATCTTATGTGCATATTTTCTAATGTTTTTGTACACATTATTTAGAATTTTAGGACTGTTAAAAAATATGACACACTCATGTCCACTAAACAAGCTCCTAGAAAAGTGGAACATTAGCAGATGAAAGAGGGGCTTTGGGGTTTATAGCATTAATCTTAATAAAAAAGGGCACTTGGGAGTACTTAGTGTTAAAGGGGATATATATTTACCATAATACTGGCCATGTAAAGTTAAAGAAAAAATATTTTAAAACCATTCATATTAATTTCTTGTGAAATCGTGTATAATATTATTATACCATAAAAAAACAGAAACAAGATAATTTTAGCTTAGGATACATAACAGCATTTTATGGTACTTTCTAATCATCTTTTCTTTTCTTATGTTCAGCTGTTTCCCCTGGAAACAGTAACAGATCCTGCTCGTTTTAAGTTATAAAAAATAGTAAAATATATACCACAGATATAACATGTTGAGTAGTTAGCAGATATGTCACCATGCAAGGAAACTTTTCAGGGTCGGTTAATTGTGATGTTTGTCATAGGTAAGGGCAGAGCTAGCCCTTATTAGTGGCTTAGGAGTGGAAAAGAAGTTGGTGGGGAGTGGAGGTGGCCAAACACCACTCCAGAGAAAGAAAGATTGTGGAAGCAAGGCCTCAGCCAAGTTCTCTGGTTCAAACCTGGAAAGTTACTATGTATGTTACCCACAAATAAGGTGTATTCAATAAAGAGTGTTATTGCTAATTTGCTGCTTCAGTGAACCTATCTGCATTAATATCAGCAAACTAATTTGGCTTAATTAATTATTAGATTGTGAGCTTAAGAACAAGGCCCTCTTCCCCTCTTGTACCAGTATTTCTTATTACTAATTCTAAATATTGTTTTTTTGCTATTCTTAATTACGTGTTTTCCCCACATTGCAATACACTCTATAAATAAAATATACCGGTAATACTAATAATGATTATTGCACCACTTATACCACTTTGTATAAGAATAGCTTTTAATAATCTCTCATAAATCTAGTTGAGTGCAAATGCTCTAATTTTCAGAACAGTGTGTTTGAAAATATGTCTGGAGCTTGCATTCTCTACTGTTCAGATAATAAATGACTTATTCATTTTTTGTTTTTTTCCTCTGTCTCTGAATTCTCTAAATTAATGTTTTATTTATGTAATGCTAAACGCCTTGCATGACTTAAGCATGTGCATTGGTTAACATATCTGTATGCATGCAGTATTTTTTTTCTCTTTGCATATTCATAGAGACTAGGAAGATATATGTATTTGCATAATTTAATGTCAGCGGTGTGAATGCCTCAATGCTTTGGGATTATTTTCCAATGACTACAAGTAATGCCTGCCTTCCATTTTGGTGGGTGGCTATAAATGAATAAACAAATTAATAAGTATGTGATTCAGATGAATACTTACGTCTTGTTCACCTTTCATCTGGATAGAAGGCAATAAAAGTAGCATAGCCATGGTACAAAAAGCAAGCCCTGATGTGTTAACAAGGTCACATATACTAAATGGAAGACTTAATGAGTTCACCAGCTTCGGTCTAATTTAACATGTAAAAAGAGAGCATTCTGCCTCATTAACAGAGCTGAGGTTGAAATCCTTTCTTTTAATTGTGGTGCTTCATAATGTCAAAGAGTTATTTATTTTAAAATTGAATTAAAGCCATAATATGCACTTTAATTCATATGACAGCTGAGTGTCACATTTTAAAATAATGTTTTAGGTAATCTGCATGTAAAGGCTTATAGACTTGAGAATCCCTATGTGCATTTACTCTTTTCCCTTTCCTCACCCCACCCCCTATTTTTATGCTGAAGGAGATGTGTTAGGTCCATATTGCATATTGTAGTACTTGACAAATACTTTAATAAAAATATTTTGCTAAGTGGGCTGTATGGAACATTAGACTGTACCTTTAACCCTTTCAGTAGCAACCACATATGCACACCCACACAACACGTCAGGGAAACTTTTTTGAGGGGTGTGTCCAAAGAGCCACCTTGTGGCACTCAGCTTCAGAGAGCTACAATGGAGGTCTGTGCTGATTGTAGAGCTTTATGGGCCAGTTAGGGTAGGTCTAACACATCTTCCCTCTCTAAAAAAAGCCCATACACAATAATTTATTTTAACCCCTTGACAACAATTCACGTCACTGAAAAGCATCCTGTCGGTGACAATTGACGTGCCTGTCACGTCATGAGTTTAAACTCTAAGATCGCTTTCTTCTCCCAATTTCAAGGCATTTAGCAACACTGAAATCTGCAGCTGGGGCCCCTTCTGATTGCTCCACGGAGCGTCAACATATGCCATATTAAGTATGGCGTCAGCTTAAATGGTGCTGTTTAAATTCCTAGGATTCTTTTAGTAAAATGAGGAATCCCAACAGCTTTAAGACAGTCTGATGAACCCATCACCCCTTGCCTTCCAAGTTTTTCCTGCACTACCTACATCAACCCCCTGTGAGAAATTTTCTGTAAATTCACTTTTCATACAGTGAATTTTACCTTAACCTGAGCTGCCATTGATTTTCATATCCATTAAAGGAAAACACCACACATTTAAATGGATATTGGATTCCATTTTTCATGGGAGCAATGTGTTTTCCAGAATTTTCCTTAGTTTAGCTTCCCACTTATAGTGAAGCAGCAGGGGTACACTTCCCACTCATGTACAAGCCTCTTAGAGACACAGGCCACATTCCATCGGTGTGCCACTTTCCACCCCAAGTGCCAATTTTCCTAAGTACCACTGTTTGGGAGTTTACCAAGAAAGGACAACAAGGAAAGACAAATGAACTTGGAGGCTCCCTGCAATCTTCTCAACTTCACCTCCTCCCTTTCCCCCACCTCCCCTCACTCCCAGCAATCTCTCTGCTCACACAAGTCCTATTCCCTCCTTTCTCTTCACTTCCACTCCCCCTCTCAGTCGGGTTACCCCAAGGCTCATTTCAAGGACCCCTTCTGTTCTCTTTTTACACTTCACCTCGCTCGGCAAACTAATCTCATCCTTTGGCTTTCAATACCACCTGTATGCTGATGGCACCCAGATCTCTCTATTCTCCCCTGATCTCTCTCCCTCTGTCTTAGATCATGTAACTAACTGCCTTGTGTCTGTCTCTACCTGGATGTCTGCATGTTTCCTGAAACTCAATCTCTCTAAAACCAAACTTCTCATCTTCCCTCCTTCCAATGCTATGATTCCCCCATTAATTCCCCTCAATGTTAATGGTGCTATCATCTCTCCGTCTCCTTATGCTTGCTGTCTTGGTGTCACCCTTGACTCTGACTTTTAGTTCACCCCCCACATTTAGTCTGTCTCTAAAAACTGTCATCTCCATCAGAAAATGTTGCCCGCATCCATCCCTTCCTAACACAGCATGCCACTAAGGCTCTTGTCCATGCCCTTATCATCTCCCATCTTGATTATTGTAACCCTGTCTTAGCTGGTCTCCCCCTTCTACAATCCACCATGAATGATGCTGCCAGTCTTATCTTCCTCTCTAAATACACTACACACCGGTCTCTCTGCTCATCCAGTGATCTCCTTCTAGCCTCTCCTCTCATACGTGCTTACAAGATATCTCAAGGGCTGCCCCTATCCTCTGGAATGCTCTCCCCCGGCCTGTCCGTCTCTCCCCGTGCCTTCGGTCCTTCAAAAAATCCCTCAAAACCCACTTATTTAAGGACGCTTATAATATTGCACATTAACACTCCCCATATTCCTTTAGTTCACCTCTCCTAGTCCCTATGCTGCAAAACTTACACTAGTGTGGCTGGTCCATCCCTAACAACTGCACGTTCACCTATTGTGTAATACACCCTAACTCCCTCTAGATTGTAAACTTGTTTGAGCAGGGCCCTCCTCATCTGTTATAACAGTTTGACTTACAGATACGTTACATACTACTTGTTATGTCCTGTCTACCCATTGTACAGCGCTACAGAATTTGATGGCGCTATATAAACAATAAATAATAATAATGTACAGTTCACAATCAATGGGAGGTGGGCTTCCAATTGACATGAGAGAAAGCTCAATTCACATACTGTAGGGTATGCAGGGTTTGGAGCGTAGCGCAGTGAGACACCAGATGTGCAATAGAGGCAAACAGGCAATATCAGGAATATCAGCAAGTTTATTCCACAGGATAGGAAAAGGCATAAACTGTACCGTGTAGCAATCCTGAGGTCAAGGGCAGGTGAAGTATAGCAAAGTCCATTAAACAAGCCGAGATCAAGGGTAGGAGAGGTATATCAAAGTCCATAAACAAGCCGAGGTCAAAAGTCCAGTAAATCCAATAAAGGGGTATCAGCATACAAGTGCAGCACGGGTATCAGCAAAACAGGTAGGTAGAGACTTGAACAATCAAGTAATGAGGCTTAGAAGTTGTGGGTTTAAATAGCCCTCTAGAAGCCAGCTCCTCCCCAACAATAACAGAGACCCCTCCCCTCCTCGGTATGTACAATGGAGTATTGACTGTCAATCACTACTCGTTCCGCCCCTGACCAGGAGTAAGTCATTATTGGAGGCGCTGACCACGCCTCCCCGCCATCCCTCCACGTGTGGCGTTTCTCCCGTGCGGTATTCGCCGCACTGGAGTCCGGGGATGCGGCCTGTCGAAGGCCGTAGTAAGCCGCGACCGTGTGGTTCGCGGTCGCGTACAACGGAGCCGCGTGGTACGCGGACGAAGTCCCGGGCGTCCCGCGACCCCACCATCGGGTGGAAACCTGTGCCGTCGACGGGGGAGTGAGGTAGGACCCTGACACATACTTTGATGGTGAGAAGCATGTATGCCAGCTGAACAGTTAGTGGTAAAATGCATTAGATGCCATGCACAAAGGACTCCAATATACATAAAAGAATATGGTGGACTAGAAAGGAGACTTGGAGTGGAGTGGTCTTGGAGAGTGCCATTCAGCAGCGCTTCTACTGTATATGATGGGATCTAACCAAGGATTACTTGGCCATTAACAATAGACTTTCTTGAATAAACATGTTACTGCTGGATTGGATTGGTATAATTATGCTAATATGAATTTTCATTTTAAAATTAACTGAGTCTGTTATATAAAAATTTCAGGCTCATTTATTTATTTTACATGTATTTATTTCTGACCATTTTACAGCCGCTGAACAGGCAAACATTTTTAGCTGTGCTGCACTGCAAGTACTTTACTTTCCCACGGTACCTTTGACTATAATTGGGATTTGATCACATAAAGCAGAGGGAACATTTTTGTGGATAAAATGCTATACATAACTACCCAGATCTGCCATCAGAAAGATCCATGTGTCATAGGCCAAATAAAAATAATTCTGAATTAATAAAAAAGGACATTTAAGAAATAATTAGACAAGTTGTACCTGCTTTTTAAAATGTATTTATTTACATTGATTCTTGGTGCTTTAACCCCTTAAGGACAATAGGGGTTTTTACTCGTAGTATATTGCGGGACAATGGCTCTTTTAACGTTTTTCAGTGTTACTGTTTAGCTGTGATTTTCTTCTTTCTCATTGCGTGCTTCCACACATATTATATATTGTTTTTTCCAGGACAAACAGGGCTTTCTTTAGATACCATTCATTTTATCATATCATCTAATTTACTATACAAAAAATGATAAAATATGGGGATTTTTTGTTAAAAAATTACTTTTTCTCACTTTTTAAACAGAAAACTTTTACTCATCTGCAAACACTAATGAAAAAACCTGCTAAATAGATTCTACTATTTGTCCTGAGTTTAGAAATACCCAATGTTTTTATGTTTTTTTGCTTTTTTCTGCACGTTATGGGGCAATAAATACAGGTAGCGTTTTGCCATTTCAAAACCTTTTTTTCCAAATCTGGTAATTCTTCCCCCCATGTGCCATTTCGGGTATCTTTGAAGCCGGCCAATGCAATTTACCCGATGAAATCATATATTTTTAAAAACTAGACACCCCAAGGTATCTGAAATACTGGTATTTTAACCCTTTCCATGCACTAATTTTACCACCACCCTTTGTGAAACTTTGTGGTAGTAAATTTTTTTTGTATTTTTTTCACACATGTTGTACTTCAGGTATAAATTTATCGCCCCTGGTGTATGTCCGTGTCAAACAACACCCCAATATGTGTTCAGTAACATCTCCTGAGCGCAGTGATACCCCCCCATGCATGGGTTTGTAGGGTTATTTGGGAGGTAAAAGGCCGCCTTTGTGAGGTGTGTATTTTTTTGCCATTTAGACATCTGCCCCATGTCCCATATTTGGGACATCTTTGAACCCGGCCAATTCAATTTACCCCATCAACTCATATATTTTTTAATACTAGACACCCTATGGGCATTTGTAATGTCAATATTTTAACTCTTTCCATGCTGGAATTTTTGTAAAGATAAAGAATTTTAGGACTTGCTTATTAAAAACTTTTCTTTTTTTATTTTGGTGACAGTGGGGATTTTTACATCTTACCATATTTTTTTAATTTTTTTTAAACATTTTTGACCCCAATTTTTTTTTTATGTTTTTTTTTAAATTTTTTTATTTTTTTTTTATTACTAGTCACTCTCATTAGTGAGCTGGGCTCCATTGACCTTGCATGGTTGGATGCAGTACCTGCATTCAACCTGCAGGAGGAGCTCGAGAGTTCTCAAGAGGGTCTGGATAGACCCTCTGTGAACTAAGATCTATTGTTAATGCCATCATGTGAATGACGGCAACGTCATTCACAGGATGGCACTTGTGGTTGCTCCTCGGAGCAATCACAAGGCGATCGGGGTAGGGGGGTAGTGTTGCTGGCATGCCTCGATACTGAGGCATGTCAGCAACACAGTTTATGCTTAGGAAGCGATTCCGATCGCTTCCTAATCAGTTTTAGCCGGGCGCCGCTTTTTGCTGATCGGTGCGGCGGCGGCCATTTTTCTTCTGGGGAGGGCTGCCACTTGTGAGGCTTCCGTGGATGCTGCAAAGCCGCGATCGCGGCGATGCAGCTATTTAACGGCAGCCCGTACATGTACGGGCATTGTCGTTAACACGTTGCACGGCAACCCCGTACATGTACGGGGATTGTCGTTAAGGGGTTAAAGTTAACAAATCACATGCAAACAATCACTTGTAGTGTATGTGGAAAGGTTGTGATATGATGTATATAGTCACTAAACCTATATTGAGAAGAGCAGGTTTTACAAGCAGCAATAGATAAAGATACAGCACTCAGGGGCCTTTACAATATAACAATTTTATCATATTTCAACACAGTAGGTTATTAATCATGAATGGAACTGGAAGCATATGGGCATGTCTAAAAACAACCCTGTTCTGATGTGCATGAAAGGAATATATTTTGCTCGATTATAAGACAAGGTTTTTTCCAGAGCAAATGCTCTGAAAAATACCCCTCGTCTTATAATCAGACCTCAAATAGGTCTGACTATGAGACTAAGATCCAGATCTGGATCCTCCTGTGTATGCCCCCCCCAACTTACCGGTGCTTCTGAGTCCCGGTGCTTAGTCCGGGCAGCGTGTAGAGCTCTACGCGATTCGTGTAGAGCTCTACACGCTGCCCGGACTAAGCATCGGGGACTCAGATGCAGGGGACCTGGTCCTCCTGTGCTATGCCCCCCCTCAACTTACCGGTGCTTCTGAGTCCCTGGTGCTTAGTCCGGGCAGCGATTCGCGTAGAGCTCTACATGCTGCCCGGACTAAGCACCGGGGACTCAGATGCAGGGGACCTGGATCTTCCTGTGCTATGCCCCCCTCAACTTACCGGTGGATCTGAGTCCCCGGCGCTTAGTCCGGCCAGCGTGTAGAGCTCTACGCGATTCGCGTAGAGCGGAAGTTGTCTACGCGAATCGCGTAGAGCTCTACACGCTGCCCGGACTAAGCACCGGGGGACTCAGAAGCTCCGGTAAGTTTCGAGGGGGGGAGTGTTAAATGGGGGGCATAAGGCATTTCTGGAGCCAGAGTGCTCTGTGAAATGCCTTTTAACCCCCTTAATGCCACTCTGCCTCCAGAAATGCCTTTTAACCCACTGTACGCCACTCTGCCTCCTGAAATGCCCTATACCTCCCTATATGCCACTCTGCCCCATAATATGCCTTTTAACCCCCTAAATGCCAGAGTGGCATATAGGGGCATAGGGTATTTCTGGAGGCAGAGTGGCACTTAGGGGGGTCAAAAGGCATATCATGGGGCACAGTGGCATATAGAGGGTTAAAAGGTGTATCATGGGACATGGGGAATTGTGGCATTTAGAGGGTTAAAAGGCATATCATGGGGCACGGTGACATATAGGGGGTATAAGGCATTTCTGGGGCAGAGTGGCAAGCCTGGGGCAGATGTGCATAATAAGGAAATAAGGAAATAAAAACAGAATATTTTTCTCAATCATAGCTTTTATTAACAAACAATTGTTCACATAGTTTACATTAATTAACATTTACTGGTAAAACTTTTTTCCTATAGGGTCGTCTTATATTCAGGCGTTTTCTTTTTTTCATAAATTAATATTCAGATTTTGGGGGTCGTCTTATAATCAGGGTCGTCTTATAATCGAGCAAATACGGTATATATTCTGGACTTTATTAGGTACACCTGTTCAATTGCTGGTTGACACAAATAGCTAATCAGCCAATCACATGGCAGCAGCTCAACGCAGACAACTTGCTGAAGTTCACACTGAGCATCAGAATGGTGAAGAAGGGGATATAAGTGACTTTGAACGTGGCATGGTTATTGGTGCCAGAAGGGCTGGTCTGAGTTTTTCAGAAACTGCTGATCTACTGGGATTTTCACGCACAACCATCTCTAGTGTTTACAGAGAATGGTCTGAAAAAGAGAAAATATGAGTGGCAGTTGTATGGATGAAAATGCCTTGTTGATGTCAGAGGTCAGAGGAGAATGGGCAGACTGGTTCGAGATGACAGAAGGGCAACAGTAACTCAAATAACTACTCCTTACAACCAAGGTATGTAGAATACCATCTCTAAATGTGCAACACGTCGAACCTTGAAGCAGAAGCACACCAAAATTGGACAATGGAAGATGAGAAGAACCTTGCCTGGTCTCGATTCCAGTTGTGACATTCAGATGGCAGGGCCAGAGTTTGGAGTAAACAACATGAACGCATAGATCCATCCTGCCAATGTCAATGGTTCTGGCTGGTGGTTGGTGGTATAATGGTGTGGGGGACATTTTCTTGGCACACTTTGGGCCCCTTAATACCAATTGAGCATCGTTTAAATGTGACAGCCTACCCGAGTATTGTTGCTGACTATGTCCATCCCTTAATTACCACAATGTACCCATCTTCTGATGGTTACTTGCAGCAGGATAATGCACCATGTCACAAAGCTCACATCATCTCAAACTGGTTTCTTGAACATTACAATAAGTTCACTGTACTCCAATGGCCTCTACAGTCACCAGATCTGAATCCAATAGAGCACTTTTTGGATGTGGCGGAATGGGGGTTTCCCATCATGGATGCGTAGGCGACAAATCTGTTGCAACTGTTTGATGCTATCAAGTACATATGGACCAAAATCTCAGAGGAATGTTTCCAGCATCTTGTAGAAAGTATGCTGGAAAAATGAACTATAGTTTCATATTACATATTAGTTTAAATCTTAAGCTCAGAATATATATTTTTACCAATATCAATGTAGCTGGTCACTGCATATTTTTTACCACCAAACACAGGTTTATTGTGGTCTGTTTTCATTTCAGAATTTTTATAGTAGATCCTATTTTCTATCATAAACAGTTTTTATGATTATAGGGTACATTATTATTAAGAATCTCTTATTATCTGACATTTTTGTATCTGAGTATCTGCATCTTCTATCACAAATATTTCCATCCAACTTGCAATGATGGCATTTTTATCGCACACGATTTATTTCCATGTTTTATACCTCAGGGCACAAGACTTCATTTCAAGGTAACTCTCCTAATAGGCCTAGCAAGACTCAATGTGAAGCCATGGGCAGGCTGTCACAAGTCAATGAAGAAAGAGGAACATTTTTAGAGTGACAGAACATTTTTCCGATAGGAAAGATTACAGCTCCACCTGCGCTGTTCAAAGATCAGGAGTAGAGTTATCTACGGAAACACTAATTTCAGACCCCAGGGTTCGCATTGTTCTGCACACAGAAAAATATGCCACCATATAAAAAAAAATCACATTTAATCACTTGTATTTCAGCTGTATGGTTTTCTTATTATATATAAAGGCAGCGAAGAGTAACAAGCAATCACTGAATACAAAAGTACCATTCAAAAAAGTCAATTTACGTTATTATAAACTATTTCACTTAATCTTGTATCAATTACTTTGATAGGACTGTGGCACCAAGCACGTATACTTATCTACAGTTACACAAACACAATATTACTTTTGTATACAGTATCTCTTGAAAAAAAAAGTAATATTTAACCCCTTCACTCCCCTATGGACGTACCGGTACGTCCAAAAAATGCATCACAAAAATCCCCTATGGACATACCGGTACGTCCAGCCCTTCTTGCAGCGGCAGGGACACAGCTTGGACTCCCCCCTGACAGCAGAAGCAGGTCGGGCATTCCCTTCCGGGTTGCGTCACTGCTACCCGGAAGTTCATCAGGGGATATCCTGTCCTCCGATGAGGCACAGACGCTGCGATCTCTATGCAAGTCTGTGGGGGTGTTTTTTTTTCTCATTTTCTCTAGTTTTTACTAAATTTCTCATTCTAAATTTTCAGCTAATCATCCAACTATGGTATCAAAAGAAAGCTCTATCTCTCCTTGAAAAAACAATATATAGTTTACATGGGTACACTATTCACAGGAAAAGAGAATAATCGCTGAACCGACGTATCGCAAAATTGCTTCGGGACTTGAGGTACCAAAAACCCCTGGGATTGAAGAGGTTAAATAAGAGGTTATGCATCTTTGCTGCAATTGCTGTACTTTTCTTTGTATCTGATATTTTGATATTTTGACAATAAAAGTGTCCACCTATTGGTCCATTTTTTTTTAAGAGTCTTAAATTCTATCAGCATACTTGGTTCTAGACAGGGAACGCAGGTAATGGTGGGTCATGTATGTGGGATTTTGAGAGCAACTTGTAGCATTATGGATCAATACACAAAATGTTTAGCATTCATTGGGAGTAATTTTGCTTGGAAAGTAATAGCTTTATTGAGTTAGCTGACATTTTCCTGAATAGTTGCATTTTGTGTATTGAGTAAAATGTATTTTGGCCAAAGGAATGAGCTCAATGGGGAAGTAAGGAAGTAATGGTATGGAGAAAACATGTAAAAGACATAAGGAGGTTAAAACAATGGAAGTTATAATAAATATGCAGATAAATTCAGTTAGGTTAGTACATGGATGTCCTAAAGAACCAAACTTTAAAACCATAGGAATGCAATATATGGTGGTAGAAAGATGTTAATAGGCGTGCAATGAGTAGGAAACATGAAGCTTGCTGCTGCAGGCACAACAGATCAAACACTATAGAATGTGAAGTTGAATTATGTGGTTTGACAGTAATTAGAATAGGAAATGGAAATGGAATGGTTCCAACAAAGTATTGAATGATAAAAGTGAATATGTGCCTTTTTTATCAGGTAAAAGATATAAGGAATTAAGTAAAGTTATTTAGGTACTGAAACAAAAATGGTTAAAGATGAGGATGAAGGTGAACATATGATGTAAAGTCCTATGTTTATCTATGTATATAATATATATATATGTGTAACGCTTGATCATTACAGAGAGGGTGGCAGATAAATGGAACAGTCTCCCTTCAGAAATGGTGGAGGCTAATACAATGAGAGAATTTAAACATACATGGGATAGGAATCAAACTATCCTGAATCTTGGACAAGACTATAGACTAGACTGGTGCAAATGCACCCACAACAATTTAGACAAAATTTTGCTTTTGTTTTAGGTCCCTTTGTTGTTAGACAACATATTTTGTTTGCGTCAAAAATCAGAGGGCATTTTACATTCGGAAACAAAATACATTATCACTGACAATCATTCACCCTCTAGCGCTCTTTCACACTATGTCACACTCTCACTCATGTTTTTTTACACTCTCATTAATTCTCTGTCATGTTCCTCCAATCAGGAGAGAGGGTGTGTCTAGAAGCGCCGCCATTTTGTTAAGCTCACTGGAAGG
Organism: Spea bombifrons; assembly: GCF_027358695.1. Taxonomy (NCBI): domain Eukaryota; kingdom Metazoa; phylum Chordata; class Amphibia; order Anura; family Pelobatidae; genus Spea; species Spea bombifrons. Next base: position 84,636,930 of record NC_071088.1, on the reverse strand, counting down.
CTGTATTAATGAAGACAAATTCACTAAGAAGAAAAATTCCAGAAATCTATCTGCATTATTCAGGCCTTTCTGTGCACTTCTGCAAAAAGGTGGAACCACAGGGACAGCCTCCTCCCCGTTCTGCCAATTGGGGAGAGAGTGTGCCCAGAGGCTGCGCCCATTTGTGGAAGTATGTCCACAGTGAAACAGTGGAATAAAAAAGGCACAAGGAGTCGTTGAGAGTGAGAGAACCAGAGTTTTTACACAAGGAAAAACCTGACTAGATGGGCCAAATGATTTATCAAATTCTATTTTTCGATGTGAAAGCTCCACAAAAATCCAAGCTAAAACACATCGGATAATATTATACATGTTTCTGTTCCTAGACACCTCAAATTAGCCCCATTGACAGTGATTGTCTCTCCCTATCTTTGGGGAGCTGGATAACCATTTCTGTGAGTAATTTCTTGTTTTTATTAAAATGCTTGTGTTTTGCCTATTATGCTATAAGAAGTTTCTTTGTTATTTGACACACAATTTACAGTAAAAAAGATTCTTAAATGTCTTATGAGAATACGTATACAGATCTGTATGCTAGCCCCTGAAATATGTTATCAAAACAATAGTTCTTTTTTAGATAATTCGTTCTTATGTGGGCCAGTTGGTCTGATCTACCTTGTTACCAGTTCGTTTACAATATAGAGGTCTGTGCTGAGAGCCAGACATGACATCATATAAATACACCACTGCCTACAGTCAATTAATATAATACACAAAAGCTTGGGGGGCAACACTGCCAGTGGTACTCATGCAACCCATATAGAAGGCATATAGATATCATACCTTTTCGGACATTTACTTAAGTTAAATGAAAAGAATCGAATAGTCTGAATAAAACATTTTTACTTTCAGAAAAGATGCCATCTTCAATAACCATGTTACACTTTTACCTTATTACAGTAAATGTTACATTTTAACAAATTAGTGGTATTATTATGTGATCTTCCTATCTTTGCACAAAGGCACTCCACTTTATCTTCCTTCCAAAGTAGACCAATTACTTTCTCTCAGTGTAACTGAACCGTTCACTCATAATATGTAAATCATATTATCATTGCTATTTTTACCATATTGTACATCTTTTTTCGCACCACTCATGTAACTGAAAGAAGTAGAATTGTCTATTTTTCTTATTTCTTGTTTCCATATTTTTGCACAGTACCACAAATATTTTCTATATATAATTTTCCGCACTGGAAAAAAAAATGTATGAAACCGCTACTATAACCGAACAGTTATCTATCATGAGAAATACGTTTTGACCTTTCTACCTTTAAATGTATGCTATTGTCATGCAGTCTTGTTTTACAGTAACTACTAAATTTATGATATTTACAAGTATCGATCTTGGGATATGGTGCTTGATGGTATGCCTTTCTCAGCAAAAATCAATAGAGCAATGCCTTCTTACCTTTAATTGATTATTGGTGATTTTTAGTTCCTTGTACTGCTTTTTCTCTAGAGTAATATAAACTGTTAGTGTGGCCTACGGAAGTAATTCATTTAGTGACAAGTAAGACTAAATGCTATGAATATGGAATAGTCAAACATGCAAAGGGTTATATAAAACAAACAAGTATTCATTTTTTTCTGTAGAATACTGGAAGATCATTTGTAAACAAGCATTTTAAAATTCAGTTAAATTTAATGTTTTATCTTTTGTTTCTTTTAGTTTATTAAAGGACAGAATAATAGCATCTAGTAAAGGATATCATCAGATAAGTGACAATTTTGTTTTAGGATGTGCTTAGAGACGTACCAAGTACATGATACTTCCACAAGACTTTCTATATGACTTTGGGACCTGAAATGTAAAACATTTTTAGAAAATCTGATTTATAAACACATTTAGTGTTGTATTTATTCACATTGTTACAAGCATTTAGGGCTGTAGATCTGTAATAGGTTCTTACACATTCTAAACTGCTCAAAACAAATGGTTGAGGGTTTTGGGTTCCAAAGAGAGACTATCCCTCCTAAAACGGGGCACTTGAGAGGTGGAAGCAACCATGGGCCACTAAAATCACATCGGTGGAGAGACTGCATGATACACCACCAACTGAAAATCCATTCATATGCAAGCAGCAATCATCATAGACGACTTCACCCAGCTAGACTGGTAATACTTAGATTCAAATTTAGATGATTTAACAGATTAAGTTTATAGGGGTAAGAAAATGCAGAGTTTAATGAAAAAAGCCACACAAAGTCCACACAAAGCCAGATAATCTTGTGCAACTGATGGATAGGTGCTGCCATCACAATTCTGTTACGGAATCTAGCAGAAGAATTGTTTATTTAAGTCCTCATGGCTTGGTGTTTAATAATCTCGGTTTTCAATATAATACTTTGATTGGCCATCACACCTCCTAATATATGGTGGTGTGTGGGAATGGTCCACTATTATTTTTTTCCCATGCTTTACTAGTAACTCTTCTTAGTTAGCAGAGTGACAAGGATAGTAGTTGAATTCCTTTCTCTGCTTATAGAAGGTTTCTGGTGCTTGGCTGGTTAATTATGCATAGATGAATCAGTATATACGCGTCACAGTAAATGGAATATTAGTGACATCAAACATACTTAGCTGCAGAAGACAGAAAGTGGGGGACAGAGGCTCAGACAGTGTTGGGAGGCAGCCCAGATTTGGATGACCAGCAGGGCCGGCCGAAGACTTAACGCCGCCTGGGGCAAAGTTTAAAATGCCGCCCCCCCCCGCCGACGCCGGGGGGGCGGCGGCATTTTAAACTTCGCCGACGCCATAATCTACCCCCCCCTTACCTTTAAACAGTCCTGCGGCGAGTCTCCCTGCTCTGCCACGGTGCCGGCTTGTAATGCTGAGCGCCGGAAATTGACGTCACTTCCGGCGCTCTGCATTACAAGCCGGCACCGAGACCGAACAGGGAGACTCGCCGCAGAGGAGAGAGAGAGAGGGGCGCCGAGCGGGTAAGCGAAAACCACTCGGTGCCCCTCTCTCTCTCCTCCACTTCAAAAAAAAAAACAAAAAAAAAGCGCTTGGGGCGGCAAAGTGCCGCCCCTTCTAAAGTGCCGCCTGGGGCAATTGCCCCAGTCGGCTCCATTGTAGGGCCGGCCCTGATGACCAGGTACCTTTTCTGCCAAGAATAAACCACGTTTTACATAGTTCTCTCTGCTCCATTCCCACACCATACAAAAATATACAAAGTTGAGTGGCTTTCATGTTTTTTTTTGTCCCAGTGCTACTTGATTAATGATATTTTCCTTGTTTACGTATCAGGTTAATGACTGGAACTCCTACTTCCAGACCTGTAATACGATTTTAGTTCTGTGTATTCCAAAACTACTTAATACATAACAGTAAAACACCACCTATGGACGGCTCGCTGCAGTACAGAGCATTTTTTTCCAAAATGAATACATTACACAGAGACATTCTTTATCTGATGAATGCCTTGAATATGCTAATGGAACAGTACTTTAGGCAAATGTTTTTAATAAAGGCTTTTTTACTGCTAGAAAAAAAATGAAGAGAAAAATATGGCATTCACAGTGGCCCATTTACTACTTGATATGTAAATATGCTTTATTATATATAAACCAGTTTTTCTCATGTCTACTCAAGAGTCTTAAGTTGAACATTACAGACAGATGTTAAAGCAATGCATTAGCCTTTTTTAATATATACATATATATATATATATATATATATATATATATATATATATATATATATTTACAGACCATGTGCTAAAGTTATCATATTTCATTGTACTGCTTATAAAACGGGCTCGTTTCCAGGATTTCTGCTGCTTTTTGCAATTAGTGTTTTGGAGCAAAATTGGACTAAGTTATTAAGTATTTCTAAATCATTAAGGACTTTCACAAATGGTTGAAAATGAACGCTGTGACTTGCATGCATGTATTACAACGCTTCCATTGACTGGAGGTGTGATTACACTTTGAATGCTACCTTTGTGTCAGGGGATCAACATTTCCATTCAGCTGCAGAATAAATATTTGCTTAATAATCACAAAGAGCTTGGTCTGTAAACAAAAAAAAAAGTCTCAGCTAATTTTCGCTTAAATAGAAGGTAGACAATATGGCCCAACAAGTCTCATAATGACAAGGCTCATTCATTTGGGAGTGGGTTATCATAGATTCCCATGATGAATACAACAAGGTGACCTCATTAATAAGGTCAGAACAACTTAGTTAATATGTAAACCTCCCACATGTATTTTGTTGGCAAGGATAAACTTTGGGTTGGTTTATTAAAATGTAACATTTGAATCCCTTAAGGACATCTGTGCAAATGTAGCGCTGATGTACTAGGTGTGACAGTGACCTCCTATATCCAGTGAAAACGTCAACAGAGATACAATATTCAAGATTAAACAGATATTATGTACACCGGTTTATGTATCCATATAACACTAGATAATGAACCAGATATGAACTATTTATATTAAAATATCACAAGTTAATTAACTCAATTATCTAACAGTGTATATCTATGCTGTATTAATATACAACATCAAATACAGATTATTTTAGTTTTGCTTATGAGACTGCCAAAGAATGTGTTTTATGTGACCAAAATAGGTAACCTTTTTTATTTTCAGCATTTTTAATATATATATAAAAAAGATCCATGGGAATGGAACCATAGAAGTTGAAAACAATGTTTTAAAGATACTGTTGTTAAAATTATTAAAAGTTACTTTTATGATTGATTCTTAAAAACATATTTATTACTTTTACTCCTGATGAGTCAAGTGAAATATTTTGTTAACCATATATCCTGGCTTGAATGGAATATTACATTATTTGAACAAGTGTACACGATTCACAGCAGACCCTTCAAGGACGAGATAACAGCTGAGTAATAGCAATTTGTGGCTACGGACCATATACATTGATAGCCTGTGTGCAGTCTGCTCTGTTCACATGGACTTCTGAGCATTATTTTCTACTTAACAATGCACTTGTGTTGAAGCAGCCAGAATTGGCATTAAATCCAATGGCACTGGCTATGGGGCCTAAAGCAACCAAGAGGGTGGACTGTTGGGTTATTGACCATTTTGTTCATTATCACATTATTTGTTTTTATGTAAACTATGTTATGTGATTCATGTGTTATGCTGATTCCTACCTTCTAATTTTTATTTCATTATTATGCAATTTATTTTTTATATACTCAATGCTGGGGGCTATCTATATAAAAAAAGACACCATAGGAGTCAAAAGAGCTAAGTACACAAAAGCTACTGGTTGTTGTATCTGTGGTGTGTTTACCACCAGTGCAGACACATATCTTATCTTAAGCTGTCTTGAGATAGTATATTAATTCTCTCTACTCCAGAGGCCTCCATTTGTATCGCCTTTATCTTCTGTTCTCAATGCTCCTATTGCATTTCAGGCTGTTTGCCTGTTTACTTGTGTCATTTCTCTTATAGTTTTCTGCCTGCTCCAATAACTGTCCTGTAAGGGACATTGAACGGTTTAAGAGTGACTAAATACTGAGGCAAAGAAAATGCCTAATCTGCTTTTTAGCAAATATAAAACTGCTGCTGCAACATACCTTATTATAGCCTATACTAAATAAAGCATGGTTTGTGAACAGAATGCAAGACCTATTGCAGATGTTTTACCCCAGGCTATGAGGGTTCTACAAAAAATGTTACACTACACATTTGAGAAATGTAACCCTATGGTGATCTTTTCCTTCAAGAAGACTACACATAAACTTAAATAACATGCATGAAAAAAAAGTTTGCGCCTAATACATCTCCAGGATGCCTGTTGATTTTGTTTTATAATTATAATAAAAAACGATCGTTAAAAAACAGCCTCTGTGTATCTGTGATAGACCTCTCCCAGTAACATTCTTGGTTTCTCCTGGGAACTATCACGTTGAACAGCCCACTCTCTATATATAGCCAAATGTTGATTGAAATGACTGGTTGTGGAAAAATAAAATTGTATGAAATTAGTAATAGCTCAGTTTGTGTTCTATTATAAAGCACAGGAATGCACAGAACAATTTTGGACAACCAGTGGTGTAATAACAAACACTATGCACATGCCTGGTAATAATTGCCGACAAATTCCAACAAGCAGATGTCATTAGCGCTCTATAGGATCAACAAGACGGCGTGTGCTTAAAGGTACTCTATGGTCATCATATGTACTTTAATGCATATGATAGCTAAGTGTCCCATTTCAATTATGCCCCCCCCAAACACATGTCCTCCTTGCCAGTGCCAGCTTTTGCCTCCTCCTGAGAGCTGTGGTATCCCTTCATCTTATTATACTGTGAGCTTTGGTTATTTGCAACTTCTGTTTTACTGTTTGTTCTTGTATCCTTATCGGTGTGTCTCTGCCTAGAATATTTAAGGGTACAGTCAAGTCTTCATATACATTTTAATGTATATGATAGTTGAGTGGGCCTTTAAAATTTTCATGTGGTCCCTTTTTAAAATGGATGGATGGATTCCGCATGTAAATCCCTCTCCCAATATGCATTTGCCCCTTTTCCACACTATACTGCAAATTGGCTTACAGGAGATATGGTAGAACTCATCTCCTGCCACGTGGTTTACTCAATCTGGCTCAGCTAGGGTTGTGAGTCTCCCCATGTGAAAAAAAGGAGCCAGTCAGTGGCTCAAAACATCAGACCACCTAGGAGGTGTTTGTGTTCAAAAAGTTTTTTTTTTCTTTTACATTTTGAAGAATGCATACTAAAGTACTCACAAACTACATTAATATGAATACTTTGTTGTTGGGACTGCATTTTATTTTGTTTGCTCTGTTTTAACAATATATTCGTATATGAAGTTTCCTTTGCCATTTTTAATGGGCTGTGGTTACATACATGATCACCAGCAATGCTTACTGTTTTGTCATACAATTTGGTGTGTTGTTTCTTATTCCTTTTTATGTGATTCGGGGATGTCATGCTTCTAAATTTTCTATAAATATAAAAAGATACAGGTGGAAATTAAAAAAAAAAACAAAACAAAACATATTTAATTCTGACAATTTTACTTTGTAAATTGTACACAAATGATGTTAAATGTATTTGAGTTGAAATTACACCATTTTCTAATCATCTAATCTTACGTACAAAACATTCTTTGTCTTTCTTTGCTTAATATCCAGCAAGGGCTCCCTTAGTCTCTAGGGAACTACTAAGTGCTTCCACTTGTGTAATGGTACATTTCAAAGGGGAAATAAAATATAAATGAAGTAGAAAAGGGCTTGTGTTAATATTTTGCTAGGGTGCTTTAATTGCTTACATGCATCCAGACGGCTGATATTTCTTCATGATAATTCAAGTGATACAGCCAGGATGTGTAGGGTTCAGTATGGGTCAATGGCTCCCTATTGAATGCCCTTCTGTCCTTACATTTCAAATTAGAGGCTCTCATGAGGCACACTTTCTCAGCATTAGTTCACACACTTGTTACAATGGTTGGTGAAGAAGCCTGAAACCTTTTCACCGTGACCTTCTAGTTCCATGAATGAAACATACCCTCTTGTATATTGCTGCAGGGAAGAATTAACTGTATGTTTTGCATTGAAATAACAAAGCAGCAGGAGAAAGAGTCACTGACCCATAGCTGAATTCTCTGTGTGTATTCTTACATGCTGGAGCATGCATTCAGTTATGTCAATAGTATATTCCTTTTATTTATTTTTTTTAAAGGTTTCATTATATATATATATATATATATATATATATATATATATATATATATATACATATGTATACCTATGCCCAATCCCAGACAAAAGAAAAAACGAAGGCAATGTAATGTATTAAAAGGAGTGGACAGGACAGCTTGTCTCGGGCAAGATTACTCTGAATTCAATTTCCTGTGGAGAGAGCAGAGCTTATGTCCTTAATAAAATTTTACTTGTAATTTCCTTCTCTTCATCACTTTTTCAATGAGGCGACAAAGTGTCCAAACCTCAGGGCCAGAGGCTGTTGAAAACCAGAGAGGCTGATATGTGTTTACCTCATTGTGTTCAAATACCTACAACCGACGTTTCTGAAAGACTTCGCACTGTATTTGCGTTTACCTCACGATCTTTATTGTACACAGCAGTACTGTAATAAATGAAGCATGCTTTCAAAAAATATTATATAACCTCCTGCACAGCGCTGTTCTTGTGTTTCTTATTTTTATCCTGACTCACATTTCACTTTGAAAAAATGAATAGGACAAGACAGATACCAAAAAAAACAAACACGAATTATATAAATAATGCACTCAAACCATAGTGCTTCGGATTAGATAGTAAGCTCTTCAGGTCTGCAATGGGTTTGCTTGATAGGATTTTCATCACAATAGAAAAACATAGGTGTTAGATAAATCCTAATGTAGTAAAGAGTGGATTTTTGTTTTAAATGGATAGAGTTGATTTTTAAAGGAAATTATCTATGCTTAAAGGGACATTGTATGTCATTGTATGTACTTTAATGCATTTGATAGCGAAGTGTCCCATTTTAATTAAGTTTTCTCTCCCTTGTACATTCACAGGGCCTTCCACCTCCCCTATATGATAGGCTCAGGAGCTATGGGATTAGTTTTTTGTTTAACCAGTCTGACACCTTTCTAGACTGGAAATGTGCTTGTGGTCTCATAGTATATTGGGGTTGTATATGTAAAAAAAAAAAAGGATTCCGGTTTAAAAAGTGATCTTATCAACTAAACAGTCCAGTCAGCAGGTTTTTAAGTGGTCAAACTAAGTAGGTGTTTTTAAAACTAATAATGAATTAAAAGGACTCCTTATGCCAGAACTCAACACCAGCATTATGGGTCATGAACCACCTATGGATACAATTAAAATGTAAAAAATGGTATATTAAGGACTATTTTGTTAATATACCTAAATATGGGGTACAGGATTACAAAAAAAGGCTAACGTAAAGAAAAATACCAAATATCAATTTAGTCTGACATATGGCTGCCATCTGGCACCAAAATTATGATAAAAGCCAGATCAATACAGTGTAAATTGTAGAACTGGAGAAAATCAGCTAAAAGCCTAGACTGCCTAAGATGTCTCTTTTAAATTGGTTTAAGAACCATTTTAGGCAGATGGGCAATCTCCCATAACAATTAAGAATCCTTCACCAGCTGGACCTGTTTCTACAACCAAGAGTTAGGTTACAATACAATGTAACCACCTATTGCCCTGGAAAAACTAATATTAATCAAAAATGGGCTTAGTGAATTATATTATACAATGTACAGCTTCCTGCCACAACACATTGATTTATTGATACAGTTTCATTCTTCTGATATATAAGAACAAACAGAGCAAATTCCTGCCTGCGGTAACAGCACACCCTCGCTAACAGACTACAGTAGGAGTTGCACATTTTTTTCAGTTTTTGTATATAATCAATTTTTACTTTTTTAATAACAATTGAATACATGACCTGATGGCAAGGAGATTTATTCTTTAAGGGCCAAGTTTACTGATGATAATTTCTTGCAACAGCGGTAGTGGTTAACACAGTGAGAGAATTTAAGTATGCATAAAATAGGTATAAGGCTATCCTGGACATGAGAAAAAGACAAGGTCCAAGGACAAAGACGTTTTATGGCAAGTAAAAAAATGTTAGACAATAGGTTATATGCTGTAATAAAGATTTTTTTTTGGAAAGGCAGTTTTACACAAGTGTTCATTTTCAATAATTTAGAATAACAGATGAATGGCTACAAGAAAAACTTGCTTTTTCCCCCCGAAAAGTTCAAAGGTAAGAGCACTGTGAGATGCAAATTCTACAAAACTTTGGAAAAAAGAAAGGGCCTCCACTTGTGAGAGCAAGGGGCAACGTAGCTATGCATAGCTGTTTAAATTCCTGTCTGAGTTTGCTGTATAGAAAGGCACAGCCAGACACTTCTGAATTCTTTAGGGTGTGTACGACAGAAAATCAGTACTCGTGCTATTCTAATGCTAAGTGGGACCGATGTGGGGTAAACAAATTGCCGCTATAACAGAAAGGGTGAGGCCTGTTTTCTAATAACAACTAAAGAAGGCCTTGGCAACATTCACAATTGGTCCCAGAGTAGAAGATAGAAAACAATTAAACTTGGCACTGGTTGGTTAAAATCATAAGAGTGTGATAAACTTCATCAAAACGCAATTATTTTTCAAAACAACTATCACTATCTTCACATATGAAGAAATGTCGATACTGTCTTCATTTGATAAATGTCCCACTTTAAGCTTTGCTAATGCAATGCATGCTTTGTATATTCACTTTTAAAATGTCACTGTTGTCCAAAATGTGTCTGTGTTTTGTCATAATGTGAAAATGCAGCACATTTATAAATTAAAAGGCAAACCAGGCCCTTAAACATATTAAAGCATTTCCACATGATGTAGACTTGAAGTTACTTGCATTTATTATTTTTTGTGTGTAAATTATATATACTGATTGAGCAATAATTTCCAGTTGGCCCCTAGTCAGTGAACCACCTTGCAATGGCACAGAAAAGTCCTCAGTGAAAGCCCCATAATGATATTTTTAAGGAATTAGTAAACCAAGGTTATTTTCAGTAAATTTGGTCCTTAAAGAATAATCACGTTGAGCATGTTGTGTGTAGAAAATGATGGTTGAAGAGAATTATGCATTATGAAGGGTCAACCTTGTGAACTTCTCTTGTAAGAAGAGCATGGTTGGCCCTGGATAATCAATAACTAAATCAATGAGAAGAAGGATCAGACGTAGACCACAAGGAACCGAGGCAAGAATTCCAACTGGTGCACTCCTTTTCCTTTTATTTTTTTTACCTAGCAACATGCTTCACTTAAAATCAATGACTTTTATGGCCTTAAAATGAAAAAGGTTAGTGCTAAGAAGACAGGCACTGTGTCTTTCAGATATGCAGTCTGTATTACCTAAATACTGCTTTTTATCCATTAAAAATGTCCTGTATTTCTTCCGATTAGCGCCTGGCATACTGCAATAACATAATTCACTGTAGAGATCAAGTTGCACTATGTACACGCACACGAGGAGCACTTAGAAACCAGGATACAGGTAACTGTGATGCATACTACTTAATTCCAAGATTCTCCAGGGGAAACCAGGGCAGCTGCTTGGACCCCTGTTATTCAGACATAGATTGTTTCAAGAAATATCCCCAAAATAAATAATGCATGAGGATAATCATTATGGTTGGCCATCATAATATGTAGTGATGTGCTGGATGTTTAGGCCACAACAGATGGAGAACAGCAAGCCATAAAGTTCACCCTACTGCCTACGGAAGCTAACCTGGTCTATCAGGTATCAGCCGATCAAGAAGATTGTAGGCTTGACTTGCATATGCATTTATAGAAGCATATTAGTCCCTCTATAACACAGCCCAAGTTATTAAATTAGCCCTACTTGGCCTTCAGGTTCCCTATAGCTCCACCGTTCAATGAGCTAGTTAAAACTGAGAACTCCCATTAATATTATGGAGAACTGTGCCAAGTTGGCAGAATGTCCCTGATTTAGAGGACCGTATTAATTTAAGCTCCCTGCATCTTTCAAACAATTATAATTATTAGTAATAAAGAGAACATAGGTACCACTCGAAACAATATATATGAACTGATGTTACTAAATCAGTGTAAGCAGTAGCACATTCTATATTCTGAGTTATTATCCACCTGCAACTCGACACTTTTCTAATAACATTCCAAAGGCAGATATTAAATTATCCAAAATTATATGTCATTCATTTGTTAAAAAATATACTTGTCATGTGACTATGGTTATTTTCTTTTTTTTTTTTTTTTGTTCTCTTTTTTTCGAGTGAACATGACAAGAAATCTGTTGCATAATACTCTATCAATTTCAGAAATAGCTTATAAAATGCAATTATCAGCTGGAAAGCAATTAATGTGCTTTTGCTGTTTCTCAGGAATTGAGTTTTAAATTACTACTCATTTCTCACCCCCCCCCCCGTTCGAATCCACAACTAGTCCTTCTAGCTCCGTAAATGTAACTGACACTTGGCAAGCTTGGCTTTGTAATGCAACCTTCTTATTTACCATACAAACAGGCCCATAGAGTCACGTTAAATGCTGCATTCATCTGTGCTTTATGCCTACTGCAAAACTGTAAAACTGCTAGTGCAGCTGGGATTTACTTCTTGAAGAAATGCCTTTTCGTAAAGAAAAGAAGAGAACAAAAAAAACAAACCAGTAAGGTACATATAATGAGTTACAATCAAGGAAGATGTGACCTCCTGCAGTTTGAGACCATTACCTTGCACTTACAAGAATGCTGCCAAAGTGAATCTCTATTCAGAACACAATTATCATGGCCTTAGCCACAAACAATAATGCTGATGATACATCACAATAGTGTTCTGTTATTATCTATTAATGCACCGATCTGATCAGGCATTCCTTTCAGTTGCCCCAGAAGGGTTGGAAACTCGCAAAGTGCATTGTTATCCTTCATTCCCACTATCCAGCTGTTCACACTGTTTCTATTTGTACTTAACCCTATAAAGACAGAATAAACTGCATTGCTTTGTACAGTCCCGTTCTGCCCCTCCGCCAAAACAAGAGACCTACAAACAAAGATACATCTATTATCATACAAAGTGATTCTTCACATTGTGTTTATATGTACTGCTACAGAAACTACTACATACATAGTTCCTTTTATTCAAAGAAACATGCAATTTGACAGCAGAATAGAACAGTTTGCCCATCTAAACTATCTACTAAAAACCACGTTTGTCCTTGGCTTTGTCTTACCTTCAAAAATAGACTTATGCCTACCTCATGCATGCTTAACTCATTACTCCTTCTCTGGAAGGCTGTACACATGATATCTAATTATTCAATGGACCATGCATTTATATGAATATTTACTTTTTTATCCATTTTAATTTTGGTCGCTAGTGGTAACGATGGTCAAAACTTGAAAACATCTTCCCGCATACGTGGTACGGGAAAATAAGTTGGCGGCCTTTAGGATCAATTAAGAAAGAAGAATTTGGTGGCAGATAATTACCATTCTGGCTGCTATCTAATCTGCCCATTTATAGTCTATAGTCTGCCTATTTTACAATACATAGCATTATAGCGTGAATTTAAAACAAAGCCTAAAAATCTAAAAGTGTTATATAGATTAGTATACGCATTTGCCTTTACAGTTACTAGCTACTTTGAATATATTTTAATATGGCTATAGGCGCATGTGTTTTTCTGAAGAAAAAAAAAGTACATTGTGGCATGGTACAAAAATATGGCAGTTGGGTAATATGGAAATCTGCAGATTTATCAAACCATAGTAAATATGAATTTAATAATATTATCCTCACTACCTATGGAAGCACTAATATCCCTATAAAAGATCCCCAAAATAATAAAAGACATCGTACTTTATATTTAAGTTTCCAATGTGTGTAAAGGAAAAGCAGCATACCCGCTGTACTGGTTTGTGACGGTCTTATTGGTAACGGTTCAAACAAAGCCTTGGTTTTCCCACCAAACACACCTGCAGGAGATGTCATAATAAAATATATGTCCTGCTTCTGTGGAAAAAAGGGCGTTTCTGAAATCGAGTGCCACAGTAACCAGGCAAACTTCAAAGCACTATTGTTTGATCATAAAACCCACGAGGAAATAATGCTAGATGAAAAATGCAGCAATATGATAATAGGTCTATAGTTTCACAAATGCAGTGGTAACAGGCCTTTTCATTAATTGTCCTTCGCTGAATGTTCTCAGACTACTTTGTCACACCTTATTTATGTCCACAAAAATGTGTGGCCGAGGATGGGCTTTGTATCACTTGGAAAACAACCAAAAGACATATAACATCTTGCAGTTCTCCTTTTTTCAAAACCATTATACTGCAAAAAAAAAAGTTAAGGATATTGTGAAACGCTTGAATATGTTCAGACTGGGCTTGTGGCCTAACATTCAAACTTTAGATTACAATTCTTGACGAAACTCCTAAAGATACACAGAATGGCAAAAGGGATGCTGTGAATACTAAAAGTATCATCAGTGGACAATTTTTACTGCCATTTTGTTTTCTTCTATGAAAATAGGCTAACAAGTACAGTACATATAAAGGATAACAATACAGTTAAAGAGACGTTCCAGTGCCTCACGCAATCCCACCAACAAAGAATGACTATTAGAGTACATTGTAATCAGGGCAATCCCTAGTGTGGTGGAGGTCCCAGGGTGACTTGATTTTTGCTGGCCCCCCTGATTGGTTACAATGCCCTGTTCCCTCTGTGCCTTTTTCTGCAATGCCTATCACTTTTTAGATGGCTGTAATAGTACATAGTGTTTAATAAATATGTTATTAGATTGGCACTCCAGTTATTATATGCACTTTAATTCATATGATAGCTGTCTGGCCCCTTTACACTTTTGGGCGCCCATTTTGCAAATGCATTTGCCCCTTTCCCCACCTTCCCAGCTGTTTGCAGTGCAGGAGATATGTTTGGCCGAATATATCTCCCTGGACGTGGTATACTTACGGCCAATCAGCTCCAGTGCTGGCTCGGCGAACACTGTTGGCAGGAGGTATATTGATTTTAGTGGGAGCGCTTTCCTGCCACTGATTTAAGCATTCATTAACATAAAAGGACATTAAAATGCATATGGTGGCTGGTGTGTTCTTTTAAAAAGAGTAAAATTGAAAACTTGAAAAAAAAAAAACCATTACAAAGAGTTTAACGTTGAACTTTTAATATGGCTATTTTAAGGTTAACAATACAATGCTGGACCTATGTTTTGTCCCTTACCGTCCTGTAATTTCCCCTGGAAATTATTTTCACTGTGAAATATCTTCCCCTGTGGCTTGAGCTAAAACCACTTTATCATTCAGGAAGAATATCTGGAAATTCCTGCAGCTCTGTGTCTGAATTAGGGAAGAGGGCCTGCCCTGCTTGTGGCAGTAAAAAGCACAATTGTTTGTATAGGATCAAATCAAACACACAGTCAAGACAAATGGCTGAATTTTCAACAGGGCTATACGCGAAAAACGATTTGCGGAAGCTTGGAAATGCGGTTTAGATTCTACTTACAA
Organism: Spea bombifrons; assembly: GCF_027358695.1. Taxonomy (NCBI): domain Eukaryota; kingdom Metazoa; phylum Chordata; class Amphibia; order Anura; family Pelobatidae; genus Spea; species Spea bombifrons. The sequence continues at coordinate 84,621,838 of NC_071088.1, read as the reverse complement.
GTGAAGCTTTAAAACGAGTAGAACAAAGGCTATATATATTTATATGTCAAAAAAAATGCGGTGATACCTTTCGAGAGTTATATTTTCTTCATCAGGTCTGATTGCTTCAGACCTGATGAAGAGAGGATATCTTTCGAAAGCTTCTTCTCTTTTAAATATTATGTTAGTCCTATATTTTTGACATTGTGTCTACCGGACTAATACAGATTAACCAATATATATACATATATATATATATATATATATATATATACATATATACATACATACATACAGATCTGGGATATTTATACATACAAAAACACAAATGCAAGACTTTAGAATGACGAAAAATACCCTGGTGCAATCTCTTGGACAAATACTTTCCAGAGTACACTGCTTTATTTGTGACAGACTACTGATGTTTCAGTTACATACCAAAAAAACAGGCCACTGTCCAGACAACACTTTATCAGTCAATACTCTAAATATATGTACTTGCCCAACCCGGTGATCAGATACCAAAGCCAGCAAAACCGGTGTAACCAACAGTATATACCCTCGGGGGTACAGCACGGCCAACCCCCATGGTTCCCATAAAAAAACTCACCAAAAAGACAATGGAGGACATATAGTTAGTTTTCTAATTTCTACATCCAATATTTGAGATAATTTTAGCTCGATCTGCACCACCACAACAACCAACAGTGGTAGCAAATCAATGCCCGCAAAGCTATACTATGGGATGATCTAGCAGGCCAAAATGCTGATACATAAAATATGTTCTTAACAATAAATGACCACACATATTGCCCACGTGGGAAGATGGATGATATTCTTTGTATATTTAGAAGCTGTGGAATACTTAAGACTTCATCCCAGTCTACAAGCAGGGTCATTATTTTTATCATCATTATAAATAGAATTCAGTTCTTTGCCATATTCTTCTCCTCTCTCACAGCCTGATACAGAGAGGTGTGGCAGAATTGGACCATTTCCTAGAAATTCACAAAACAGAGATTTTTCCATGCTACAGTGCCTATAATTTCAACGTACTAATTGCGTTATGGTTGCACGACTGCAGCAACAAACAACAAATGATCAAAAGTGACATTCATATTTAACCCGATTCTGCTAAGTGGTTTGGTATTTGTATGTGGCATATTTTTTCCTCCCCTCAAAATGTATCACGGAAAAGTCCCATGTTGATGAGAATTTCATATGATCTCATTTCCCTGTCCCCAGCCTTCTGAAAGTGAAACTAGATGGCTGTGTGCTTATCATCGGCCCAGCCGCGTGTGTGTGAGTCACAGGGAAATTATAGTGACATAGATACCATACCAAAATAGCCAGTCTCTACTAACATTAAAGGTAATAAGGTAAAGAGGAAGTCTACCCTACTTGTACATAAGAGTGGAGAGTAGGCCTTTGCTAAGGGCCTTGATGATAAACAATGAAACAACTTCCAGTATATGCTCCGAAGGTATGGATTTATGTGTAATCATTGTGCTAGATTTTGGTGAACAACCTGTTGAATGGCAGCGAAGAACAAAGGTGTATCGATCAGATTCATGTCTTCCATATTGGGAAGCAGGCCCACGCTGGCCATCTGACACACCGGTAAACGCACCAGATCTGCCACTCCAGCGGCAAATAGGGTACTGGATTGGGAGGCCACTGGTTGGATACGCCCAGCCGCGTGCTAGACAAGCATAAAAATGTAAAGCGCAGCCGTCGACCACATTTATGTTATTAGATGGCAGTTGGCCTTTAAGTGCCAGGGCCACATCATTGGCCCCGGTCCAGTCGTGTATGGCAGTAATAGAGACTGGCGCAGGATTCATTTAAAATAGCTTAAGCAAACTTGCCTCGGAGTGAAAGATGGGTTACCAATAATTGGGAGAAACTCTAGATTGTAAGCTCTTTGGGCAAGGCCCTCCTCACCTGTTGTTTCTGTAAGTCAAATTGTTATGTTACCAATTATTTGTTATGTCCTGTTTACCCATTGTTCAGCGCTACAGAATATGATGGTGCTATAAAAATGATAATAATAATAACTCTTAAGATTGTTATTTTGGGCTCAATACAGTAAAACCTACCCATGGAAGAAACCCTCAATGAACTGGAAGCAAGGTCATGCCCAATCACTCTTACAAATCCAAAAATAATAGACATTTTGTGATTTACTGAATGTAGACTTGAAGGCACTGATTTTATGTACTTATCAGGAATGTGTAAAATAAGCAACCAGGAAGTTCACAATTATTGCAATTTGACACAAAAGACCAAATTTTCTAACAAGAACAGATCTCCGTGTGAAGCGGTAGGGACTTTCTTTTAGAAAATCTATAGAAATCAGCGTTCAATGTCGGGTGTGAAACGCCTGGTAGGTTCCGCCTCCGCTGCAGTGTCCTGCTGGAAAGTAATAACATGGAATTACAGAGGTGCAGTAACGATCGTGATCTCGCCGTTGGGCTGCGTGTCAGATCTCAGGAATGTGCCCATCCTTGTTCGGTGAAATAAACATAGACTGTTATACCGCAGGAGGGAGGAGAGCTTGGCCGCCCGGTGTCTCCGGAGACTCCAGTGAGAGATCGGCGCGGCAGGAGGTGGGCGCATCACATCACATGGGGAAGGTGACTCCAGATGTAGCCCAGCCGGATCGCGGAAACTGCATATGCTGCTTTACAATCCAACCCGCCGGCTTCTCCCGCCGAAGCACCTGTTGCGACCGTTTAGTGTTTCAGCTCATATGCCATTAAGTGGGCAGCTGGCGGGCAACATGACCTGGAGATCGGGCATCAGCATGCTACTACCCTGGGGGCACAGTCACATCATATGCTCACTGCGGGCTAGTGCGCCATGATTAACCCCTGGGCAGCCGCGTTACGTTAGTGTATGTGAACATCAGCTAAACCCTGCGCCCTTCACACTTTTATCTTGTACATGAACCCAGTGCTTGTCTAGATCGCTTAGCTATACGATCCTTCCAAACACACACCGTGTACTTGGACACAACCCACCATGCAACCACTTTGTTTACACATTATGCATACTCTCCCTACCCAATAGCCTCTCCTCGCTCATACCGCAGCCTTCCCGTACCATCCACATACCCATCACTGGAATTTCACACCCAACCGAATTTACCCCTCCCCTCCAAACAAAGTTATCTCTCCTTCTGTGGGCGTGACGCGCGCGGGACTGTCCCATTGTGAAAGCAGGTGGCTGGCGCTAGCCCGCGCGCTCGTGCACGTTTCCCTCTAGATTGCGCTTCGATATACTTGAGGTCCTGCAGCGCCGCGAGGAGGACAGCGGGAAGCACCTGCTCGAATTGCGCGTGCACTCCAGCTGCCCTGCACATGAGGCTCTCAATACTGAACATGTACTTGCAATATGCTGAAAAAATATCCAACACTATCTGTATAGCAATAGTGGAGTGACCCTTATAATTAAAGTGTTAATTAAGTCACCCTGTAGACCTGTCCGTAGCGTATGTACGGTATACGTTTTGCATTAGTTATATAAAAGCATGTAATAATCAATGTAACTAGCCTTATCTCTAGTGGCGCGTGTGTGAAGGCACCTGGGCAGGTGTGTTCTGTTTTAACTTGAGCGCGTGCACGCACGCAAAAACAGTAGCCAGTGGTGCGCGCCTGGCTCGTGAGCGCGCAAGGGTTGGCTCACTTAGTTGTTGGTTAGAGAGGAGGGGGGAGTAGCAGAGCCAACAGATTGGAGAGTCAGTCTGAGGGACCGGCGGCAAAGGGAACGGAGCTTTCTTGTGTGGACACCCAGCTGTGAAGCACCTGCGAGGACTGCCTTTGAGTCCGTGTTAGCCATCCTCCCGGGAGAGTCTTTTAACTTGTCCTGTTAGTAAACGAGCTCAGACGCGGGACTCCGCTAACTTCTCCCGACTCCAAGTTTGTGTACCGGGGATAAGGCTTCCACCCCCACATTACCATCGGATCCCCCGGACTTGTTTCTGTCCTTGTGGCTCTGGTTTTTAATCACGTACCTCTGTGAGGTTTTTTTTAAACGCGTACAGCCCGGGAAAAGGGCGCCTGGTGGGTACATCGTGTCTGAGGCGATACCACGGGGCACGGAGCCAGGTGATACGCGGGCGGGAGCCGCTGGTGCCCTCCACTGTCCTTTCCTCCTATTGTAATCCCCGGCGGGACCGGGCATCTCTCCTCTCGGCTGGAATAAGAAGAAGCTGGGTCATGGCAGCAAGTGCAGGGAGCCTCCTGAGCGTGTGTGTGCTGTGTGCGGCCATCCTGAGGACAGGTATGTATCCTCCATGCCTTTAATGACGGGGGCTGTTTGGACTGGTCTGTGCTTGCACTTTGCAGGTAGATTATGCCTCATGGCGGTACTCAGTGTCCAGTGTGCATTTACATTAATGATGCCTTTTGAGTGAGGATGGGATCTAGTAGCCCACACTTTGTATAGTATGGGCAATGTTAATGTTGGCTCTGTGGACAGTCCCCGTGCCAGTCTGTGCTGCTAGGCATCGCTTCCTTTTGGATCTGTCTGATACTGGACTTACTGTGAAGCTATATTGGATACACCGGCGTTTTTGTTTTTCGATCTGAAGTCCACCTGTTGTGTAAAGGCTAATTTGTGTTTATGACCACTGCTATACGCACGTTTTCATTTTACTATTCTTATTATAACTTGTTTTTTTCTGCACTTTAGTTATGAGATCATAACAGCAGATGCCATTTTGTATTGATGGATGCAGAACTGCGTGTTATTTTACATGGGTTTCATCTTCAGATAATTAAGAGTGTGGAGCCCCCCAGTGTAGCCACTTGTATTACCCTGCGCACACAACCTGTTGGAAGTCTAGGTCATTGAAATGCTTCTCTAGCCTCAAGCTGCTATCCTGCAGGAGTGATGAATTGTACATACCAGCAGGATCCTGTTTCACTTCAATGTACATGAGAAGGCTTCCCAGGACACCCAAAGAGGAGTCAACATATGAAGCCTTTGTTCTGCTGTTACCACCCAAGTATGGCCCCTCCTTCCCCAAAATTTTGTTTCAAAGTGCAGTGTGTCCCCTCTACTAATGATTAATGCAGATCTGCATTTGTTACAAAGGCTCAAGTATGGCCCTTATGGGCACATCAGTCCCAGTTTCTTTAGTATTGTTAGAGTCAGTTTGGTAACAGCTAATATTTGTATATAAGTATTTCCTTTTATAATGTTTCCTGCGTCTGGATTTAACCCTTTCAAAATAGTCTGCACTACTTGAACCCATTGAGATTTTTCTTTTTCTGATAAGGCTGCTAAAGGAACCTCTTTCTATTATTTTCCATTACAAGTGATAGCTGCTCATGTATTACTCTTGTGAGGCTTTGGATCCCTAAGGATGGTCACTGATTGGATGTGTTAGAACTGAGTAGACTGTGTGTGGTGGATATAGATCTAAAATAATTTGCTTTCAGCGCAGCCTGCAAGTGGCTCACGTTTGTATTTGGTCCTGAATGTGAGAGAATTAGAAAGCTTTATCAGAAAACAAGATCAAATTGGCAGCTTTTTTGCGTGATCTCATAGAGGCTTCAGTTTTCTGTAAGAACCTGAAACACCGTTTGTACTTATTATACTCATGTTCTATTGTAATATTAAGATGAATGTGTATGAGCATTCTTTGGGTGTAATAGCTTTGTAGATTTGTTTTCTCTCTCCCATGTTCTGTTCTAGCTGCCTGAGCCCTAACATTTGCTTTCCCCACCACGTAAGTTATTTACCTTTCTTTTCCCTGGTCGTTCCAAACCACAAGAGTTATTAAAACAAAAGACCAACTGAAATAGAAACTGTTCGCTGAAGCTGTTTTTCAGGTTCAGTAACTAGCACCTGAAGTCAAGGCGGAATATTGATTTTCAAATGTGAGTGCTCATGTATGGCGGCACAAGCCGGAAGATGTGAATTTAAGCTAATATAAATGTACATCATCATTTTTATCAATGTTTTCTTGGGCGCCAATAAATTCTACAGAGCTTCTTGCACTCAAAGGGTATGGCAAAATTAGAATTGATAGATTAAGCTAAACTGATATACCTGTTGTACAGCACTGCGGGGTATGATGGCGCTATATAAAATAAGTAGTAACATTAGTAAAGAAAACTCCTATCTTATACCTGTCATTTACAGATCGAGCATATTTCTTTAAAGGGTGTGGCTGTAACCCCCCCCCCCCGGAATGCATAATAGCAATGAGATTTGGGGCTATATGGTTGCTGCTCTTTCCCCCTCCTCCCACGTCTCCAACTGTCAGTACTAGTGGGCCGTAAAACAATTTTATTTCAGAATGTAACAGCCGCATTCATCTCTAGAGTACCGTAAAGCCATTTGCAAGCTGTATTCCCTTGCACTAGCCCAGTGTCTGTATGGGTTATTTCAGATGCTTTTAGTCAGTCCCATAAAAACTATGTATGACCCATTCGACACAAAATTGTCCATATAGTTTAGCTTGTGTTCAATATAGAACTAGAAAAGGGTGCTTTGCTGTTTTTATGAAGATAAATGTGTTCTACCAACAACTCTTGACTTCATGAAGTTTTCTTTGGTCAAAACAGTTTTAACTCCATTACAAGAACACAGGAATTGTGAGAATCTGCAATATTGTTCTTGTTATAACAGTGCCAACCTGTGGAGGCTCCTAGCATGGCATGTGCTTTTACAGTTGGAAACCAGTGAAGGTTGTTAAACATGCCTTCATATGTTTCCAGTGTTGCAACGTTAAATTAATCTATTCTGCTTAGTCTAAATGAAGATGTCTCCGTTTTTACATCTGTTGAAAGATCCAGTCACATATTAAAGCTGTATTAAACCTATTAAAGCCGTCCAGTGCCATCAAAGAGAATTCAAAGCATGACTGCTGGATTGGAGCGCTTTTGCTGTATTTGAGGTCACTGTGATAAGAAAGTATTTCCATGCAAGCAATGACATGTAAGCATATCTGAATGTCTTTCTCTTTGCCGGTGATTTGTCCATTCTAAGTCATATTAAAATCATACATTCTTAGCTTTGGCACTAGTTAGCCTCATAAAAAAAGCATCGGCCTAGTTCTGTCCACATGATGTATTTTTATTGTATATACCAGTATTTGTATACAGTGTGTGAGCTGTGGGTTTCTGTTGTCAGTTCATATGGAACATTATTATTTACTTGCTATTCTCCGGTCTTTGAAGAGGACTAGCTATGTGGGACCATGCCATTGTCCAGTGGTCAATATTTAATCCGTAATACTGTCGTCTTTTATTTTTCATAAAGGAGCTAGCTGGGTTTACACAAGTCTCAGGGCTATTTATATTTTAGGGCGAGATCTTCCTTTATTGAAGCCCAGTGAAGCATAACAGGTTCTGAGATGGAGTCTCTCGCCGGCTTATGTTTCATATCCCTTAGTAGGGGAGCAGTTAAAGTGCGTGCAGCAGTCAAGCTCTGGCGGTGGAAAGGTATTCTATTACAATGCCTCGGTAATTAACTGTGACAAATATGTCACTACAATTTAGCTGAAATGTAGAGATTAAAATTCAACACTGTGTAGTAACGTGGCAGATTTAACTAAAACATCAGTAGATGGACGGGGACTTTAATTTGTTAAGTCTTTGCAAGTGAGAGAAAATGATTAGAAATTACCCAGGGCGCTAATCCGGGTAGAGCATCTTGGATATAGAATATTTATTCAATATTTTGACAGGGTTATTTTCCTTTAAATTAACTCAAAATGTTTGATTGGGACCCCCTCAATAACGAGCAAACTATTTCAGTGCCTTGTCAGCTATATACATTAGACCTCTCCACCAACTTTGAAGTTAAACACAGAATGTCACGTAGACCTGATTCCATTTCTGGATTTTGGGCAGGCCTACTGCATCTTAGAAGTGCACAGACATAATATAAATTATATATAGTATATATAAACCTATCAATCTGCAGAAATTGTGTGCTGCTTGTTGGTATATACAGCTAGTAGTGCAATAAGGTTCCTTTCCAAAGATTTGATGAAATGTGGCACTCGGTACAGGATATATGCAGTAAAACCAGTCATTTCTAGTCCTGAAAACATTGCATAATTTTGCTGTGACTTATGTGCCGCTCGACAGCATAAGCAACATATTTTTGGCTATTTCCGCACGCCAAGCGTTCGAGTGTGTTATGTGTTGTTAGTGTCTGCATGACGAAAAATCTCGCTATGGTCCTTGGTTCTGGATTATAAATGATTAACTTAAGCAAATAAATTCCACATCTGTGTGGCTGGCATTTCCTCCCCTGATAAAAGAGAATGTCTGTCTGTTGGAGTGAAGACAGAACCCAGGGCATGTCTGTTGACATTTTTACTTCACAGATAGTGTAGGTTTTGAATGATTTAGTCAATTAGCTTTAATACATGTCACACCAGAGTAATTGAATCGATATGTATGGAGAGAGATTGAATGGGGATTAATAGTTTGTAGGAACCAGGAACTATTATTTATTAAATTTTTCTTGTCAACATTGCTTAGAAACTCACACAAGTTTTCTTTATTTGCTTTTTATGCTTTTCCGTGTACATGCATCTATATATATATATATATATATATATATATATATATATATATATATATATATATATACATATATATATAATGTGTGTGTGTGTGCATCTTGTCTGATACTACTTAAAATTCTGCATGTATTTAGTATATACTAGCATATATTTTCTGCAGCGATACAATTTACGGTATTTATTTTGGATCACTTTTTCTGCCTTAGTGCTGATACAATATTTTAAAGTTTACTTGTTCTTCAGGCCTGGTTTCACCTTGACCTAGTTTGAACGCACATGTACCAGAATCATACTTTATGAATAAGCATATTGTAGTGTTCCTTTATTCTCCTTATTATTTCAGTAGTGGCGATCGGATGTTAACTTGCATAATCTTTTTCAATGACAAACGATGAATTTGTCCAAAGCTGTACATGCAGCCCATGTGTTAATAGTGAAAACACTGCAATGAGTTTGGGTGATAACCACACTGTGTGTTACGTGTCCTGATGTTTGCTACTGGGGTGAACAACTTTCTAGAAACACGCATTCTTCACACAATAAAAGTAATCCTAGCCGGATGACGAGACATTAGGAAGAACATTACACAGCTCTGATTTCCTGCAATGGACAAGTTGTAATGGGTGAACTTCAATGTATAAGACAACCACAGTCCCAGGTTTGCCTATTAGTAGATGTATATGGACATACTCTTATGTGATGTAAAGTATTTTGCAAAAGAGGCATAGAAACTAAGGTATATTCACCAGTATATTTTCATACTTTTTCTTAAAATAAATTGCATTTAAATGTTCAGTGTCTGTTCCACTGGAAGAAGTACATCAAATACGGAAGAAAACTCAACATGACTAATAAATAGTTTGTTTATCTTTAATGGACATTTTTACAATAAGACTTAAATCTTTCATGCCACAAGAGGTTCCTGCCTTATGTACGTGTCAAAATATCTTTTTAAAATGGATGTAATGCAAACTTAGTAAAAGTCACAAACCATAGAATGATCAATTTTCTCACGTGCGTCCTTGTTTTACATTAGTTATATACGTTATGACATTTCATGGTCTTGTGTGTGGCCCATTTAAGGACATGCTTTCGGTCTGTAAGCCTTTCTCTGGTCTAACAGTCTATCATGTTACATCATTGTTTTTAATAGGTTTGTTCAAACAAACGTATATCTCTTCTCAGCTCACCCCGGACAAGTTGGACACCGCTGTTTGAAATGTTTTTGTAGACTCTTCACATCTAAAGCAAAAAGCTGCTCTGCATTATTTCTGTGCTGTATTATTTCTAAAAGACCACCTGGATTGTGCAGCTCCATAAAATGATTCAGAGTGCCTTTAATGTGTAACTCGAGGCATGGAAGCTAGCTGTTACAAATATAATTGATCATCTTACTTCTTGTGTTCTCCTGCGTTGACTGTTTTGGTAACAGTAAGTCCGATGCTAAAGTGTTAACATTAGGCACATGTGGTCCTATAAGTGAATGCTTCCAAAGGTCTATTAAACAATACATTAGGCACCGTGTCAAGGTGACATCCCAGATTTTAGTTTTTTTTTGTTATTACGTTATTAACATCTTTAGCCATAAACTGATTAGGACAAAGAGTGCTATGTGAAGTTATGCCAATCATGTCAGCGTTACGATAGGTTTATCTGCGTTCTGGAATTTGTTCAGTTAAGAACACACTAAAACTCAACGTATGATATGCAACCAAAATAAACCCTTGATAATGGTGAAAGGATTAAAATAGTTTTGCTGATCATGTTGCTTCTTGGAATGTTCACCTTTATTCATGCTTATTATCCAATTAGCATGACAAGCGAGTAGACAAATGCGATTTCCGAATTACATTATTCATTGTTTCTGTCTTTTCTAATCAAGTACCCCTAGTAGAAAGTTTGTTTTTCAGCTTCGTTCCACAGCTTTTGTGTTTTGGTTTTTTTGTTGTTCCTTTGTCTTCCCTACAATTACCCCAAGTGCCAAACATTTGGGGCCTGATGATATTGGCTTAAGAAACACAGCAACAGCGCATTATACTTAAAATATTAGGTATTCTAACAATTAAACCTGACAGTATATCTGTCGTGCTAGTACTGAATGTGATAAATAGATCTCATTTAGTTTTACTTGTTGACTTGACAGCTGCTTCATATTATGTATAGTGCTGCTATGATGCCATGGAACTGAGGAGACATTAAAGGCTGCTCTTCTTAAGCAGTTAACACGATTCTGTGGTCCTTAACATCCATAATTAAATGAGTAATTGGAATGTTTACTTGACACAGTTAAATGAGCTGTATTTGAGTTTTGTAACCTTAATGATGCTACAATTCTGTATTAACCACATTTTTAAACGTTATGTCACGGTGTATAGTAAGCTGTAGTAAGACATGCAAAAGATGTTGGTAGACCGGCTGGGTTCTCCGATGATCTCTTTGCTGCTGATCACACACAAATATTTTAAGGAACCCAGAGGTGTCACCATGACATCATCGGTGGTACCATTTAGTTATGAGATAGAGCCTTAGGGGATCTCTAGCATTTGGGTTTAAAAAAAAAAAAGGCAAAATGCTCAAAAAACTGTTAGAAATATAACTGATCTTTTTTGTTGTGTTTGCCCTTCGTTTTGCTGAATGTTTTTATCTGGCTCAGGTAGTTAAGAGAGAGAATAAAAATGGATGCAAAAAGGGAGCAGGTGACATTTACAGTATAACTTATACAGTTTGCTAGAGAAACAGCTGGTTTATATTGGGAAGGAAAAAGCATAGCTCTACAATGCCCTACCACGGCTGTACCACACACAGTCCCGTCTACTCATAGGTGACCTGGCTTATGCTTTCATTGTTTTGCTATACTGGTCACCGCTGACCTTTGTCTGTTCCCAAATATTCCAGTTTTGTAAAGGATGCATTGTTAACTCCATACAAAAGAGCTATACCTTATTTGTAAATCCTTTGTGGACAAATAAATCATATCTAGCATTAGTAACGTATGTGATTTTGAGGGGGGAGGGTGTTATGACTCCCCCTTAGTCTGATCGTAGGTTTCGCTGTCTACGTATTTACTTTTGTTCGCATGTCAGTTTCATAATGTAATTTCAGTGTTTACCCAAGGTAAGGAACAAATAATCGAAGAGGTTTTCAGGAGATTTGTGTTCTTTTGGCACCACAGTGCTTTCTCTCTCTCATGCCTCAATGTTTGTCCTAGATGCAAGGTATGATTAGTCATATAACCTGGGGTAAGAAAGAAGCTGAAATACAAATCAAGTGTGTGCCTTAAACATATATGAGGAAGCTATGCTTGGAAAGGTTGCCTTTTAATGAGTCTGATTTGTATTGATTATTTTACTTAATATATAATAGTGTTAACTGTGGGGTGTTTGAATTATAGAAGTCATAATGAAAATTGCAATCCAACTCAAAATTCTGAGCAATGGCTGACTGAAGCCAATGCTACAAACCCCCTCAGACTTGGCCGAGTCTGGGTACAATGATGATTCGGTGTGAGCTAACGCTGGTGTGTTTCCTAGTCTGCTCAGAGCTGCCCGAGAACTGAAGTTTCAGGATATAAACATGTTCCTTAAAGAAAGTGGTTTGGTCCAACCAAACTTTTGTTTATTCTTAAAAGCAACACAAATGTTTCAAGAAACCTTTTCAGTTTCTATGTCAACATCCAATTAGCGCATGCCATTAACAGAACTAGGAATGATGTTTCTAATGGTGCGTTTGGTTATCAAAGGGTTAAATACAGCAGCGTAGATGGGGTGGATAACAATGGGGCGAAGTAATGATGCAGATATTTGTGGTCCCATGGTATACACAAAAGATTTATAATGCATCGTTTTTTTATTATCATTTTAATCTGCACTATTCCATAGGTTTATCTAAAACTGTAAATGTAGGATAAGCAGTTCAGGTGTAAGCTTCGGTTGCTTCATATGTTCAACTAATGTATATGGGCTAGGGGCACTTAAATATACCTTGCTTCTATGAGTGATTACGTTCTTTTTTTCTTTTCTTTTCCTTTTCCCCAAAGGCACTACCAGTTGCACCTTGCCATTTGTAAAGTGCTCAGCCTTCCATTACGTGTCTCTTGTAAAGTGCTTGTGTGTTATTAACGATAAGTGAGATACTGGCTAGTCTGTGGATGCTGGTGTGTATCCAAGCAGTCTGCTACTCGGGGTTATGAATGGAATGCCACTCATGGGAGTTACATAGCCATGTTTTCTCTGTAATGGAACCCCCTCGTACTAAACAAAATCATAATCTATAGCCAGGTTTTGTTTGAATTTTGAATTTATTTTAATAGTTCCTCCATAATTTATATTTGAGGACCTTAATGAAATTTGATTGTTGTTTTCTAGCGGAAATAGAAGTGTTTGACATAAATGTTCATGGCATTTTTAAATGAAATTGTATTCCAAAGGCATGGGCGGTGTTAAATGGTGCTGTTAATTTTTCTATGCACTATACAACAACGCTAGCTTAATTTCAAATTAAAGCAGTTTTTATCCTTAGCAGCAATAACTCTCGTGGCATTATGGAGACAATTTGGCCCACTTCTCCATGGAGAACTGCTTAACCTCTTCCCTTCCCTTTTTTGGTTTTCAGGCTTAAAGCTATTTCAGGATATAGGGCTTTTTTCTCTTTACCATATGTTTGCTCAGCTGTTAATGCCTCCTTTCCATGTTCCTGTAACCTGCACAAATTATCATTTTAACACATAAAATTAAATATTTGTCCATGCTAAAATGTACTTTTGTCAATAAAACATTAATCCAGAATACAATTTTTTTTGGATTGAGCATTCAAGATGTTCTGCCATGAATCCAGTGTTTGCCGAGTATCTTCTTAGCGGTGGAGTTGTAAAAAGATGACGCGGGGGATGTCTGCAGATCTGGATGACTTCTGGATGATTTAATACCTTGCTGTTAGAGATTCTTATCAGGTGTTTTCCCAAATCTTCCCAATCTGGTCAATGTTTGCTTTGACAGGGGTTTTGATGTCACCCCAGAGAATTAGAAATGGCTTTGCAATCCTTCCCACACTGAAATGCATCCACAATCTCACAGAGGTGTTCAAAATGTCTTTTGAAAGTGGCATAGTGTGGGTTTGGAGCCTTGTGCACTGACAACTTCGTTCTAATGGTTTGACAATCATTAGTCAGGTTTACTGTAAATTCAGTGATGTCCCAAATCAGGCCTGATTGTTTAGCAAGGTCTTCAAACCTCTTCCCCTTATAGGGGGCACATCAAGCAAAGGGCACAAGCTTTGTTCTCTGAGACTCTCTCTATTTTACTGCAAACCCCCAAATAATCCGACCAAAAGCATTGTGTAAAAATGCAGAAAAACCGCAGGGGCAGATAGTTTTCCCCACAACCACTTTCCATGTTGATATATAATTTGGTCAGCGTGTATATAGACAATCTCCAGTGTAGCACGCTGCTGAATCACTGCTGCTGTTGAATTTTGAGACAAGAACATTGACTCACTCCTGATGAAATTAAACAGATACAAAGTAATGAACTCTAAGACACACTTAGTATTTGATTTATCCACAGCAGTGAGAATATCGTGGATGGGAACATTATACAGTTTGAAATTGGATACGGCAAAAATGATTTGACGGTTAGGAGCTGGTATTGAATTTTCTAAAATGTTTGTCCTTGACGAGTCGTTTTCCCGCACAGTAATATATGCCCCATAGAGACTGGGCACCCGCCATACCAATAGCTTATTTATATTATAATGGAAAAGAAAGCTGGGCACGGAGGGGGTTGATAGAGTTGTTGTGGTTGACTGGAAAGTAAGAGAGTGATTTATATTTTTTGTCAATGTGTGATAACTTGAAGCATTTTTTTTTTTTTTTTTTTTTTACAGTTTTATAAATTTCAGTTGATAAACAGTCGATGGTTTTCCAATTGGGAAGACAAAATAAATTTCTTCAGAGCCACTATACTTATCTGCCTCAGCATTTCATTTAGAGACTATCTAGAGGTCTTTCCTTCAAACTCCACACAATTGTGCTTGTGACAAGTAAAAGGTTGTTTTAAGTGTGCAGATGAATAATATAAATAATCTTTTCCTAAATCATAAGAGTGCCACTTTATGTAAAGCATTTGTTATTTTTGTCACATGTGAAATGTTGTAGTTCATTATGGTTAAAAAAAAATCTGTGTAAGTCTTATGTCTGGTTACCCCTACCCACTGAGTTTGTCTCTGTCCTGTCGTTGCTGAGGGTTGTAAAATGGTTCAAGCCAACTTTGTGCTGAAGAGCTAGGGAAGCAAGATAAATGACGGTACATTGTTATGCTAATTTGCCACCTCTTTACTTATATAGTATGTTATATAAAGTAAAATCCCCCGTTTTAAACCTAATGCATTAACAAACGTACAAAAAACAACCTAATCCATAAACGTTAATACATCGAGCTATGCTAAAAGCTGTAGTGTGATAGTTCCCCTTTAACCACAGAATTCAAACATCCAACCCTAGCTTCCAGATCCCTCAACACTGCATCCCTTACATCTTCTTAATTGTCTCCAGGTACTGAACCACTCAACGTTCTTGGTCCTTGATTTGCAACTCTTCTCTATCATCATATCCTCAAGCTTTGTGGGGCTCTTTTTACATGCTGATAATATGTGGAATTTACCTCATCTTGTCTTATGCACTATACAAACTGTACATCAGCATAGAAATATATGTTTGGAAGAACATGCTCATTTTGTTTTTTTTAAGCTATCGCCTCATCGTGGTAAAGAAGCACAGACAATGGTTTCCTAATCTCCTACTCTGTAACAGAAATTTCTGTAAACAGAAAGACCCTTTTCCCCCAATTAAACTCACTGCCAACAAATACAGAAGGTGATAATAATAAAAAAAAACCCACTGCATTCAGAGTTTTACAACTACAGTAACAAGACTGATGCCCTAAAGAATGCATTTCTAAGGAGACAATACTCTTATGCATGTGTGTTAACATTTCAGAATCTAGACAAAGTGTCCCCTTCGAGTTGCTGGACCAGCAGGTGGCATTCATCTTAAATTTGTCTGCATCATGTATTATATTTTACTAAATGCAAGGAACAGCAGTCCAAAGGGTGTCAGCTGGGTAGGTTTCTAATTGGTTCAGGCAGCTTTTGTAAGACGAATGGAGAAAACATCAATATAGGGAAAAATAATTATGCATAAGGTCAGTTAATTTTTGTAAACAGATTTCTTAAAAGTTTTGGTAATTGGGAAAACATACAAACTTTAGTTGGAAGCAAAAGCTATGACTGCAAACAATTAATGGAGAGAAATGCTATAATAATATCCTGATAATAGGATACGCATGACATGAGCTAAGGGTTTTAATAAAAATCCCTATGTGCTTGTTCTTGTGGTAGATTTCATAAAACATGGTAATTTATTGCAAATATTACATCTCTTGATAATCTTACATATTCAGTTAACTGCATGTGTAACATGTAACTCTACGTAAACATGTTTTCATGCCAATTAAAACCTTAAGGCATTAAAATCATAGTATTTGCTGTAATAAGGAAATCTTGCAGGGGGCACTTCTACTAACGGTGTATTGATAACGTTCCCAAATATTCTTGAATAAGAGAACGAGCTATATTACAAAACAGATATGCTATGAGTTGTATTAACCCCTTCAGGACCGGGATTTTGATACTAACGTGTCGCTAAAGGACCGGAGCCGTTTTTGTGTTTTTGCCATGTCTTTCTTCAACTGTAATTTCTCTCTTATTAATTGGTGCACCCACACAAATCATATATTGTTTTTTTTAGGACAAGTAGGGCTTTCATTTGAAACCATATTAAGCTGGGTAGTACATTGTTTTGTTTGAAATAAACTGGAAAAAGTGGTGAAAAAATGAAAAAAACGCATTTTTTTACAGTTTTGTATACATACAAATTGTACACACATTGAATCAATGGGAAAAAATTATCCCAAATATATTCATTGAGTTGTCCTGATTTGGAAACCACCCAACATGGCCAGGATTTTCATCTATTTTGACCAGTATAGGGCAAATATTGCTAGGCATGCATCGTGTTTTTGAAATGTAATTTTTTGCAAATTTGGCATGGTAGTCTAATAACTGCAATAGTTGTCACAGATACTGATTATCCCCCCAAAATTATATGTTTATGAAAAGTAGATAAGTCAAGGTGTACAACTAGGGTCATTTTGACACTTTTCAAACAGGGATTTTATCGCCAGTTGCTGCCAAATTTTGAGGTATTTTTATATTTTTTTGGGTTTTTTTGCATATGTTGCAATGTTGCTTTAGATTTTATATTATATTTTGTATAGAATTTGTGCAACTGCAGAAAAAAACACCAAATTGTGTTCACCAACATCCCCCGGTTCCAACAAGGCCTCACATGCATGGTTCATGCATTTTTTGAGGAAGCTATGAGGGCAAAACTGGAACATGCGCATTTTCGTTTTCACATTTGGAATTTTCAGAAATTGGTTTCCTGGGCCCATATCCCATTTGGGACATTTTGGAAGCCCCCCGCTGTAAATTACCCCATAAAAGTATATATTTATGAACAGTAGACAAGTCAAGGTGTTCAACTAGGGTAGTTTTGACAGTTTTCAGCTAGCCATTTCTTCACTCGTTTCTGCCAAACTTCACAGGGAAATTATTTTATTGCGTTTTTAACGCATACATTTCAATGTTGCACTGAATTTCTTGCACACCATAAGTGCAACAGTGGAAGAAAACACCACATTTTGTTCACCAAGATCCCCTGATTCCAACAAGACCTCACATGCATGGTTCATGCATTTTTTGAGGAAGCTATGAGGGCAAAACTGGAACATGTGCATTTACATTTTTTTAAATATTTTTTTTATCAGATTGCTTGTAAGTGACAGGTTTAGGCCGCTGACATCAATCAGGGAGACCGATCAATAATCAGCGACTTAAAATGTCACCGACAAGTGATCAGGTAATAATTATGATTATTTCATTTATTAATAATTTGTGTTTTTTCATAATTACCCTAGATGACCCCTCTCTCTTTGTAGAGCAGGGTCATCCGTGGGCTGCCATAATGATCCGATCACTCCTATTGGCCAGGAGCGATCTGATCAGCCCAGCATTTGACCTGGAAGCACCCTGGACTTTCAGGTCAGTGCTGGTATTTTTTTTATTATTTTTTTTATTATTTTTTTTATTATTTTTTTTAAAAAAAATTATTTTTTAATTTTTTTTTTTTTTAACTCTTTCAATGCTGATGCTCCATTGAAGCACAGCATTGATTGATATTTAGTCCCCACAAGCTTGTGGGGACTAATATTAACCCCTGCAATGCTGCGATGGGGGTCATAAACAATCGCAGCATTGAAGGGGTTAATTGAGGAAGAGGGGGGGTAGGGGTTAACTATGGGGGGTGGGGGTGGGGGGGCTGGTCTCCACACTAATGTGGAGACCAAAGAGCCCTGTCTCCCTGTCCCTGAAGCTGCCTCTGGCAGCTGGGACACAATCTCCAGTGGACTGGAGATTGTGGGAGAGGAGTCTCTCTGATCAGCCCTACAGGGCTGATCAGAGGACTTCTGGGGGTTCGTTTTTGCTGCTGGAGGTCTGCCTGGGCTTCCAGGCAGACCACCAGTAGCAGAACCCCCTAAAAAACGGGAATTAACCCCTTCAATGCCGCGATCGCGGCATTGAATGCAGCGATCGCGGCATTGAAGGGGTTAACGCTGCACTGATGCTCTCATGGAGCGATCAGGCAGCAGGGGGGTGTTGGATCAGGCCCCCACACTTGTGTGGGGACCCATTCAACACCCCCACCCCTTCCCTGAAGCTGCCTGTGGCAGCTGAAACAGCGATTGCAGATTTGTCTGCAATCGCTGTTTCTGCCTAGAGAATCACTCCGTGGGAGTGATCGTAGGCTTGGGGGAGGGCTTAGACAGGCTGTGCTGTCTGCCCAGGACTCCTGGGCAGACGGCAGCAGCAGCGCCCCCGCGATCACCGCGATTGTGGTGATGTGGGGGCGTTTTTTGGAGGAGACGTACCTGGTACGTCCCGGTCTACCGGTGACTGTTAACCAGGAAGTACCAGGTACGTCCCGGTACGGAAGGGGTTAAGCAGCTTCTGTTTACGTGTAAAGTTTATATGTTGTATTTATATCTTGGGAGCTACAACTAGTCCGTATACCCTTATTACAGGACTGACTTTTAACTTGCAAACAAACCCCTTGGATCAGCGTATATACATGTTTAATGGTTTTGTCTCGTTTGATGCAGATTATAGTGAAGGCCTTTACACCTCGAACCCTAAATTACTTGAAGGATTTTTTTTTTTTTATTTATAATAACTTATAATTAGAAGTTTGATGCTAACTAAAAAGGTTGCCTTCAGGTATGAAGTTTTAGTAGCACCTGCCTTACTGAAAGATTGTTGTGCCGATATAACGTGACTAGACCATTAATTGTTCTTTGGCTTTTCCCATTTACTTAATGTGATCTGAAATCATTATGAATGTGTTTGTGCAATGTTTGAAATGTTGCCATTGATGCTAAAAGAATTTACTTTTACAATCAGTTTACACATAAACGGTGTTATATGCCTACTTTTACGTACTTTTGACATAAAAGAAACCAAAAAAAAGTAGATCTGTGGCCAAGAAAAAATGTTTATCTGGATTGTTGCAAGGATGCATCGTAGTTAATAGAACAAAAAGTGAACGGAATAATAAGATTTGCTGATTTTCTGGATATGGAACAAGCTTTGTCGCGTTTACGCGTCGTATACATATATATATATGAGTTCTTTATGTTGGTGCCAATTTGAATATTGTTTTGGTTGCCACATCCTTCAGATCATTTTATTTATACCTTAGGCCTAGTATGTATATATGTATATATCCGTGTATCAGGTGTCTGGTCATATCGGTCATGCATTTCAGTTGTACCGCTGTGGTAGTTGTGTTTACTTTATGCAATGTACAAGAATTAGGGGCAAAATATGCATGAATTAAAGAATTTACGTGATCAAGAAATAATTATTTTCTAATATCTGAATAAATTTAAGTTAATCACAGGCTTAGAAATACATTATTATACATTTTTTTTTTCTGCACCTTATTGTCATTGACAATTCAACCCAGACAAGTGAATAGTGATTACCAAAATGTAGACAGGCGTTTTGACAGGAGAACTCTAGTTTTTTGGGACATATATATACTAAATATAGTATTTTCCTCACGCAATTCACGAATACAGTAATGCTTGTCAAACGGTGGTGCTCGGTAATGTTCGTGAAGAAGTTGAAATAAATATATAATTAATATAGGCATAGTGTGTATTTATTTCAATCTGCAGATACATCTTTAAAGGTTTATTAAGTTCAAACAAAAATAAAATCTAATATTTAAAGCAACACTCCAGGGTTCCAGGGGGTTTATTGAGACCCATGTGCAGAAAGCATGTGCATTGGTTTTAAATGGAGAGGGCAGCTCCGGAGCTGCAGCTTCCCCTAAAGTTGAGTATGATCTCCCCTTTCAGCCATGGCACTTTATGGCGGGAAGCATTTATCAAACCAATTGCCCTTCTTAGAATTCACCAAGAGAATTTAACAATGCAGCACTTACAGCACACTTGGTTTCCAAATTGACTATTTCACATGTTCAGAACCGTATTGATAGAACTTCTTCAGTGATGCCTTACAGATGGGCCCTTCAGCATGTACAATTCATATTAGTTTTCAAAAGGAAAACACGTAAAACTTTAATATGCATCACGATAAACGCATGAAAGAACGTCCTTAGTCAACTCACCAGTTGTACTCTAAGAGCTTTTGTATTTTATCATTTATGTTCTATATTGTTTTGTCTTTTAGGTTTTGGCTTGCATACGGCAAGTGCGGTTTATGGAGAAACTATTGCTATACCTTGCGGACAAGACATAGTTGAAGGTCTTCTGTTTGGAAAATGGAAATACGTAAGTACTGGGTTTTTTTTTTTATCCACGCGTTAACATTTTCCTTTGGGTGTAAAACAGCCAATGCATAAATTGCAACAGCCCAATTCATACACCTTATTCATATTGTTTTACATGATTATCATTGTTTTTTGTCTTTAGAGGTACAATGTTAACTGAGCGTTGCCCTGTTGTCGGCATATACATTTGGAGGGTATTTTTGCGCAGACACTTTTTTTTTCTTTTGTGATAAATTGAATTCAAACTGCGCTGGAAAAACATTCTGATTGTATCTTTCGTTCGGCATGCTAGCATTATTCTGCAATCCTTTGTGACTGCACCAAAAATTAAGTCAGATTATGGAACTTTCTAATGTAACGCTTAACCGAGCTCAGCTAGGCATGACAATGCGCATCTTTGCTTTTTGTAACCAAGGAGGACTAATGCTAGTAAAACAAACAAACAAATCAGAAATAATCATTAACCCCTTAAGCATGTTGGCTTTTTTTTTATACTGAAAGCAGTTCTGTACGTTTATATATAGAAATAGGTGAGCAACAAAGTAATAATAAACACGAACTAACCCTCGCATAAGCCAGTATGCGTAATGCTGAAGAACTAAAACAAAAATATTTACCTTTATGCCCTAGTCAAGCATTTAAAAGACAAACTAATTTGTGAGATCAGCTATTCCACAGTGATCACAGAACCTTGCCTCCAAAGGAAACTTGGCTTCAAAATGGGTTAACCATTCGTAGTTAGATAGAAAGAGCGACTTATACAAATGTATTAATTGTTCCATGGCTTTTGTTGTATATACGCTTGTGTTCTTGTGCAAATTTTTACATAATGTGTTAAAAATAGACAGAGACAAGGCGAAAAATAATGCCACCGCTTCACCAGCTTCCCTTAGGTTTTTTGGTTTAAAAGCAGTACCTATACAGGGACGGGACAGAGACAGGGATACAGCCCGGCTGCGCCATGAAGTAAGCTTGGACTTCTTTAAAATGAAAATAACACAGTCCATAATCTGACTTAATTGGGTTAAACTGTGAACACAGTTGATTAGTGGTCTTATAAAGAAACAAATATCCCCTTGGTGGTAATTTTTTTTTGTAAATTTTAGATATAATTTATCTACATAGAATTTGGTTGTTTAACTTGTGTTGGTTATTTAAACTTGTGATCCTGGAAGGCAATGTGACCTATTTGGCGGGGGGTTGTATATACTTTGGGATTGACATTGTTAAATAAATAGCGCATGCCCAGCATCAGTGGCAGTTATATGCTATATTTAACAACATTAAAACAACTCCACCGATTTGAACAACGTACTACTGATTCCATCATTATGTATGACATTTTATGATTTAGATGGATACTGAAGAAACATTTGTATTGAATATGTACTGAGTGTTAATGTAAGTGTCAGTTGCTGTGTGTGCATATGTATGTGTGTATATATACACACACACACACACTCACACCTGTGTATCAAGCACAACATATGGGATTTTTAGCTGTTTTTAGTGTTCCAAAACCAATCGGCAAAAGTGTGTTTCTGAACCAAGGCTACTTCAAAATCATCAATCTCCTACTTTTCACGCAGTCGCAAAGTATTTCAACTGTAAAATGTTATATTTTGGGGAAAAGACACACACCACTTTCAGAGCTTTCAAAATTTAGTGGACTAAGAAACTAGAATATTTGTTTAATGCAACGTATAAAAATGTAGCTATCACAACAGAGTTCAGCAGACCTAGAGCTATTATGAGTTTAGTTTAGTTAAAGCTAGCTAGCTTAAATCTGTGTTCTGTAAAATAACCTTTTTTGTTTGATTTGGGGTTTTTTTAGGAAAAAAACGATGGAACAGCTGTATTTGTAGCTTCTCGGTCTGCTGTAAAAAACAAGTTTAGTTTTGATGATGTTCCAGAGTACAACGGACGTCTAAACTTGTCTGAGAACTATACCTTGTTCATCTCTGGTGCCAGAATCAGTGACGAAAAGAGATTTGTATGCATGCTTATAACAGCCGACAATGTTTTTGAAGAGCCAACAGTAGTCAAAGTATTCAGTGAGTATATATTATGCCAAATTTATGATTCTTTATTCAAAGCTTAACTACATGTGCAGCTGTATGTTAAAGAACCATTGCTTAAGTAGCATAACCTACTAAATAGTAAAATATATTATGCCGGCACATAATTACAAAAATGAATCATTCAAACCATTTCATTAGCTGTTACT
This sequence comes from Spea bombifrons, assembly GCF_027358695.1. NCBI lineage: Eukaryota > Metazoa > Chordata > Amphibia > Anura > Pelobatidae > Spea > Spea bombifrons. The sequence continues at coordinate 84,599,113 of NC_071088.1, read as the reverse complement.
TTATATGACTTTATAATACTTTGAGAGATCCTGTTAGAGATCTTCAATTTATTTTAGTATTCAACTACATGCAAGTGCTTGTTTCTCATAGTACATCAGGGACAATGGGGTGAATTGTGTCAATGAAATAGTTCGCATTGACAAAAGCAGAAAAAGGGCCGTTTATGAAGGTTGTCTTTTGTACTGCATGGTACACACCATGAGGTTTTCATATTACCCACTGTTTAGTGTTTTACATAATAAATGCCAATGTCGATTGGTGGAAAATTTTGCAATGTTAAAAAGAAAATGTTTAAAACTGAAAGGTTGATGCTGGTTCTTGTTAGCTATAGTAGTATATATCCAATGTCTAAAATGTCAAGTGCTACGAAAATGTATTTGCCCCTTCTCAATTTCTTCTATTCTTGAATATTTGTCCCGCTTAAGTGATTCAAATAATCAAACTCATTTTAATATTAGGCAAAGATAACCTGAGTCAACACGAAATGATTTAATGTATAGAAGGAAAAAATAGCAACCCAACCCTACTTGGCCCTATGTAAAAAAAAAAAATCAACCAATTATCTAAATGTAATTGATAATTGGGTTAAATTTTACTATACGCGTGATTACTGCCAGCCCTGTAGAATCTAAGCATCGGTTATATAGAACTTGCAAAGTAAAGGAAGGCTAAAAGGTCTCAAAAATCAGTGTATGATGCTACAATCTAAAGAAAATCAACAGATGAGAAACCAAGTCATTGATATCTATCAGTCTGGAAAGGGTTACAAAGGGTTCTAAGGTTCTGGGACTCCAGTGAACCACAAATGAACTTGAAACAGTGATGAACCTTCACAGGAGTGGCTGGCCTACCAGTCAATGACTCATCCAGGAGGTCACAAAAGAGCACAGACTAACATGTAAAGAACTGCAGGCCTCAGTTAAGCCCAGTGTTCACCATTCCACTATGTGAAAAAGGTACCCATGGGAGATTTGAAAGGCAAGAACCACGACTGACCAAAAAAAAAAAAATAAAAAAAAACACAAAAAGTTTTGATTGCAGTTGTTGCCCGTCAAGGGTGGCACAACCAGTTGTTATGTTTAGGGGGCAGCTACTACTTTACATGGGTTATATAGGTTTTGTCTTCAATAAATGAAATCATCGTTTAAAAGCTGCATTTTGTGTTTACTCATGTTCTCCTTGTCTTATATTAAAATTCGTTTATCTGAAACATTCGACTAGCAAAAACAGGAGAAATCCGGAAAGGGCAAATTTTTTTTCACAGCACTGTAGATCTGTTTACTATATAATGTGCATTAAAATAAACTAAAATAACTATTGGTGTGATTCCCAGTGTACAAACTCATACTGTACTGTAAGGAATGATGTGAAACTTTTCTACTTTTTCATTCTTACAGAACCTTCTTCCAAACCTGAAATTCTAAACCAACCAATATTTTTGGAAACAGGAAAACTGAACAAGGTCAGTCAAGTGGACTAAATAGTTTCCCTAAAAACAAATCTGTCAATTGAAATGTTGGTGCTCCTGCCCACATTTTTTGAATCTATAATAAATATTTAATGAAGTCACTCAAATTAAAGTAAAGGTCTGCTTTACACCGATTTCAGTGAAGTTTGCCTATACCATCCATTTGTTTTATTAATGATAAATCATTGTGGCAAGGGGCATATTTAGGCCAATAAAGTAAAAGGCCTAAAATTAATACCAATTTATTTAATGGCAAACAGTCTTAAAATTGAAAAACTGAAAATTTGTTATAGATGTATTGCATGTAAGAATAAGTTGTGTAATACTATATTTTCATATCTGTGAACTCTCTGGGTTTGACCCGGAGATCTCCGGGTGAAGCACCGCTTGCCCCATTCTCCAGGTCAAGACCCGAATCCTTATAATATACACTGAATACCAAACAAACATTTCTTTTGTATTGCAGGTTGGAGAATGTGTTTCAAAAGATAGCTATCCAGATGGCAATATTACGTGGTACAGAAATGGCAAAGTCCTTGAACCACGGGATGGAGGTAGTGTTATTGATTTTAAGCATTTTGTCCCATTTTTGTCAATTACCCAAGCTTCTTTAATAATTCTTATTTTTCATTATTTGCATCAGTCTATATCCCTCTTCAGATATATATTATAAAGCCTGTAAAAAGCATGTTTATGGTTTTGATAATGCATACATAGATACATACATACAAACTGGCGAATACTTGTTTTGTGTAATTTAACATTAAGTATGGGCTTTTGGAGTTTCCCTTTAAAATAAGCACCTGCTGTCTTAAGTGTTTTGCATCAGTTTTGGCTACTTAAATCTGGCAGAAAAACACTCCCATTGAAATCAAAAGATAAGCTTTCTGCATGTGTGAATAAGGCGGTGTATCATGTTTGCAAGAGATGTTGCTAGCTGGCAAGGAATGCACCATGAATGCGCAGTAGTAATCATGAGACATATTTGGTTGAACACATCTCCTGCAAGCCAAGGATTAACAATTTTGTGCATTTAAAATGCAAGAGGGTCTGTTCTCTGCATTCAATCATGCAGGTCAATAGAGCCCAGCTTACTAATCACAATGCAATTAGTAAAATATATATATAAAAAAAGTTGAAAGAAAAATAAAAATGTTATGTAAAATAGGACATTAGTGCAGACTGACCAACTGTCAAAATTTAAAAACACAAAATGCGCAGCTCCCAAACGTTACCTTTTAGCCCCCAAACAACTCAACAAATCTATGCATGTCGCATCACTGTACTCAGGAGATGAACACGTATTGGGGTTTTGTTTGCCAGTGACTTATACCAAGAGCTGTAAACTCATACCTAAAGCAGAATGTGTGTGGGGGGGGAAACACACAAAAAATTCCACCACGAGCACTGCAAAAATGTTAAAACAGACATGGTCACGAAGAGTGAAAAAAAAAAAAAAAAAAAAAGCTTGTCCTTAAAGGGCTAATTTTGTATGAAACGTGTACTAATGAATAAAAGGGGAAAAAACAACCTTATAATAACCTCTTTTTTCCATCAGTTGTGGTTATACAGTCAACAAAAGAGAGAAATGCAACAAGTGGACTTCATAGTGTGCAGTCATCACTCCAGTACATGGCAACAAAGGACGACATTGATGCAGAGTTTACCTGTGCAGTCACCTATCACATGCCAAACGGACAAATATCTACTGAATCTGACTTGGCAATTTTCGATATCTATTGTAAGTGACACACTGATTTATGTAACTTCAACAAAGCTAAGCAATATCCAACGTGTGCTCAGCATGTTTCATTTGAGACAATTTACGTTCTTTTTTTCATCAAAATGCAGATATTTTTTTAATTTAAAATGTCTTTTGTTTTGTGCTTTTGTCTATTTGTCTTTCTAATTGTTTACTGCTTGTATCAATGTTAACTGTGGGCAGTTGTTCGGCAGGATCATTACTTTGTTTGCAATGTAACAGCCTAGATAAAAAATTATCTTAGAGCTGTTGTTTTTTTGACGTTTTTTCTTCTGTATTAGACACCTTTGTAATTGAACGCACATGTAAAGTACCCATTGAAGCATTGTTGTCCAGTTCTATCTACAGTAACTACAGCAGTCATACGTTCATCATAGGGCATAACATGTAAGAATCCATTAGGAAAGCAGGTTCATGCCCTGAAGACCCTATGGTGGTCTATTTGTATTTTTTTGTTCTGTAAACAGTAGATGGTTTTAATCTATATATAAAGTAATGCTGTTAAAATCCTGCTTGATGAAACTCCCACCGTTTAATTGTTCCTACTGGTCCTTTGTAGTGAAAATAGTAATGGGTTCTGCTGTTTGGATGAAAATGTTCCGTTAAAACATTTTGCTGAAGTTATATGGTTTTATATTATAGAGTTTATTTTGTAGCACTTTTAATTAGGAACAGTTCTCGGTATAGTAAGCACCCATTAACTGCAACCTATGTATAAAGGATGCATTAAGGCAATTATCTTGCCCCACTTAATGTGAAAACATGTATAATTCACTGGTTTAAATTGTATAGTATGTGCAAGATAAGTGTGTAATTGACTTTTTTTTTGCCCCCCCCCCATTCTTTTTACAGACCCTACAGAGAAGGTGACAATTCAAGTACATTCGCCAAGAAACACAGTAAAGGAAGGTGATAACATCACTCTGAAATGTATAGGAAATGGCAATCCTCCTCCGCAAGAGTTTTTGTTTTACCCTCCTGTAAGTCTAAAGCATTGTTGTGCATTTATACATTACTTGCAAAGAGCCAGTGCCCAATGAATTGTAAAATATTGCTGCCTTATGCACCAAATAAGTTCTATTAGGTGTGTTAAGGATCATTATAAACATCTGAGGACTACTCCAACATGTTGCAGACCTCCTGTACTTGTTTCGGCAGTTATCAGCTTTATTATCTCAGCAGTCCTTGATTCAAACTAGAATTCTTTGGGAAACATTCATTGGTTACCAGTCAGCTGATTCCTGACGGCATTATTTCAGTGAATGAACCAAAGTCAGAAGTGCATGGTATCGACATTTGCCTTTTACCTAGGGTGCCAGTGTAAGTGAAGTGGAGGCACGTGCTGTTCCTTTATGCAACAGACTATTTAGCATTAATTAAATGAGGGCATTGAGTACTTTAATTCAATGTTTTAATTTGAATAGCACAATTTCTTCTATGGTAACTTTTTCTACTTGTTGGAGATAGTTTTCCAGGTCTGTGAACCAATACGTGTGGGTCCCACAATGGTTACACAATACCTATATAAGTAGGATGACCAAATTAACTTACAATGCGTCCTCTTTCATCACCCTTGGTGATCTGTACGTTATTTGAAATGCATAACTGCGACCCTGATTATAAGATGACCCCCCCCAAAAAAAAAATTGGAATATTAATTTAGGAAAAAAAGACCCTGAATATAAGACTACCCTATAAGAAAAAAAGTTTTACTAGTAAATATTAATTCACATGTAAACTATTTTTTCATATTTAATAAAAACTATGATTGAGAAAAATGCATTTTTTTATTTCCTTTTATTTGCCAACCTGCCCCCAGTTATGCACATAGCCCCCCAGATATGCCTTTTACTCCCTTATATGCCATTCTGCCCCCCCCGCAATGCCTTATACCCCCTATATGCCACTCTGCCTCCCTGGTATTCCTTTTAACCCTCTATATGGCACGCTCCTCCCTTGTATTCCTTTTAACCCCCTATATGCCACTCTGCCTCCAGAAAGCCCTTATACCCCGCAAATGCCACTCTTACCCTCCCCCTGACTTACCAGTGTTTCCCTAGACTTCTACCAGAGCATTTGCTCTTAAAAATACCTTGTCTTATAATTGAGCAAATACAGTAATTATGCTTATTTTTGCCAGCTGTTTTTATCCAAGGATCCGTAGCTGTTTGAGTTTTATGTCTCATGCCATGTTATCTTATTTCCATGTTTGTATTTTTCTCATACAAAGGGCCATGATGAAGGAATAATTGGTTCAAGTGCGTACCCTATAATAGACATAAGAAGAAATGCATCAGGGGATTATAAATGTTCCTTGTTAAATAAAAATATGATTGCATCAACAACAGTAACTGTGCACTGTAAGTAACTTTCAATTGTTTCTGACGAGGCTTGCTATACAATCCACTCTTTTCTCAATCTTAATGATGTGCTGTCTGTATATTTAATTGCATGTATTTCAGTCTGTCAAGAAAATAATGAAAAGGAACACTTTTCACATTGGTGCCAACCTTCAGGTGGTATCAGCTTAACACTCTTTGGTTTAACAATATGATTAATTAGTAGTAGCCCTACTTACATCTGCTAAGGTTAACACTTTTCTGGTAACGAATGCAGCATTAGAAATACAGTCACTAGTACCGATGAATGCCCAAATGTCTCCCAGAAATAATTCCTTCATTTTGGAAAATTTGTCTAGTTCATAATTTTTGCCGGGAACAATTGTCACAGAAATTTTTTACAGGAAAAAAAAAATCTGCTGTCTAACTACTTAACTATTGTCTGATTTCTGCTTTTTCAAAGCCTTTGATGTGCCAAAAAATCTTTACTTTTTCTAATCCTGACATACTGTATTTTACCTTCCAGATCTAGATTTGTCTTTGACACCCAGTGGTGAGGTCACCAAAAAGGTTGGAGAGGCACTTTCTGTATCGTGTATCCCATCTGCTAGCAAAAATGTTTCTGTCACCTGGTTGAAGGTAAGTGTTTGACTAGCCCTTTTCCAAGTTCTGTTGATCTGAAAATGACATTTCTGAAAAATGGTTGTCTGTTACTAAAAATATGTCCGCCTAAACACTTTCATGGTTTTTACAAATATTAAATATACATTTTCAGGTATAAAATCACCCGGGGGTTTATTTACTAAAGCAAAGTTGTCAGGGAGAGTGTTCAAGTTGTTCAACTATAATGCATAGTTCAGTTGGTGATTTAACTTAATCACCCTGGTGTAACCATGTCTTAGGCAGGGTCAGGCAAGATGTTCTTGCAGGAGAAAATCACTAGACTTGGCTTTTCCTAATGTATCTTGAAGTCAGTGAGCTACAAGTGCAACTTTCCTGGCAATCTGTTACTTACTAAGCAGACACTTTTATATCAGGGAAATTATATTTCTATTTTTGATTCTTTGGCATTTATAAGCGCTGCATTTCATGCCACTTTTGTACAATTATGCAGTGGGCTAGATTCAATGCGATAAATCTGCTGTAAATTGCAATGAAAAAAAAAGGTTATAAATCTTACTGTAAATTAGCTAATCTTTATTACGTCTAATTTATTCCATTCCAGATTTTGGGAGGATTGTTATTTGCATGGGATTTCTCTTTGGTCTTTAATCCAGCCTCGTATCTGTGACTACCGCTTAATTTGTTTAGTTCAAAGTGTCCAATGTAATGTAAAATGACACACAACATAGTATTTACAATATTTTATCACTATTTAACCCGTCTCTTCTTTTCCTTGCTACTTTTTAACAGAATCACAAAATCCTCCCTCAGCCGTCATTTAAAAACTTGCAGTATCAAGATTCTGGGTTGTATGAATGTGAAACGTACCTTTTGGAAGTTGATGGTCTTAGGAAAAAAGAGACCCTCAGACTTACTGTTGAAGGTGAGCAATGTCCTTGATCTACCGTATTTTAGTTTTTACACACTCCATTTTTCAGTGTTAAGGCTTATGGTATATGTTGCTGTTAGTCCTAGCTATTTTTGCATATGGTGATGAAGCGCAAGCCCCATCTGCACAAGAGGATTATCCAAATATTTTTTCAATATTACTTCAAAAACTATAATCTGACAATAGTCCTGTTGGGCTATACAATAATAATTTATTTTGTGCAGTAATCTCTTTAATTATACTTCAAACTTTAGCATAACCAAAAAGCATTGAACATGTTCGGTTTATTTTCAAGCATTTATAAGAGTTCCACATCCATTCCTTATTCAACATCAAACATTTCTGAAGTCTCTTAACCTTTTATTAGACTCACAGCACAACAGCTTTATTGCCCCTCTACTTGATTTCATCCTCTATCACGTAGCAGAGTGCTGTCCAAAATCAGTGAGGACTGGAACTCGTAGAAACTTCAAACAGTTCATATTGACATATTTTTTTTTCCTTTTAAGGAAATCCACGTCTTAAATTGTCAAAGAAAGCCAACTCTGATGGGAAGACTAAAACTATCACATACGAGGTAGAAGGCTTTCCAAAACCAGAAGTGCAGTGTACCAGTAATGGCAACGGAGGCTTCTTAAACAAAGTAAGTTCCTTTCTTATATATGTGTCCTAGAAAAACATGTATTTTCCTTTTACTCTTTGCCAAGTTATACATAGCTGTTGGAATAATCTTTAGGCTTTCCACTCAACAAAGCCACAAGCTACTAGAGCACAAAGGTTCTACAGTTGTAATCTTGCAATCGCAATTGTCTGCTTTGCATAGGGAAAAGTGTTTCTGTATTGTACAAGCATAGCTAGTTTAGTGGCAGTTTACAGGGACATGTAAATTGTGTTTTGCATGCATGTTTTGCTTTGCTATTCTGTCCATTTCTGTGGCAAGTATAGAAAAAATTGGTTATAACCCTACGGATTTCTCAGTTTGAAATGTTTTTCTCTTTTGTGGTATAAAGGACGGCAAAAACCGGCTGTGTGTTGTAATTATATATGTAGAAAGTACTAACGAGGCAAAAGCACTTGAGTATTTTTTGAACAGGAGTAATACAAGATGGCATACAAAATGTATTTCTCAATTTCTCATCTCCGATAGACAGAAGAAACAACTTTGAGTAACGGGAAGTATTCGGCCAAAATTATCATCTCACCAGAGGAGAATGTAACTGTAGTTTGCAGTGCAGAAAACAAGCTTGGAAAAGAAGTCCGCTTTTTGAATGTCTCAGCTAGTAAGTGAATTATACACAGAGGTCTGGTCTGAAACCATAATACGTGTTCATCATATCATGGATATATCACTGAAACCACTACGCCCTGTATTTTACCTTGCAAATTGTGCTGTGCTCCTTTGTCTGTATTTTTGCCGTTGCCCCATACGCAGTTCCATTGGTGCTTTTGTCAAACGTTGTCCTGCCTCAGCGTCGTAGAGCTGTAGGAAGGCAATGCTTCATTCACTGTCGCACAGTAACTACTTGCATACTGCCTTACCCCAGGCTATGGATACTGGAGAGGTTTTTATTGATTTGCCTGGTGGTGAACATTTTTAGGTGTTGTGGTAATTTAGGGAAAGCAAACCTTAATATACATAATCCAAAATTAGACCAAAACTCTAAATTCCACCTTTGCTCTGAGGTATACGGTGAAGGATTTTCTAATGCACACATCACCAAAAATAGTGTTTAATTTCCATTTTCAATTTTTCATTTCAGTCAACATCGTAGATCGAGATGAGCCTAATGGTAGAAGTGGTAAGTAGTAGAGTAAGGTTTTCAACTGGCCTCTCCAGCTCTCTTTTCCTCTAAGCAATTTTTCTATGGGTTTTCCCCTGGGAACAACAGGAATCTTATGAAGAACATTATGATTTAGGGTTGTCTTAAGCAATACATAATTTATTAGCTATTATGTTTATGCAATACCATCTTTGGAAGCTTAAGCAAAATACTATTACATCTCTTAAACTGAAGAAACCAATGTTTGGAAGTTAAAATGTAACAGAAGGAGCCATGTCTAAACCAAGCTTTTCTGCAAAACAGCTGTGGCATCTTTGGCCCAGAAGCAAAAAACAAAAAAGAAACCTAAAACCTAGAGAACTTGGGGCTAAGATTGCTTTGATTCCAATATTATTTCTAATTGGTGGCTTACAATATTGAGAAGTCATAGGGAATCAACTGTATGCAATAGTGACATGAAGCAAATGTCAGTCCTCCTCATCTCATTTCATTCATTTCGGTTGCGCATATGTGTTGAAGTAATGTACAAGCCATTATGTATGTGATAAATGCAAAGGAATCCACGGCGTCTATAGGTTTATTACTTACAAAAACATTTGTTTTATAGAAGACAATAACGACCATGCAAAACTCATTGTGGGAATTGTCGTTGGCCTGCTGCTGGCTGCACTTGTGGCTGGATTAGCTTATTGGCTTTACATGAAGAGATCAAGGTAAATTGAAATTCAGTTTGATGTTTTAAATTAGGATTTTTCTTTTGTTCAGTAGAAATTTGTGCTTGAATTAACACTAGGCAACCAAAGTGAGGGCAGTAGGAAAAAAGAAAAGATCAACAGATCGCTAACATCTTTGTTCACGGGGTCAAGAGGGAAAATCTATTTTATAATGGAGGTGATGGTTTGAAACATAGAATTTTACAGCAGATAAGAACTATATGAGCAATCTAGTCTGCCCATTTTTCCTAGGTAAAGACTGAAACCGCAATCAGTCTTTGGTCTTACTTTAGATTCAGGATCGCTGTACGTATATCACATGCATGTTCAATTTCCCTTACTGCGTTAAGTATTTGATGTTGGGAGAAGGTGGATGTTTATATGCTAGTATTACATGTCTGTCACTTACAAGAGGAACGTAATGGTTTTTATATCAATTGGTATTTGTATTAAAATTATTTTGAATCTGGGTCAGTTCTAGTTTGGAAATCTTGATCATTGTGAGGATAAATTGTATTACAGTAGGACAATAACCAGATTAGAAATCCCATCAGGTAGAAGAAAATGTATTAATACATAGTCAGCTCTCTTTCCCTTTCAAGAATCACGCTGACAATACAACATGTATAATGTGTCCCTTTTAATACTTTACTGCTGGAAAAATGCATCTGTTGTATTGTTCGTGGGGCTGCCTTGTTTTTGTGTACTGATCCAACATATGTGATTTCATTCCTGAGGGCAATAATGGACCTCAAGTGCTCTACTTGGCTAATTTAAAGACTATCCTCAGTCTAGATGTTACGGTATATAAAATCACTTAACATGTGATTAACACTAGTTTGCTATATCTAAACTGGAACAAGATGGCACAATTAAATACAATTTAACGTTTAATGTCTGTATAATGTACAGCAAAGCAGATTTTCCTGTTGAACCTGAAATTCCAAGCAGCACTTCAGACATTCCTGGCTTGATGATTTCTGGCTGCTTCAAGGTCTTTGGCATTTGCAACGATTGCATTGTGCACCTTTTTGTTACTGACGGGGTTTATACTGAATATATAGTTGCTTTTATCATTACTAGTACACTCTGCTAAAGTCCTAATAGGCAGCCAAAAAAGCAAGAACAATTGTAGAAAATGTATGTTGCCCTTTGTTAAAATCACTTCCATGCATTAGCTGTTACCTTTCAGTTGCCTGTTGGAGTGTTTTAGAGCTTTTGTCATATACTTGTAGCAGGCTTTCTCATTTTCTGCCCCATGGGACACATTATTACGTGGTGTCTTGCTTGTATTTTATGCACATGCCAAGTAAAATTTCATGTTCAAAACAATACCGTTTTTTCATGCTCTCTCAAGCCAAAAAGAAACATTGGAGTGTGGAATTTTCATCACATTCTCTCAATGGTATCCTTTTGTCTAATATTCTTGAAATGATGCCTTTTATTCTGTGCCTGCATTTTTTTTTAATCTGGCATGAATACTTGAATATACACTGATCTTCAGTAGTTTTTGGACTGCACGGTCAATTTTGAGGGAGGTGTTAACACAAATGGTTTAGAGTCCCATCGATAACACAGTAGCCCTTTTCCGAGACCAACTGCTGGCTTGGCTAAAGTCCTTCTTAGCTCTATGTATGGTAGCCTATAAAAAGAATCGCATAGCAGTAGGCAAGCGTCCTAGGAATAGTGCTGAACCTTGCCAAAGCCAGCAGCACACATTGATTCAAAGCAATTACCTTCTTGACTTTTAATAACATATGTCTACTAAAAACCCTCCCGCTGTCAGCATGCACGGTTTTAATGGTTTCTTTTATGTAAAGCTTGAATTCAGAAGTGATAAAGTGTTTAGCAAATAAAAATGAACGCATGAAAATCTACTTTTTATTCGTTCAAACACTGTAGATTGCTTATAGTATGTGATGACTTAATAAAGCATGGCCTACCTCGTTGGAGCAAACCTCTTTCCTTCAAATTGCGTGGAAGTGTGGATTATTGATCTGTCATCACATTTAAAAGATTTGTTCCTATATGTTTGCCGTATTTGTCACCTGCTTATACTGCGGTTTCTATGCCCGAAACAATGACAGAGAGGTAGCTATAGAGGGATGTTGATATTGATGAATGTATAAAGAGAACTTTTCCTTGTCGCTAAAGCGTCATGTTTTACATTGGAATGATGTGGGATTATTATGACTGCCAATGGAGTCATGAGGGAATGTTTATCTCGCTTCTGGGTTAAATTGATTTGCTTTACAAGTCTGTGTGTTTTTTTTTTTCCCCTTTATCCTGATCATTGCAATTTTTTTGTTTAGCTCGGCTTCAAAACATGTAGGAAAAGAACTTGGTAACACTGAAGAAAACAAAAAGCTGGAAGAAAACAATCACAAATCGGAAGCCTAAGATATAGCGTCAGTTGTGAAGTACCGAAGGTGAGTTTGCATTGTCAAGTTGCTGCTATCCAGACATCTTCGTAGTACGTAATGGCAAACTTTACATGCCAGACAACCGGGGTGATCGTGAAAATCCACAACCAAGACATACCTCAGCATTTAAACATTGTTTTTAACTTGGATGCATTTGTGGGGTTATTGCTTTTTTTGCATGTAGGGGCAAACAATTTAACTTCTAATGGTAAAAGAATTTGTTAAAAAATCACAAGATTGCTGAAAATTTCCAGTCTTGCTGTTTGGTTTCTCTGTTAAGATTGTGGCTCTGATAAGGTGTGTGGCTAAACCAGATTTGGCATACATGTACAAATATAGCAGTATACATATGTATAATATTTCAATGGTTCACAGTGTGAAATTTATTCCCAAGGGCTCTAAACCTGCCACAGTTTTCATTTCTCCAAATACCAAACTGGTATTTAACACGAAGCAGTATGCCCAGTATTTTTGAAAACTCGCTGGCCTTCTAAGTAAGGCCTAGTTGCTGCCCATATTCAATATGGGCAGTGTGCACAAAATTCTGTTTTGATGTAGATATGACCAAGATGTGCTGTGAAGTGTAAAAATAAATGAGTTATTTTACTAATCAGTGGAAATTTCCTTTATTTTTGCTAACCATATGGTATGATTTTTAAATAGGCAACTTTACAAATGATTTGCACGGCTGTTGTAAGCCTCCTATAACTGAAATAATATGTCTGTTAAAAATATTATGTTTTGCAGGGAACCATAATGACCAGTTTGAAGCATGAATGTGGATTGTAATTATGGATTATAGGAAGAAGCTGGGACTATCCATGGTTCGAGTAATATATATATTTGTACCAAGTCATCACAGGATTACAAGGAAAAATATCTCCGTAATGGATCAACAAAAACTGTTCCAACAGCCATGATAGCTTACCATGTTGTGTTCTGTTATTTTTTATGTAAATGTCTGCACTGAGGATTTGTTTTGTTTGCCTTTTATGTATTTTTTTTTTTTTACGTAGCTATTTTTATACACTGTAAGGCTTTGTTCTGAGAGATGCTGTTACTCTAATGTATAGCATAATGTTATTATTTTTTATGATGCTGTTCAATATGCAGATACATTTCTAATTCTGTTTGCTACCAGTAAAACTTTGCAAAGGGAATGAGTTGCAATGTATAAAAAAAATGTTGTTTTGTGATCATTGAAGGGACGCTTTTAATTGCATTTACTAAAATCTAAGCTTCAGTTAATCAAGTTAATTAGAAGTGGGTTCCTAGAACCAGATGAAACCATTAGGTTTTTGCCTTTTGGGTTTTTTCCTACTGCCTTACAGAGACATTGTTTGGCAGATATCAATTGCAAAAATATACACATAACTACAAAAGTAACATTTTGTCCTATAGCCTTTGCAGCTTTTCCCGTCTAATTTATTACCCTCATTATTTCCTTGTCATCAGTAAATGGTACATTGAAAGTTATTTACATAAAATTATATTTTAAGGGTAAATTAAGTGAATGTCATTTTCCATTCTTTATCTTTAATTGTTTTGTCTTTGTATTTCATATTTTCTAAAAATATGGCAAAATCACTAATTGAAAGTCTCCATGACAATCTACAACAGTAATTGGCCAAATCACAAATAAGTATTTGTGTAAAAAAAAAAAAAAAAAAAGGCAGTAGTAAAGTTGTTTTGTAGCTGAACGCTTATGCTATAAATGATTTGTAATAGTCTGCAAGTTACGTTGCTGCTATAAAGACCTGTGTTGCCCATATGTTTACCTATAAATTAAAACTAAGTGGTGCATCTAGAAATCCATGGGCAGCAACATGTTTATCTGGGCACCACATTCCTTCATATTCAGGAATTTAGTAGGAAGCATTGGGTCATTAAATATGAATATTTCAGCACCCCTAGAAAGTATATCTAGTTTTATCTACATCCCCTTATTGGAGGCAATAGAATGCATTCTGACTCCCTAGAGAAGACTGTTGGGCTGTTTTTCAGCTGCTTCCATAAGCCCATGTAAATAAATACATGTTAACAACTGGCAGCACAAAACAGTTAAACACTCTGACCTTAACCACTTTCATTATTGTGGCATCTGCTTCGCAGTGCGTAGCAAGAATGAAGTTTTATTTTATTTAATTTTTTGTATTAACCACTACAGATAATGTATGCACCTTCACAACATTTTGTGTTAATTGGTACATAATTTATCGACCATGAAACAAACAATAAAATACCGAAGTATTTTTTGTTATATTTGAAATTTGTAACTTTATAAAATATAGATTCCATATGCCTAAACTTGGTATTACAAGTGCTTGGCAACAGCATCATGAGTAAATACAGTATTGTGAGGTTTATTAGTTCTTGCAAATCCACTTTGTTTTCAAAGAATGTAAAATATGTATTTACTGCAAAAAAAAAAAAGTCAATGTGTGCGCGTGTGTGGTGGTCTCAGGAAATGCAAAGCAGAAATGTTGAACGATTGTCACAGATTACTTTTTGGATTTAAAAACAAACAAAAAAAAAGAATTTTCTCTTTTGCAACTGCGTTTTTATTTCAATGTTACTGCTTTTTATGTGTATTGTACATTTAGTGATTTAGGTGATGAACATTACAAAACACAACGTGCACTTTTAGCTATTTAAAATGAACTGTCACTAAAAGTGTAGGCAGCAGTGTGTGTGTGTGTGTGTGTGTGTGTGTGTATGCATGTGTCTATATGTATATATATATGTGTGTGTGTGTGTTTGCAATGGAGTCAATTCAGGTAAAACCTGCTGTCCTTACTGTGGAATATATATATATATATATATATATATATATATATATATATATATATATTATAGATATATATGTGTGTGTGTGTATATGTAGAATAACAAAAGGTTTGTTGAATTTAAGAGTATCTATTGGGCCACCGGTGTGTATATGTAGGATAACAAAAGGTTTGTTGAATTTAAGAGTATCTATTGGGCCACCGGGGTTTAACATTCTAATGCTAAAGTGGTTTGGAAGGTTAGAGCTAAGAGCTGTTGATTCCTGCTCTGCAACGTTTTGTGGTATGTATCTGGTCATAGCCGACTATCAACATGCTCTAAAAAGAGTTTAAGCTAGAAAAGAATTGTGAAGCTGCAAAAAGAAACTAAGGAAACAAAAATCCAGAAGCTTGCAAATCACCCTCTCCAGGTTATGCTGAAATAAAGAGATTTGTTAAATCCGTATCAAAGAAGGGAATGCCCAAGTCCATGTTCAGCCATATTTGTGTTGTAGCTACACGGTTAATATATCATGAAAAAGAGCGCATATAAAAATGTTTTCACATTTGAGTCTAATCAGATGCTGGAATAATGGGTGTTTGCCTGTATAATTTTGCCTTCACTGTCTCTGTTACAGAGAAATGAGAGAAAATCACTCCTACTAAATTAATTCTAAGTGTGGTGCAAATTACAGCTACCAATATTACTGAAGTGGTTAAAAAACTGTTACTTAGAAATGTGTGAATGCTGTAGTGTCTGGGCAGTAATTACAGATTTTTTTAATATCAACCCACTGCAGAGTACTGACATGGATTAAACAAATGACATTTTCCACTGCATTATAATGGTATGATCTGTTAAATTTAAGCAGTCTTTGTATCATCAATGCTAGACATGGTTAAAGAATACATTTAAACACGTTAAAATGAAAAAACAGTTATTTGCTTTGCTTAGTTCATTTTATGTAAATATTTAACTTTCTTTTCCCAAATATTATATCATACAGAACTACATTTTTCAAATCTATTTTTTTTTTTAATAAACCTGAACACTAACAGCAACTAAAACGACAATTTCCTTCCTTTGACCTGTGCAACTAAAGAGTTATGCTAATTAAAACATTAATTTTTGCAGTTAAAGGAGCGTTTCAGGTTTTGCAATTTAAAATTTGATATTTTTTTCTGGAAACCCTACTAATCAACGAAAGGCATGATAGGTTTCACTTTAAGTGTAAACTTTGTAATTGAATGTAGCCTCCTAATCAGCAGCCTCTTCAATTATGCAGGAAGATGTTTGATTTTCAAGCTCTCTAAACAGATGCTTATTGAATGGTAGTACCTTATAGGCACTGTTTAGTCTCTCACACAACCCCATTAATGAACAATGTGTATTAACCCTGTTGTGGTCAGGATTTCCCCAACCTACTGCTAAAGACCACACCTTTTGTATGTTTACCGTGGCCACATATATTATACGTTGTTTTCCAGTGACCCAAGGGACTTTAATTGATGCTATTTGTTTATGTATAGTTCATGTGAAATAGTAAAAATTGAAGCAGAACATAAACATTTTTGCAATCTTTCTTGGGGTTGCTTCCACAAGTTAGGTGTCACTGTTGAGGAAGAAAAAAACAAACTTATATAGGATCAGCAACATCCCCGAGGTAGAATAATACTCCATATGAAAAACATATACTAGCCTTTTTTTTCTTTTTTTTTTTACATTTTTGCCCCTTTTTATTTTATTGGGGGTTCTTTTTTGGTTTTGAATCACTTTGGGGTCTTTATTGACCTCAAGGATTTCACTTGTAACTAGGGCTGCAACTAACTATTATTTTCATGATCGATTAGTTGGCCGATTTAGTCTGCGTGATGTGCGTAGACAACCTCTGCTGCTGGCCGGCACTTTCGCGGTAGCTTCTATGACTGAGCACCGGAAGGTCATGTGAAGCCCATCGGCTGCCAGAGAGGAGGATCCAGGTCCCCTGCAGCACTGCGGCGGATCCTCCTGTCTGGCATTTGCTCTGAAAAAACCCTCATCTTATATTCGATAAAATTGATTCAACTAATCGATTTTATCGATTAGTTGTTGCAGCCCTACTTGTAACTAGATGTTATAATGTCATGGGGACATCAATGTTTTTTTAAAGTCCTCCTCTTTTCACTTTCATACATGAGTGCATTTTATTGTTGTATTGTAATATAGTGTTACTTCAAGCCGGTTGAAAAATACTTGATGGCATCTCAAGCAATATTTTTTTTCCCCCTCTATTTATATCCATTCCAAACGTAACCTCCTAATACACTCTGGGTTCAGGAAAATGTCCTGCGCTGTGAGGCTTAGTTTGCTCTGTGGATTTTGAGCTAGTTGCTTTGCCAATGTTTTCCCTTTATATTGTTTTATAAATTGGTTTATAAAGCTCCATCATGTTCTACAGCACTATACAGTGGTTAAAAAGGGCTTAAGAAATAACACATTGCTAACGATTGACTTAAAAGGCGATAAGTACCATGCTCAAAGGAGCTTACTAAAGCTTTTATTTCATTTTCTTTTACAATCCACCAACAATTTTTTTTTAATTTGGAGCAACAAAGAGTGTTCAGTGTTTTTCTTTTTAACTTCTAAGGATAAAGGGAGTGGTAATTCAGCAAACCGCTGGAGAGCTTTTTGACGCTACAAGCAAACTTAGATTTAAGTTTAAAAAATCTGTTTCGTACACACAAATTCTCATATTAGCTGTGATTACATGATACAAAATATAACAATTTAAAAAGGGTCTGGAGAACTAAAAAATCGGACCCGCCCCTTTCCTGATAGCATCCACATGGCCCAGCAGCTCATCTAACAGTAAGTAAAAAAAATAAATAATATTTGGGCTGCTGAAAGTTAGGGGATGTGTTTAGGGTTAATTTAGGGGCAGTTATGGTTAATGGGGTGTTTAGGGTTAATTTAGGGGCCATTATGGTTGATGGGGTCTTTAGGGGTCATTATGGTTGATGGGGTCTTTAGGGTTAATTTAAGGGCCGTTATGGTTGATGGGGTTTTTATGGTTAATTAAGGGGCAGTTAATGTATGGGAGTGATGAGGATGATGAGTATGAATTTTATGATAAATAAAACTTGAGTTCAATAACCATGTAATAAATTTTTTTTCACATTTCGGGCCCCAAAATTAAGGTGCGTCTTATACATGGGGAACAGCAACAATTCATGAAGAGCAGATTCATACAGGGCCAAAACTTTCAGGCTTCTGTTCTTCATCTTTTTTCATCCAGACGATTTAGTAGCACAATCTGGATAACATTGCTTAATTGAATGAGCAAAATTCTATGCACTGGAATGCGTAGTAGGACATACAGTTTATAGATGGACACTTGTATCATCAAATATTTCCTGAGATGGGTGATGTCACATTAGATCGGTCATTTTACTTTAGGTAAAAGGTTCTAGCAAACTGTCAGCTTGCAATTTACATGAAGTACCTGCAGTGACGCAAAGGGATTAGTTGTGTTTTTAAAACACATCACTATTAATTAAGAGCCATATCTAGCAAGTATCTCCAGTATGAAGGGCATACCTGGCCCTGTATAATTCATAATTCAATGTATAATCTCACTTCTTTAGCCATACATTATATAGGGCCAACTAGGCTCCTCCTGCAAAAAAAAAAGCTCACTATTGTTCACTAGTGAAGGAACTCTCCTGCAGACTCTACTGTCAACTCTCCCTAAGGTGACTAAACATCTAAGGAACTCAACAAAGGTTAAAACAAGTAGATTAAGTTCTGAATTTCAGGGTTAAGATATTAAATAGCTTATTGTGCTATATTTTATTACTATTATTAACAGGTAAATTATTATTATTTAGAAC
Organism: Spea bombifrons; assembly: GCF_027358695.1. Taxonomy (NCBI): domain Eukaryota; kingdom Metazoa; phylum Chordata; class Amphibia; order Anura; family Pelobatidae; genus Spea; species Spea bombifrons. The sequence continues at coordinate 84,580,439 of NC_071088.1, read as the reverse complement.
AACTTAGAAGGTATAATTTAAAAGATTTTATTTCAATAGGACTTTAAAGGTTTAATGAAGTGAGTTAACAAATTCATTTTGAGAATCCCGTAGGAAAGTAAAACTTTGTTAACGCCAGCCATCTGTGGTGAAAGCAAGCTAGATACATTTTGATGAAAACATGTTAAAATGTTTTAAATGTTAGCATTTTATTGGCTTTTTCTAATAAATTATTTTTTGAGTGTACTTCACAGTTCTATTTTATACTCTATTCATCGTGGTAACTACAATACTTGCTGCTGTGCTCACCGAACAGGAAGATTGCAGGATAAGAAAGGAGCACAGCATGATCGGGAAGCCGAAATAGAGTTTAAAGAACAAGAACATTCTGAAGTGCAAAAAGACAAGAAGTGAGAAGAAGAGGAGAGATTTGAGAACACATTCTCCATAGAAGTTTAAAATACTAACCTGAGGGACTTTGTCACTAAGAGTAGGTCTGAGTCAGATTTTGAAAGATTTGAAAACATTATACCCCAGGATGAGGCTACCAAAATACTTGTTCTCTAACCAGCTGTACCCAGATCTGTCTTAAACCACAGCACCAAGTAATGCTTTTAACCTTTTTGGTGTCAACCATGTGTGTAGTGTGTGTAAAAGAATTGTGATGCAAAGGGGGGGGTAATAGTTTGAGTCATATTGGTATAAGGGTTGAACATGTCCTTGAACCTGGGACGTTGGGAGCTTGAGAATAGGATAGGGAGTATGGCATAAGAATCCTGTTCTTTAACTAACCACAAAATTGGTAACCAATAGTGAATGATCATGATCACGTAGACAGATATTTACATAGGCTTGTACGTATTTCTTCGAGATATTAAAGTGGGATCCTTCCAGCAATTAAGAGACTATGCCACAGATCAGTTTGTGATGCCTAGCGTTTAGCCTCACAGCCCACTTCACACTGTGAAACAATATATAGCTTTGAGGGTCTCCCAGTGCAAAAAGGGATGCAAGCATAATCTGTTTCATTCCTCTTTCATTGCTGATTATTATGCATGTATTTTGACTTGGTTGAAATGCTAAATGCATGATTTTATCTATTGAGTGAAAGTGTCATCTCCAGGGAACGGATTAAGAGCATCATGGGCCTGGTGCTGAGGATTTTGGTTGGCCTTTTAATGGAAATAAATACAGATAGTACACTATAAAGGGACCTAAAGAGATTGGGATTACATCAGTACACTAAAAAAAGTCATCATACATGGGACACCTAAAGCCACAATTTAGTGCTACTGATCCCTTCTAATAAAATATGCGGATTGAAATAGATTAAATAACACATAATACTTTTCCTCTCACTGATTTCTGGGCCTAGACAGTTGTGTCCTCTGATGTGATTACAAATTCAGGAGGATGTTTTATCTCTGGATAAGTAAAAATTAAATAGTTCAATTTATTACTACAGTAAGTAAAGTGCCAAGAAACAGATGACCAAATACACACTCCAGGAGAGGCTCTGCCACACCGACACCCAAACACACACACACACACACACCAGGACAGGCTCCGCCACACCGACACCCAAACACACACAACAGGACAGGCCGGTAACTAATAGGAGGTAACAACGCAGGATCCATTCTCCACCATTACTCTCTGTAGTGTAGGGGAGGCTACCAGGTTTTTCCAGGTCCCAATGGAATTCTTCAGTGTTTAATATACTTGTGCATTCAGATTCCTACAAGTTTTAATTTATTTTGTTAAAATCCTCAATTTGTATGAATTAGTATCCACTCTCACAAGCTCTCACAATATCTGTCATGAATTAGGAAGGAGGGAGAGTAAAGGTTGTGCAAAGGGGAGAGACATAAAGCGAGAAATAAGAAGAATGAGGACTGTGAGAGGGGGAGATATATATGGAAAATAAGGGATGTAAGAGAGTGAGGGAGAGAGAGATAGGGAGAATGAGGGCTTTGAGGAAGCAAGGTAGGGATAATGATGGGTGCTAAAGGTTAAGGGTGAGAGACAGTGAGAATGAGGAATATGAAAGGGAGAGAGATATAGGGAGAATGTAGACTGTGAGAGGTGGAAGGAAATAGGGAGAATGAGAACTGTGAGAGGAGAAATGAGACAGGGATATTAAGGACTGTGAGAGGAGTAAAGAGAGAATGAGGGCTATGAGAGACGAGAGCTAGAACTCCAGGTCTATGTGGCCATCTTCAAACTCAGCTAGCCACTCCTAGTTGAAACCCATTGAAGTAAACAAGCAAGGCAAGAGAGAACCCTCTTTTGCCCTGGATAAACTTGCAATTTGATTTCAAAATGTGGGAAAGCAAGGGCAATTATATTACTTGGCATTTGCCAAAAATGGGGGACTTGAAAATTTACTTATCTTTCTTTGTAATCCCCCTTAATTTTCAGACTTTTCTAGCAATTTTATTATGTTTGCAAAATTCTTTATACTAGTTTAGAGATTCATTTTCAACTAAAGCTTTAGATTTGTGATTTATTGCATTTAAATCCTTTACAGACTTGTTTATTTTAATAACGTCTTGTGTTTTACTTTTCTTATTCCCTAGCATATACACTTCAGTGCTTATTTATGAAACATTGTTAAGGGACACCTTTGCTACAAATTGTGACAGGTTTTGGTTTCTATATGTTTAGAATTAGAAGAGTTAGACTAAGCTGAGAAAACAAAACTGAAACGTTTCAAATAAACACAAAAATTTTGTATAATTATTTAATTTTAATTTCCCCCCACATTTCTATCCCTTTAAGAGGAACTTTCGGGTAGACAGAGAAACAAATTAGAATTCCTCTTTTTTTCTTACATATTGCAATACTGGTCTCCTGTGCCAACCGTGAGCATTGCATTGCAAAATGACATGAGTTCACTGACAAAAAGCAAAATTACCATGCACAGTCCACAAGGGATATCAACCAACACACATCCTAAATTTGGTTTTATTTTATCTAGTTGTAATCCATGCTATTTTAAAGTGAAACAATCATTGTTTCTTACCTGTCTCAATTATAACTAAAACACCAAAAATTCCTAAATTAATAATATTAACATATTAGCAAACAGCAGATGAAGCCCCTTGGTAACCAAAAAATTTGTCTAACGCCATTGTCTGTCTCATGGTTAACCAAAGCTCTCAGAACACAATGAAAACGTGACTAAAAAGAGAGTTGAGTTTGACCATTTTGATGTCACTATACATTATGAAGAACCATCGTCAGTGAACTATCCTCCACTATTGCATTATGCATTATACAGGACCAGCTAAGCCATTTTCATTGGATAATTGTGGAATATAAAAGTTGGGACCCTGACTGCAAAGCCTGCTACTCCTATAATACATTGTGTAGTCCAGTAGTGTCAGACTCTAGGCTTCAAGAGCTACAAAAGAAAAATTGATTTAGGTTAGTCATAGGTTGGTGTGAACACAAATTATGTAATCAGTTAAAACTATTTGAAATGAGCTGCTGGTGCTCATGGTGGGGTATCTAAAAAAAACTAATCAGGTTCTGGTCTTCATGGCCTGTGGTCTGTTGCTGACAGAACAAAAACAAACTTTTTAGCAGGGTAAGGCAGGCCACAACTTTACATAAGGATAAACAGGACATATTAAGTAGGCCCTTGCTTAAACATGGTTACAATACAGATTCATATGTTAAAACAGTCAACCCTATTTTCCCTACTACTCATCTCTATAACCCCTTGCACAGATACACAATAAAGGACCGTACTAAAACGTACTACATGTTGTTTATATACAGCCTGCCATGTCACACTGGAAACACAAAATAGCACAAAACATATTGATGCCGAGTAGGGCTAGGCCTGACAGCATTTTTTTAAGTTTTGGGATGTTATTTAAGGGTAGGTGTCATTAGGTTAGGGGCCATTTTGTGTGTGACCCTACCTCGTATAGTTTGTTTGTGATGTTGGTTGGGCGGTTAATTTTGTCACTGTCAGGGGTGGAAGCTTACCAGGCATCTAGGGGTGAATGCTGTGGGGGAGGGCATTTGGTGTCATTTTGGTGGTAGGTTCCTAGCTCGTGGTGATTGTTGTTGGGCATCCAGGTATGTCCTACCCTGTGTTGCTGGTACCTGGTTAGCTTATGGGTGTTTTTGGTTTTTCATGTTAATTATTTATGTTATTTATTGTGTTCAGTTTGGTAGTCATTGCCCTGTTAATGCACCTAGTTTTGGTTTAGGTTGTGTGGCAACAGCTTGGTTAAATAAATACATTGGCTGTGGCCTTTTCAACCCCACTATTGGTGCCGTGTTAAGTATTAACTATTATTATTAGTTCATTAGTTAAATTGGTTGGGTGGGGCTGGTCCAGACATCTAGGGTGCATCTGTCATGGCTGCTAGATAACTGTCTCAAGTCATTTACCTACTTACAAACAGCTAGTAAGAAAAAGTATTTGTTGGTTAAAAAGTTTACCTGTGAGGCCAGAACATCAAACTACCAAAAGTGTAATTCTAAATAGTATTTCCCATCTAGAATAAAGCAGGCTGTTAGGTAGACCCCTACCACTGCTGCATAATGACTATGCTAGTCATACTTTTGGCTTACTACATTGCATGCCTTGACATGTATTTGAACCCCTGTGTATTTTCTTCCTTATAAATTGTGCAGTTATTTATAAGGAGTAGAAACCTATGAGTACAGCATTTCTAGTGCTTGCGGCTTTTGAAATTAGGGTCTATGGAAGACTCAGATCCCTAGTGTCTGTATTAGCAGAACAATGGTAATCACAAGGATCCAGCTTAAACCAGGCCAAGAGACTATAAAGGATTGTTGGCATCAAGTTGATGGTCTAGCAGAAGGAAGCAGTAATACCTTACAGACCACAAATCCATGAAAGTCTATGTCAGCTTATAAGAGTATGACAGTTTATTATTAGTTTTTCAATATGGCTGTCCACTTCAGACTCCCAGTTTTTATAGAGAAAGTTTGGGAGGAACACATCTCTAAGGTCTTAAAAGCTTATGTAACTCTACATTTTACTGTACACTACAAGCTTCTTTAAAAACCCTAGAGTCGCTGTGCAGAAATGAAAGCATTCAATGTTAGTGTTCAAATGGTAACATTAGCATAATGTTGATGACTTTAATAATATTGAATTAGACAAGCTGGCTTACTATAATTGAAACTGACTGCAGAACATTCGGTGTGTTATATAAGTGGCGTGTATTTTATAATACACCAAAGTACATATTTAGTTGAATTCATTTTCACAAAGCCACACATATATTTGTAAATGTCGCTGGTACCTGTACTTCTGTTTAATTGAGCCATAAAGTATTTAAAGTTCAAATAACTTGAGTACTTGTAGTAATTATTATTATACGCAAACATGTTTATAGCATTCTCAAAGTCTCAGGAAAGAGGGAGATGACTTCAGCTTTTTAGTAAACACTTAAAATCTGTAAAGCTCTCCTGTTCCACTAAAATTGCTCCAAAGGGAAAAATATGGGAACAGATTATTTTCAAAGAAAGAAAAAGCAGAGTATCATAGGAAACGAAAGGTTGTGGTTGACTAGTAAGGTTAATAGCTTGCTGTAACATTTACAGTTTTCCAGCTCGGTGCATTAGACATGCTGCAAACTCTAAGTAAGAAAAGATTAGGACTGACTGCTTGGCAATCAGAATTTTTGCCACTTTTCACCTAGGTTCAGGAGTGTAGAAGAACTCTGGCTCCCTTGGGTAGGTGCTGTGCACGAAGGTATAAAAAGTTATTGCCTTTCATTCCATCAACTGCATTACTGAACCGAGACCCTGCTCTGCCTGTCTTCCAACAAACCTGCATATTTCTCCAATTTTGCAGTATCAGAGTGACAGATCAGCACACCTTGTTAAATGGGTATTCTTCTAGAAAAAAAACATCATACACAGACCTATAGAAACAAATATGCTATAGTGATAAAAAACAAAAACTATTACATTTTGCAACAACCAGAAGTATTTCTTTGGTACAGTGTAAAAGGTTGTAAAGAACCTCCCACTAAATATCTGAATTTTAAAAAATTGAAGTATGGAATGTGTACTAAATAAAAATATGAAATGAGTACATTGATATGATAGCATACCCACATTGTGATTGTGAGCAGTGAATAGATGATATATTGTTATCTACATTTTGCAGTTTAGTCTTCTAAGCTGTCTGCATATATACGTGTGGGGAAAAACACACACCCTCTTTGAATTTTTACGCATCAGGACATAACAATCATCTGTTCCTTAGCAGGTCTAAAAATTAAATACAATTATCTGATGAACAACAACACATGACGTATTACACCGTGTCATGATTTATTCCACAAAACTAAAGCCAAAATGGAAAAGACGTGTGAAAAACTAAGTATACCCTTACCGCTTCCATAGGACTAAAGATGCTTAGTAGCAGACAGGTGCTGCTAACCAAATCTCCTTGATTAATTGATCATCAGCAAATGTGGCCACCTCTATAAAATCCAAACGTTTAGCAGTTTGATAGTCTGGAGCATTCATGTGTGTGTTAACACAATGTCAAGGAAGAAAGACATCAGCAATGATCTTAGAGAAGCAATTGTTGCTGTCCTCCTCACCTGTTGTCTCTGTTAGTCAGTTTGTTATATTACATGCTAGTTGTTATGTCCTGTCTACCCATTGTACAGCGCTACAGAATTTGATGGCGCTATATAAAACAATAAATAATAATAATAATCTGTGAAGGGTTATAAGGCCATTTCTAATAAACTGAGAGTCAATCATGCTACAGTGAGAAAGATTATTCAAAGACAGTTGCCAATGTTCCCAAGAGTGGACGTCCCAGCAAATTCACCCCAAACGTGCAAAAATCCAAGAGTTCCGTCTCAGACTCTACAGGCCTCGGTTAGCATGTTAAATGTTATAGTTCATCTGAACAATCCACAAGACTTCTGGAACAATGTCCTTTGGAATCATCTCTGAACCGACAGAGCAAAAATGGCAAAATTGCTCCGGGCACTGAGGTACCAAAAACCCCTGGGATTGAAGGGGTTAAAAGAGCTGTGTATAAACAAATGCCTTAAAACCTCAATGAACTAAAGCAACATTGTAAAAAAGTGGGACAATAATAATGTAAGAGACTAATAAAGACATACAGAAATGATTACTTGGTGCTAAAGGTGGTTCTATGATGTAAGGAATCATAAAGTGTATTTAGTTTTTCTTTGGTTGCTTTTCCATTTTGGCTTTATTTTTGTTGAAAAAATCATGACACTGTGTTGTTGTTCATCTAAGGTTGTATTTACCTACATTTTAGACCTGCTAAGGAACAGATGATTGCTATTATATCATATAACAAATTCAAAGAGGGTGTACTTCATTTCAACAAACCTACAGTCGTGTGAAAAAGAGTTACATAGTTGCCAACATTTGGAAAAAAAATAATCCAGGGACATTTTGCAAAACAGCTATCAAACACTTACTTGAAAATTTTCCACACCCACTCTGCCAAACCCACATAATTTGTTTGATCCACCTAGTTATTATGGTGCAGATTTTATCACCAAGTTCACAAACTTACTTGCCATTACAACCGCAAGACCTGCCCCTGCACCCAGTGACTTGCTATTGCACTCCCACAGGACATGCCATGGTACCTACAGGACTTTCCATTGCCATGAACCATTTTATATATATAACGTAAATATCTATGATTCTTGAAGGCACCGTCTAAGGCTCCTGACAACGCCAACCTCGTGGTCATGAGACATCACGTGATGGCTTTGCAGACAGGAACGGATCAAAAGCCTGTCAAACACACACACAATAACATACCCAGACACACACTCACAAACCCCACACATACACTAACTAAGATAACATATGTCTACATTAACATAACCTACATTCTTCAGTGTAGCCGCTCTACAATCAACCTTACATACACCTGGATTCAACTTTGTTTTGGTGGCCTTCGTTTAAGTGGTGCCCAGGGCTGGTCCTAGACCAAGTTGCACCACAGGCAGGAATATTCCCTTGCACCCACATTCTTTTACATAGATGGAAATGTTTTTAAAGCCAAGCAGGATTGGGCACTGAAAAAGCTCTACAATTTTAATGCAACTGAGCCAGGTTCACAGGGTGCATCACACCTCAGCACAGGAAATAATTGCTCTGCCCCCTACTCTATACAGCTTGTTCTCTGTTCAGTACTCTGATGTCTGTACCACCTCCCTGGCTCATACATTCCAACACTATATGCAAACACACACACACAGCAGCAACTCAGGAACAGCAGCAAGTCAGCCACAAAGCAGGGTCACTGAGTGCTGAGGCACATGGTGCGCAAAAGTTGCCAACACTCTGCAGCTACCATAGCTGAAGAGTTCCAAACTTCCACTGGCATTAAAATCAGCACAGAAACTGTGCAGCAGGAGATTCATGGAATGTGTTTCCATGGCTGAAAAGCAGCGTACAAGCCTCACATCACCAAGTACAATGCCAAGAGTCAGATCGAATGCTGTAAACCACTGGACTCAAAAGCATTGGAAATGTGTTCTGTGAAGTGACGAATCACGCTTCTCTGTCTGGCAGTTTGATGGGCGAGTCTGGCCTTCAGTCAATATGACTTCATATTACGGCGCTCAGCAACAATTGCCTGCGCTGCGAGGGAGCAGTGAGACAGAGACTTCATGCTCTCACCACTGCAGTCCTCATCTGTGGTGGACTGGACTGCCGCAGCTGGCCCTGCTTCTCCAGTGTTTAGAATAGGTCACAGGGGACAATTAAGCTCCTTCTTTCAAGAATTTCCCCTTCATAATACACAGTGAAATCTGTAAATTAAAAATGTCAGCTGCTTATAATTCACACTGTGCATCAGGTAGAGAGAATAAGTTGTCTGCAGAGGCAGAAAAACCCCACATTTACCAAAGTAGACTGCTAGGTACAAGCTTACATTTCCCATCTTCTATAAAAATCTCATTTGTCAGTTTTCTAGAGTGACAAAATACAGGTCTGTGCAGGATATGACAGAGGACACCATTCTTGGTTATTTGTCTCTATTTTGCTGCAAAAAGATAGAAGCAACTCCCTATTCACAGTGAAATAACCTGTACGTAATTTACAGCGTGGATCAAAAACACGAAATTAACTGGCTAGGAAAAAAACAATAGTTGTCTTGAAAAATAAATCGGTTTTACATGACATTAATGATGGACTTATGTCGAAGACATCCAGCTTTTGTTGAGGTCTGTGTATGAAAGTTATTTGGATGTCTAAGTTGTTCAGTGACAAGTGACATGCCTTTGCACATAGTGACAGCACATAATACTTGTGTTTTTTCAAACCTAAGCTAAAAATAACACGTTTGATCTTAATTAGCCAGAAAACAACTTAATAGATTGTTGTCGCGTCCTGTTCTCCACAAAATGTCTAACATGATACCGTCGGACAAAGTTTTGCATACAACTGTGGCTTTCACACTTATTTTGCTTATTATGTGGAGTTAAAGGAGGACAATAAACAACAAGCTTTCTCAATGGTTATTATATTGTGGTGTACTAAGTACTAGGGCGACCACATCAGCCATGTTTTCCAGGATGCATATAATTTTTACATATTGCAGACAAGCCCAGATAAAGTGCTGCCCTGCAGTATGGTGGATGTATAACTGACTAATTAGTTCCCTTCCATTGCTTTATACATACTGCTGGGAAGTACTTTGCTGGTCAGCAATATGAAATACGTATCGGTGGCCTGGAAAACATGGCCGATGTGGTCACCCTGCCAAGTACCAACACAGGATTAAGCAGAAAAGGTACGCCCAATACCATGTGGTATCTGGTGTGGGCATGAGATTGGAAGTTATGATTATGGTTATGATTCTGCAGAATATAAAACTGCATTAACATTGATGGTTTTCTACATACAAATTGATTATCAGCACTGGATGACAGTGACCAGTGAAACAATACTAAAATAACCAAGGTTAATCCGTGAATCTCATTCTCTCTCTCTTTTTTTTAATAGGATAATGGAATTTCTATACTTTAAAAAGCCAGTATATCTCCTAAAGCTACCTCTTGTTTGTAGGGTCATTTGAGCAGGGCCCTCATTACCTCTTGTTTCTGGAAGTTGAATTGTTATATTATATACTACTTGTTATGTCCTGTTTACCAATTGTACAGTGCTGCAGAATATGATGGCACTATATAAAACAATAAATAATAATAATAATAATAAAGCTGGCTAAATTGGCATAGCCCGTGTCTGCCTCAGTAAAGCTCGTCAACAGGGAAGAAATGTGAACCAGAGCTGACCAAGCTAAAACACCTACTTCCTTTTTGTCTTTGGGTCCTCTAATCCAGAAGCATACATACAAGTACCTGTGAATTCAGAAAGTGAGGTTTGTTTCATGGCCAGCTTGCCTTCCTCTTGTCCTAAACCCTTCAGCTGAATTTGTTTGTAAATCTGTACATAGGGTTTTAGTTTTCTAAATTGTATTAATAAAACTGAATTGCTTTAAGCTTGTACTATTGGGAATGTATTTTATCATTCTTTATAAATGTTACTTTAGATTTTTAATGAATCTACACCAAGGTCATATTATTATTATTATTATTATTAATATTTTTGAGGGGTTTCAAGATTTTCCTTTCCTTTTTTTTGCCAATCACTTTTGTCTCCTTTGCAGAAACTCTGCTTGTTGCTGCACATTACAGTATAGTAAATCAGTATAAGAAAAGCCTTCCATGGGAATGTATGCTTAAAGGTTTTATAGAATAAGATGGTTGAACAAGTTGAACAAGTGATAGTAAAATCAATTTAGCTGGTTGTTTTCAATCTACCTTATATTTTAATAAGTAGCTTTTTGCCTTTTCTTCATGCTTTCACTAAAATGATTTATTGGCAAATCATCTCCTAAAACACAGTAAGGTCAATGTGAAATAAACATACTTTTGGTAACAATTGTATATATCTCAGGGTAGAAATATGTGATAATGCTGTATAGGCTGAAACGTACTATGAGACATGAGCCAATGGCTAAAAACAGAAAATTCGAAGGCTCCATGCAAGCTGTATTGAGGGGTCCCTCGCTATAAAAGTACCCAATTTTGGATCTATAACACTATCTCTTGGAAGATGGTATGTTGCTCATTTATGTGCAGTTATTTTATGGAGCAAATAAACACTAATTTGCTCACAATATGAGACAATCTGCTTAGTATTACGGATACACAGGTTTTGGATGAAATAGATGCAGGTAGCATTAGAAATCCACTACGATAAAGCAAAACCAAGATAGAAATACAAAGTGATAGGTAATTTTCTGGCTTGTGTAGAAACATGCACTGTAGCATTTTCCAATTAAAAGGTTTTATTGATTTTCCATCAAAATGAAAAGAGGAATTGCGAAAAGGAATTTAACAGAATGTTAAAGGTGGTTTAGAAATCACCTCCTGATTTAAATAATGTACCATACTTATTATTCCAACTGACAGTTACCTTAAAGGCAGTCCTATATCACTCCAATCAAAAGTTGTGAATTTTAGGAGGAGTGAAAACACACATGGCGTTGGGATAAAAAAAGATTCAGGACAACTTTCGGATTCACACAAAATCTCTAAAACAAACAAAGAACGTAGGAGAAAAGGCTGTATCTGAAACTATCACACTTCATAGAGTATCTGTGTAAAGAACTTTGAATAAGCGCCACTGCTCGAAAAGCATAAAGGTCAGTGCAACCTCGATAGTAGTCACTCCACCGGACCACAGACAAATTTGGTTAAATCCAGCATAATATCAGGTCTTTGTTTAACACAGTCCTTGTTTTCCCTTTTTTACATGTATAAACAAGATATTTAAGTGCAGAGTGAGGGTGCTCAAGAAAAGCGTAAACAAAGTACTTATCTTAAAATTCAATATCTTGGCTATCTTATGTCACTTAAAATGTAGGGAAAGATAGGAACCATCATAGTGCAGAACACCAAGTGCTATGTGATATGATATCATATAATCCCCCATTAGAAATACACTCACAAGTATAGAGCCTGTCACATCTAGGCTCATAGATATCAGATGTATATGAGGGTGTACACACTGTAAAAAAAGGTCACTTTTTGTTTTTACTATGCTTTAATGTGATCCACTTAAGTTTCAGAAATGTACCACAGAGGTAAGTTGGTGCTTTCCTACAGTGCAAGGCTGGTAAAGAGTTGTCTTCTAAGCTGGCAAGCAAACCCTAGACAGCTATTTTGGTTAGAATTCTAACAAGGCCCAAGACCAGCCTTGGCTGGTTTCCTATAGTCTGTGTTGTTACTGTGCCAATGAAGTGAGTGGGAGAATAGAATACAGCAGGTAGAATACTCCTTCTGTTCACATATTCCCCCAGCTATAGGCTGCCCATTTACCCTTATTTAACCTATTAAATATAATCACTATACAAGCGTTATGGTATGCGAGTAATTAAAGCAACATATCTTATGGTTTTAATAAATGTTATTATATAAGGTAAAATGTGGCAAAATAATAATGATTCTGATTCTTTTGTTTTGGAGGGCATATATAACGTTCTAAATTAGCAGCCAGAGGGCCACAACTGTACTAATGCTTTTATATTTCTTTGACTGGCTCATATTGTATTTCACTGAGCAATGTAAAATCCTAGTATGCCGATGATCCCCAAGAAGTGGAGTTCAGCATCTCTGAGTTTCTACCACATCTTGTACCCCATTGTCCCGAAAAAAGATTCTCAGTTTGTTTCCTTGGCTGGTTTGTTAATTTTTTACTTTTACCATTTAGTAATTAGGTGGAATGCTGTCTGAACCTATAGGAGAGTGACAAGGTTATTTATCAACAGTAGTTGATCTCCTTGACCCTCTGTGAACAAACCCATGACTAACCATACACTGGCTAGCAGATATCTGACCCTAGAAGGGAATCATAGCATATCTATTATTATTATTTATTGTTTTATATACCGCCATCCAATTCTGTAGTGCTCTACAGTGGGTGGACAGGACATAACAAGTAGTATGTAACATAACAATTTGACTTACAAACACAACTGGTGAGGAGGGCCCTGCTCAAACGAGTTTACAATCTAAAAAATATCTTTTAAAAAATCATATAACTTTGTATTGGAGAAAGAGAAAAAAGTCATTTCAACAGGAAATATCTGGGTTTGGGGAGGTATAAAGAAATCCGGCATCTTATTGCACTGTGTGCACTGAACCACCCCTTCTGATCATGCCTTGTCTTATAGTTAGTAATTAGTCACGACAATCAAACTGAAATTAATTTTAAATGCAAGGTATAATATAGTCCTTCAAATTAAAGGTACAGTATGCCAACATTGCTTGAATTCTCAATTATGCTTAGCAATTGTTTCATTTCCTCCGTAGTTTAAATTGAAACAAAATGTTGAAACAAATAGTTTTTTTCAGTTGATGTGGCACCAGCACATCAGTAAGAGCTTTCATGTCTCATGACAATTAAGTGTTCCAAGTATAAATTATACATTAGGGAAAAGTCTACGTGATTAAAGAATTATGTTTAAGGCAAAGCGTTGGGCATTAAACAAAGTTAGAAATTATGTTTCTAAATAACCATACTCTGCAAACCTTTTATTTCAGCCTTCTATAAGCATTTTTTTTCTTTTTTATATTAATTATGTACTAGGAACAATATTTCTAATTTTGTATTTGGTTACAGAAATATTAAGAGAAGGTGGAAAAGTCCTTACATTTCATGGATTGCAAACAAGAAAAGAGACTAGAGACATTTTGCCAAGGATTTCCAGTTCTTAGAAATGGCATTTTTATTATTATGGTTTTGTTTTAATCTTGTTTTGTAGCTCTTCTGTCACTCTGCTCCATATCTGCATTTATAATGCAAATACTGAGTGTAATTAGTCTCTTGTATTATGGAGGTGCCTCTTCTCCCCCTACTGTGTTGCAGCTGGCGGGCTGCCTGTCTGCGTTTTACTTATTGATTTATGTGCAGCTGTGTCTCCTGCCCTCTCACTGAGACAGCACACAGCTTGATGATGTTGTGAAGTGGAAGCTGAACTATATCGCTGGGACTAATCTCCACTTGCAACTTTATAAAAATACGTTTTATTGTGCAATTTCTAGGATTTTACAGCAATACCACACCAACTTATGAGGGTTTGGCAGGCAGTGGAAAAGAATATAAGAATCTATTAATTTCACTACTTTAAAATGTATTAATCTAACCAGAGTCTGGGAGCTTGTGTCTGTATAGGATTAAATTAAACATTTTAATAAGTGATGAAAACGTTGTATCTCAATGCTGCGTTGGCTTGAATTACCACTCATGTTCATATGTTCCCTTTACTAATTAAGCAGTATGCTATTACATTTAATTTGTAGAGCACCTGCAGATTCTGAAGAGTTACTACTAAATATTCCCTATAAGAAGGGGATTTGAATGAAATTACAGTCATAGAACATCCATTTTTTTTTTTGCAACTAAGTTTGATCACACATATATGACGTGTAGAGACTCAACATAGCCATCCATACAACCGTGCTTGTAAGTTTAAGGAGGAATTCTTAAGGGGCATAAAATAAAGGGTTGAGATAACATGGATAATACATATACCAACCCTAAGCTCACAATACTCAACACTGCTGAGAGCCCTCTTTATCAGAATGATAGAGTGAAACCCTGATAAGATTAGGGGTTTCCATGATTAACTTTGCAAACAACATAGTTACAATAAATACTTTTCTAGCATGTCCCAATACATGAGATTGGCAGAATGTTCCTCCAGACACCCTTGAATAGAAATGGTTAGCAAGGATACATAAAACAAACATTCAACGCCACCTGAAAATGGGAAACAGCTGAAGTAACTAAAACTGAGATTATACACTGAGACATTTTACTTTGGGAAGAAAGAAAGCAGAAGCCTGCACTTTGCTGTGACATTTTAAAGGGCCTTGTTATCATTGTGCTGGAGGTCTGCCGTATCTCCTGCTGAAGGATACAGACATTATTCCCCACGAGACAGACTCTGGTACATATACTTTGAAAGTCATAACAGGCCGCAAAGGTCGATAACAATTAAAGGAAATTTTAAACATAAATCAAGTAAATCATTTTTTTCCTCCGCAAGATTTATTATCTTCTGAAACGGACTACCTGGGGACATTTATTGATGTAGTGATTTTAAAATGAGAACATTTATATTGGGCAGTTGCATATAAGAAATGAACACTTGTATGAGTATAGACAGAAATCAATGAATACATGTCTCTATTCAATCCATAATATGTCTGCAGCAGTACAATCCTAGGTGGTTGCTGAATCATGTTAAATCCAACAGCACAAAGCTTAGTTGCCAGCAGCCCCAAAAAGGCCATCCAAGCTTCAGCTGGATTGAATGTCTTCTGCCTGTTGTATGAGCTAAAACCCTAATTCCTTTGTGCTTTCAGAAACCATCCATGCAAAATGACAAAACTAGACAATATGAATGTCTAAAAGTAACAGAAATCTGGAATACCATGCGTGGCCCTGCACATGACACCACACTGTACACAAGTCTAGATTTACAGTTTTTAATGGCCTTGTGATGCCAGAGAAAAATTAAACTCGGAAAAGAAAAAATGTCGGTGCGCTAAGCTAGTCACAGGCTCAAATAATACAAATGTATAATACGAGGCCTACCAAACAGGTGTAAGCATGCTGCAAAAACAGTGTATTGGCTGTACAATGTATACAAAAAACAAAAACTGTCTGAGCTTCTTACCCTAATAAAGATGGCAACAAATATATAAACATAATATAAATGAGAGGTTTTGGTTATATGAATTGGCCAAAGCATAATTAAGCTCACCCGCCACGTCGAGGCACACTCTCAATAGGGTGAGAACCTACTCTCACCTCCTACGTAGTGGACACACAAAGCAGTTTATACTGCTACCAAAACCAGATTAATGTGTTGGGGGAGGTGCAATTAAACCTCTTCCCTATTAACCCCTGGACAGCAAGCTGCAACCAGACTGATGAGGAGCCAACAACCTCAAATATGTGCAAACAGGGAAAAGAAAAAATGTCGGTGCGCTAAGCTAGTCACAGGCTCAAATAATACAAATGTATAATACGAGGCCTACCAAACAGGTGTAAGCATGCTGCAAGAAACAGTGTATTGGCTGTACAATGTATACAAAAAAACAAAAACTGTCTGCGCTTCTTACCCTAATAAAGATTTATTAGGGTAAGAAGCGCAGACAGTTTTTGTTTTTTGGTAAATTAAACTCCAAAGGTCCTACAGGTGTTTGGAGACAGAATGGAAAATTTCTCCTAT
Source organism: Spea bombifrons (assembly GCF_027358695.1). Taxonomy (NCBI): domain Eukaryota; kingdom Metazoa; phylum Chordata; class Amphibia; order Anura; family Pelobatidae; genus Spea; species Spea bombifrons. The sequence goes on along the minus strand of NC_071088.1, from coordinate 84,564,139 downwards.
TTTTTTTTATCTCGTATCTTCAATTTCTCTTTATCTTTCCTCCTATTTCACTTTATATCACCCTATCTACCCAATATCTCATTACGATATATCTCCCTCTTCTCATTATCCCTCCTCCTTCTCATTATCCCAACTCCTTCTCATTATCTCTCTCCTCTTTACTTATCATTTTTTGTTATCTCTCCCCTTTGTCCCACCTCTCCTCCATCATATTGCCTCTCTCCTTTCTCTTATACTATTATTATTATAAATTTATTAAATATTACATTTCCCCATAAGGATACCTTTCTCCGTATATAGTTGATGTTCGATTTGAGCCTTAAACTCAATCCAAAGAGCAGTTTTTTTTTACTTTTCCAGTGTCTGGCTATAATTATTTTAGCTGCAATTAAAACATGAGAAAATATATATTGTCTTGCCTTATGCCATTTATTTCCAAATGCTCTAGGGTGCTATTTACCATACTACATGTCTGAACCAAATCTCCAGCATGTATTTGTATAGGAATTGAATGTGCGTAAGTTATCAGGAACTAAGTACCATCTATGTCAAAGTTTATATTGAAGTTCAATAAGATTTTGACAGTTAATATTTTTTTGTAAGTTAACTATTACTCTATTCCAAGTTTCTAAGTCTACTTCCAAAACTAGATCCTTCTGTCACTTTTTGTGTGCATTTAATTTAAAATTAGAATAATCTTTGGTGTCGAAAAGATGGCTATGGTATATCTGTCGGATTTTTGGATCTTCAGCGAACATCTTAATTATTTCTTCAGTGTGGACAACAGTTGGTGCGATTATTTGCAAATGGAAGAAACACAAAATAACTGTCAATCTCCCTCGGTCTGGGGCTCCATGCAAGATCTCACCTCATGCAGTTTCAATGATCATGAGAATGGTGAGGAATCAGCCCGGAACTACACGGGAGGATCTTGTCAATCTCGCAATTGGGACCATAATCACCAAGAAAACAATTGGTACCACACACTACACCTTGAAGGACTGAAATCCTGCAACACCTGCAAGGTCCCACTGCTCAAGAAAGCACATGTACAGGTCCGTCTGAAGTTTGCCAATGCACATCTGAATGATTCCGAGGTGAACTGGGTGAAAGTGTTGTGGTAGGATGAGACCAAAATCGAGCTATTTGGCATCAACTCAACTTGCCTAGGAATGAGGAGGAATGCTGCCTATGGCCCCAAGAACACCATCCCCATCGTCATTCAAGGAGGTGGAAACATAATGCTTTGGGGGTGTTTTTCTGCTAAGGGGACAGGACAACTTCACCGCATCAAAGGGACGATAGATGGGGCCATGTACCTTCAAATCTTGGGTGAGAACCTCCTTCCTTTAGCAAGGGCATTAAATATGGGTCATGGATGGGTATTCCAGCATGACAATGACCCAAAACACATGGCCAAGGCAACAAAGGAGTGGCTCAAGAAGAAGCACATCAAGGTCCTGGAGTGGCCTAGCCAGTCTCCAGACCTTAATCCCATAGAAAATATTTGTAGGGAGCTGAAGGTTCGGGTTGCCAAACGTCAGCCTTGAAACCTTTATGACTTGGAGAGGATCTGCAAAGAGGAGTGGGACAAAATCCCTTCTGAGATGTGTGAAAACCTGGTGGCCAGCTACAAGAAACGTCTGACTTTTGTGATTGCCAACAAGTGTTTTGCCACCAAGCATGTGTTACAAAGGAGTTAAATACTTATTTCACTGAGTAAAATGCAAATCAATTTAAATGCGCTATTCTGGATTTTTTTGTTGTTATTCTGTCTCTCACTGTTTAAAATTATAGACTGATCATGTCTTTGTCAGTGGGCAAATGTACAAAATCAGCAGGGGATAAAATAATTTCTTCCTTCACTTTATAATTCATGTTCTAAGATAGTTTTCTGACTTGGGTTTCAGTGTGACCCTGGCCTCAGTGTTGCTGCGCCACATGCCCAAAGCTATAGGTCCATATAAGAGATCCTTGACAGTTCACCCGCTCAATGGAGCTAAATCCATCATACCTAGGGACTGGAGACAAGCCTCAGCCCTAATATCAGAGTGGGTAGAGACTGTAGATAAGATGAGGACACTGGAAAAATATTTTCCACACGTCCAGAGGTACTGCAGCTGCCAATTAACTTAAATGGCTACCCTGAATGGAATGTCTGAGCTTGGGACAGTTACACACCACGTACCCCACTGAACTGCTAAAGCGTTCCAATTATGCCTCCCACCTATACACAGAGGCCCACCTCCACACACCTTACACACATTGTGCACACCAAAAAAATTGGTATTTAAAGTAAAACTACTTTGTGTTTAAAGCAGCATGAATGTCATTCTTTATGGTTTAATGTTCTTATCTATGTACAACACAACATTTAAAGTGCCTCATGGTTGACCTACAAATGATATTTATAAATCTCAGCTTATTTGATGCTTTGTATCTTATCAAAGACTTAGTCCAGTGGCAGAAGACACAAACTTTAACCAGGGGCCCAGAATCGGATGGAATGAGAAATCAAACTTATACACAATACAAAAAATATTACATTAAAAAATATATTAATGGAAAAGGATAAGTGTATGATTTGTAAGAAAGAACATGTTTAGTACCAGAGTGTCATTTCCGTTCTTATTCTTTACTAATTTCTATTAGAAATTCACCTGTAGCGAGTTCCCCACTCTCGTTTACATATTGCAATGTAATCACAGTGCAAATCACGCAAGCGTATGGCAAGCTAATCAAAATAACCCTCAGTGTCCAGCACATGAAGTTTCTCTTATTAGAGAAAATTTGAATACGGGAAAACATTACTAGATGAAGCATAAAAAAATCAATCAATACGAAAAGGCCAGAAGTATAGAAATATATTTAGACTACGTGGGCACTGAAAGCCATTTCAGTATTTCAGCCAATACTTGAGTTGGGTGAATTAATTCCTATGAGTTTACTTATCATGTAGAGCAGGATGACACCAAGAAAATCAGTTCTATAAGTGCAAAAAGAAAGATAGCTCTACTACAGAGAATACAAATCAAAGAGGAATATATAAATAATAAACTTTTTTTTAAATTACTATGATTTTTTTAACATTGTGGCCTTAAAATACTGCACAATAGTTTTAGATAATTATAGATCTCTGCTTTCTAATTTTTTTACTTGTCAAATATTGTTTAATTTATTGATATTAATTAAATCATATGGTGTCCTCATTGCAAAGAGTTTGTCCTTACCAAAAAGCCTTACATACTAATAATTGAATATATTGCTATTAACAATATGAATCATGGGTTTATTATAATGATCAACATCTTTGGTGATGCACTGCGTTGGGAGTTTCAGCAAATTTATTGACTTAAAACCACTGTGGAATTAAAGTCATATAATTTGATCAAGCTGCAGATCTCTTCTGAGAGCAAGCTATTCGTTTAATAATTCAAATCTTTGACATGATATTTTATATTTATGGGGCTTTGACATGCTTTTGTCCATTAATAAATGTCAAGGAACAGAGGACTTGATAGCAGACAAGAAACATTCGGCCCATCTAGAATGCCCATTATTTCTACTGTAACGTCTCAAACCGTAATCTGTCTTGGTTCTTGTCTTAGATTAAGTGTAGCCATGTTAATATTTTATGCATGTTGAACCCCTTCTTCTAAGGGTGTTTTATGGCCAAAAACCTGAGACGTTCTTAGCATTTTTACACTACTTTTCCTTAACCATGATTCTAATATTTAAGTTTCCGTGCACCCACACAAATATATATATATATTTTTTTTTAAGGACAGATATATCTTTCTTTTGATGTAATTTTTAGATGTATATCCAACATTTAGTATAAATCACTTTTTTCCTAATATTATTCCGTTTCTAAACCAGTTCAATTTACCAAAATACCACAAAATATATTAATTTAAGTGTCTACAATTAGAAAAAAACCCAAAAACCAACATGCATAGTGTTATTTTGGACAATTTGCAGCCCACCAACTCAAAATACCCACACAAATATTTTTTTGGAGCAAAGACAACCCATGGTATTTTATTATGAGTATTTCAACACTTATCATGCAACCAGTTGGTCACCAATCTCTGGCAAAAGGGAGCTGTAATGAGATTTAGTTGCCCTTTCCAGGAAATGTCCCATATTGCTTTCACAGATTGCATGGAAGTCCACATACATGTATTCAGTTGCATCTCCGGGTTACAGAAATACCCCACATGCATAGGTTTTTGTATAGTTTTTGAATCTACAGGGCAGGCAACATGCAACAGCACACAGAATAAAGCTAGATAGATAGGCACACAGAAAATAAAGGGTTAAATGATAATACACTACACAAACACAGTTTAAATAAAAAAGAGACATTTTCACAAGTGTGCCAGCTTTTTGGTAAAACTGCTTTTGTTGGTTACAACTTCTATCATCAGCTTGGCTGAGGGTGATTGGAATTGTAATCCACAGTCTATTTCTAACATTTTTTTTAAAAAAACTGACCGGTCAGCAGCACTCACAATAGATAAATGAAGCATTATGTTCATTGAGTATGCAAGGCATCCATTCGTATTTCAATCTAAGTGGTTCACTACTTAAATCTAAACGATATAACTGGCATGATTAGTATACCCTCGTGTCACTTTTTTGTGACTCAACAGGGTTACGTCTTATGGACCGGGGAGGCAAGTAACTCCAGGTCAACCTTTGACCCCCCCCACCCAATTAATAGAAACACTAACGCACAACACTCTAAGATGTACACACCTGGTTGCAAAACAATTGCAACTAACTTCTAGTTTTAGATTATGGTCTCTTGTTCTATCATTCCTCCCAATTTTAAATATTTCTCCATGATTTTTATTAAATGAATTAAAATAATTAAATGTTTCTGTTGCATCATCCCTCTATCTTCTTTCTTCCAAGTTCTACATTTTGACATTCTTTAGTCACTCATGTTATTTTTATCTTGCAACCCATTCCGTTTTATAGCCAGTCTCTGAAACAAATGCTGCATTTAGTTACAAAAGTATTAAATTAAGCAGAACTGTTGGAACAACATTTTAAACAATTTAAAAGTCACTTCACTTTCTTAACCCCAATCTAGAAAACAACAAAATGTTATACCTTGCATGCTGTAAATACTATTTCATAGAATACTGCTGCCAGAGCCCACCTGTTTAACCTCCATGTATTAAAAGGGAAAGAGAAAATCCAGGTTATTCAAAGCTGAGTAAGCGGTTGCTAAGCTTTAGTACATAAATTGGTACAAAGAGCAACAATATCACTCTTTGACACATTGTGTGCAGACAACTTGATACCTTTTATTTGGAGAAGTACAATCCTTCCTAACCTATTTATTAAGCCTGGATATACAAGACATTGCGGGGCACACTTCACACACAACCCTGAACAGAAGTTATTCAGTACAGAATAGAATCAGTTCTTAAAAGTTCACAAAATAAAGAATTTTTAACCCTTGTGCTGTCGCTCCTTTATACACTATACTGTAGCCTGCCTGGTGAGGCTACATTTAACAAATATAGCATAACATAAATGTATTAAAAAAATCGATAGATCAACAAAATTTGCTGTCTTGGTTTTCTTGGTTTAGGCTTCATGGTAAGTGCATTGGGGAGTTTTATGCATTAATTTAATTTCTATACTTACTTTACTATATAAGGAAAGAAGATGCCATATTTTCCAACTGCGCACATTTCTTTAAGAAAAAGAGTATGATTAATCCAGGATTAATGCAGTTTACACAATTTTATATTTCAGTACATGATAAACACTTAGAACATGTTATTGTTCTGCAAGGAACAAAATGCTCTCATTCAATTAAACTCTATTCATGAATCTTTTTGTGCACGCTATTCAAATAACCTAAATTATACTTTTAATGTAGCAATAGCTAACAAAACAATCGTACATTCAGAGTAATATATTTTATTATTATTATTATTATTATTATTTGATAGGCTAGTAGTTGCTCAGAATTGTGAGCACTAAGAAGTTTGTTTGTGATCTGCGTGCCTAATGTGTTTGCAGCATAGTATTTCTATACTACTATACTAAGATGCTACTTTACTAAGATGGTGGTGGAACAGCATTCTAACAGAAGCAGTAGAAGTTAATATGGTGAGGAAATTTACCCCCGCGTACAATAGACATAAAGCTATCCTGGATCTCAGACTATACAAAGGGCTGATTAAAGCTTAAGGTTTACAGCTGGAATAATGGATACTTAGTGGGGGGTTTTATACCTGATTTTGCTTGTTTATATGTACTGGGTGTATGAGTGACTCCAGACAGTTATTTTACCTAGAGAGGAGCAAACAATCTGGGGAGAGTGACAAAGGGACCTCCAAAAGAAGAAGGGGTTTCTGACAGTACCCAAAGTTATAAAACTGTCCCTTTTACAATAGTGTGAGCTTGAAAGACTACATATAAGAAACATTGACTGCTTCAATGTGCACATTCAAGTTTAGGATACAGTTGCCAGTGACATGTGACAGCGCGACCAAGTAACCTGCTCTGTTCGGTCTGATATGGAGCAGGTTACTTGGTTGCGCTGTCACATGTCATTGCCAACTGCAACTGTTTTTATTTAAAACAATCCTACATAGTGCTAAACATGTGACTCATTCTAGTCCCTTTAGGCCCAAAACTTTATGGATAGACTGTCAAAATACATACATCTACAATGCCCTTACAAATGTATGCCAATCCACGCATGCACTTACACAGAAACATACTAGCTCCCACTTGACCTTGCAGCCATGTGCTTACTGGTCCTTAGACACACCTGTCCTAAAACATCAATGTACACACACTTTCTCATTACCCTTCCCCTATTCTTTATCTATTTTCTTTATTTGTCACTATCTCTCTTATCTTCCCCCTTTCTCTCCATCTCTCTTCTATCTCATTATCGCATATTTTCTCTTTATCTTACCTCTTTGTTTTTGCTCTCATTAACCCCCCCTTTTTCCCATATTTTACCTTTCTATCTCTCCTTTTTTCTCCTTTAAATCTTGTGGTGGAAGCATGAAGTTTCTTTAAACCTGTGGTTTAGTGTCCCTGATGGTGCATGTGGCTTTAGTGACATAATATCTGGGTGCACAGCATCAATCTCCGGCTTACAGCAGTAGGGAGCGCTGAAGCAGAGGTCTGAAGGAACAGACTTTGCACTCCTTTAATGTTGGGTCGGTAAGAGTGAAATCTGTGATCTCCTCTGCACCCGACACCAAAAACTACCGATTTCTCCATAGGCAACTATCACAGTTGCTGATGTGACGTACTGTGACATGGTGACATGCTTCCACCTTATGGCCATAGGATCAACTTAATCCTCACATGTTTACTTGTTGCATTCGTGCTAGGTCCTAGAGCTATCCTGTATGTTTCTTTTGTATCTTTGTTTTTTTATGCTTGCCTGTCCTTTACTTTGGTGTACCATGCCTGCTTGTCATCGGGATCTGCCTCTGCAACTGTACCATTGGACCAGGCTTGAACTTGGATCTCGTGGTTATGGTTTACATTTACACAGGATGCTGTGTGGATATACTGTGACTCCTCTACATACTGGACCGACACTAACAACACCAGAATCTCCCATGGGTCCTTACAATCCTGTTTGTTGGGCAACATTAAAACCTAAGACACCAAGACTGGGCAAGGGCGGCATTCTGTTAATATTTTATGAAATCTTTGGATATGTATCAATAAAGGTCTAAAATATTCCTATAAACATATTGAAATTATCATCTTTTTAAAACAACTTTTAGGGTATTATTAAATCAAGTATTATCCTACCAGAATTTCAAATAAGTGCAATCTTATATATGAATATATATATGTGTGTATGTATCAGGGAGCCAATGATAAGGGACATAAATAGAAATCCATCTGCCTAAAGCCAAATGGTCAAGTGGAGTGAAACTTGTTTAATATATAAGATGCAGAGAGGAAGCTTTTCTTTGTGACCCATTAAAGAAGTTTTCTTTCCATCAAGAATTTTTATATCATGCAAAGTTCATGCGCTTAAAATATCCTGGAATTGATATTTGAAAGATCTAAAGAGTACTTTACTGAAAAGTTCAGATGTATTTTTATACTTTGCTAGTGTAAAACTTATTCCACTATAAACCAACCTATTTGAAAGAGAAAAAAAGTTTTTATAAAACTCTTCAGACAACTTCCATTTCAAGTAATAAAATGATTAACTTAGAATTGAATGATAAAACAATGATGTTAACAATAGTTAAATTACCTAAGGAGTTTTTTTTAAATGCAATCTAAAGTCTAAAGTGACTGTATGCTGAATATTCATTTTCAAAGCACATACTGCAGAGAAATACACTCACTGGCTACTTTTTAGGTACACGTGTTCAATAGCTTGTTAACACAAATAGCTAATCAGCAAAATCACATGGCAGCGACTCAATGCATTTCGGCATGTAGACGTGGTCAAGACAACTTGCTGAAGTTCAAACCGAGGGTTTAAGTGACTTTGAACGTGGCATGGTTGTTGGTGCCAGACAGGCTGGTCTGAGCATTTCAGAAACTGCTGATCTACTTTTTAAAGCGGCATTGTTGCTGAACATGTCCATCCCTTTATGACCACAGTGTACCCATCTTCTGATGGCTACTTCCAGCAGGATAACATCACAAAGCTCACATCATCTCAAACTGGTTTCTTCAACATGACGATGAGTTCACTGTACTCCAATGGCCTCCACAGTCACCAGATCTCAATCTAACTGAGCACCTTTGGGATGTGGTGGAGCGGGAGATTTGCATCATGGATGTGCAGCCGACAAATCTGCAGCAACTGCGTGATGCCATCATGTCCATATGGACCAAAATCTCTGAGGAATGTTTCCAGCACCTTGTAGAAAGAATTCCACGAAGAATGAAGGCAGTTCTGATGGCTAAAGGGGGTCCAACCCGGTTTAGCAAGGTGTACCTAATAAAGTGGCCAGTGAGGGTAGTTTCATTATGTATAATTTTAATTTTGTTATTCAGAACAAAAACAAAATACTGGATTAACACAAATTTATATGCATGTCTTCCACCATTAAATACACATTACTGGGACTTTTAGGGCTGTAAAATGTTGATAGATTCATATCCACCAAACATTCCAAACTTCTAGAAAAGGGAGACGTGATTGTATAAAAGAGGAGCATGGATTTGATTCCCAATGAGGATCTGTCCCTTCAAGTGAGGGACACCTGGGAAGTATGGATTTTTATCTTTGAGTGCAATTTTCAGCAGGTCAACTTTAGTAAATCAAATTTTAGTCTAATTTCTGAACAAACTTTGAGAGCCAGCCAATATCTTCATGAATGAGAAAGGAGTGGCATCCCCCACACACCACCCACAGTATCTCCCTCGGTAGATAAACATTGGTGCTTGATCAAAGTCCTGGCATGGGCGACCAGACATAACAAGGTGTGGGAAGGAAGTCTTTTGTTCTTTGTTTTCTTTTGAAGTGTAAATATCTTAAATCGCAATTTGAGATGTTTCTATGTTAACACTTTCCTGAAAGGCTGAACAGGTAGTGCAGCTAAAATCCCATACCTGTTTGCAGCAAGCACAAGACTTTGTCAATTACATAGAAAGCCAGCTAATGAGAGGCTTACTCTCAAATTTGCTCATTTCTAGAGATGTAATTTGAGGGCAGAGTAATGGCCAGGGACGGGCTGGGCCGGGGGGCAGGGGGGCAATTGCCCCCCAGGCCGCCCGAAAACTAATCTAAAAGGCCGCTGGGTGCTGATGCCGCCGGCCGGCGCTACTTTAATACTTTTTTTTAAAAGTTAATATGGCAAGCCGGATCGGCTATTAAATGAAAAAAAAAATAGTATTAAAGCAGCGCCGGTCGGCGGTATCAGAACCCAGCGGCCGTATGCGATGGCCGCCAAGTGATGGGAGCAGCGTGAGGGGTGAAAGCTCCGCCCCCTCGCACTCACCTTTCACCCCTCACGCTGCTCCCATCACTATGCGGCCATCAGATTGTTGGAAATCGAATCTAAACGGCCGCTGGGTGCTGATGCCGCCGGCCGGCGCTACTTTAATACTTTATTTATTTATTTTTAATATGGGAAGCCGATCCGGCATATTAAATAAATAAAAATTAAACTAGCTCCGGCCGGTGGCATCAGCACCCAGCGGCCGTTTAGATAAGTTTTCCAGCAGTCTGATGGCCGCATAGTGATGGGAGCAGCGTGAGGGGTGAAAGGTGAGTGCGAGGGGGCGGAGCCACTTTACTTGACTTGCCCCCCAGGCCTTAGGCTGCCAGCCCTCCCCTGGTAATGGCATACTAGAGCATAATAATGCTGTTGGCTATTTATTAAGGATGTTCAGAACTGTCCAAAAGCCTTAAATACAATCACAGATCATAAAAAATCCATATCAATTTTCAGGCTAAAATTAATTTAGATATTCAGCAATACCATTTAATGCACTCAATTTGGCTGTTAGCAGTTCAATCTACAAGAGAGGAAATTAATGCTGTGATATCCATGGTCCAAAGTATGTTCTAGTATATTTAACCATGTTATAGTCTTCAGATACCCTCAAACTATTTGCCAACAAAACCACAAAAATGACACACACACAGGTTCCCAAACAGCTAAAATGATAAACTAACGCAATGCGAGAATTATTCAGAATACAAAATACAGATTAAAAAAGGTTCAGTGTATCTCAACCATGTTTTACATTTTTACAAATCTGCGATGTGTTTGAAGTAGTCTTAATCTTGCAGTTTTTATTTTTTGTATAATATGGCATAGGACATTACATCTGGCTCACTGTGCAAACAGGAGCGGCCTTAGATCAAATTTCACCTCATACCAGTCTTGCCGCCTCGGGTCTCTTGCCGCCTTGGGTCGCCTTGGGTGTTAAGACAAGTGCAGGAAGTGGACATGTAAATTTTCTGAAACCTCACAATCAGGGAGACTGTTGAGTGGAGAGAAAGTTATCTTGTGCTCCTAGGGCAAAGAGAGGACCTGAAAGAAGATCCATGAGCTGATTGAGGTATTGCTTCCCAGCAAAGTACTCGGCTTTATATTATGATTTTGGTTTTGGAGAATTTATGTTTTATTTACCTGTCAACAGTTCCCCAGAATATTGATGTTCTTGAGCCTTATTGCCCTGGAGGACCATGCTTTAAGATCCGAACAGTAACTTAGTGGCCCTCAGATAAAATAGGTTTTGTCACAATATATAGTATATATTAACTTGAATGGCTCAGCACAATAGCTTGTGTAAATGAGATAGCTATTTCCATGTAAGCAATGCTATTTTGAATAAGCAGACATAAATAAAGTAGTGTATAAATATTTAAGTATGTAAATGACAAAAAAGCCTACACAGTATCCAGATTCATACAAAACAAACTCTAAATCTTACAAACTATTCATAGCATGAACCATAACAAGACTTTTGTGGCTATGTCAACCATGAAGGAGACAGATTTAAAAAATGTCTGCAGTTTAAAAATACTAGCGCTTTTTTGTGTTTTCCCAAACAATAGGCATTGGAACGTGACCTGTGTGTTCTGTGTAGTATTAGTGTGCTGTGCAAATGTATATAAGGCTAAGTGAATATCATAAGCTGTTGAGAGCATGGACATTCTGCTTTCATCAGTAACATGAGGGAGTCTGTAGACTATACCAGCATTTAAAACTAATAAAAAAAACAGATGCAAAGAGAACGCCAAGTTATATCAAAAAGGCTCCCAGAATAATCATGTATTTCTGTTTTGTAGTTTTAGATTTTTGTTTACAATTGAGGATTTTATGTTCCAGAAATGACTTTGTTTTCTAATTTACTAGGTCTACTGAGCCATCTGATCTCAAAGTGTACCAGTTCATACTTGTATTGGATTTCAAAAGAAATCACAATTGGATAGTCACCAGGGAGGGTAGGTAACACAGCAGACACTCAGACACTCAAACTAAACACACGCCCAGACACCCTCTCTAAAGTACACAGAGACTCACACTAACGTACTCAGACACTCTCACCAACATAACTACTCACATTAACAAACCAAGACACACACACTAACACAACCATTCATACTTAAACATGTGCACACAGACACTCACACTTACACACACACTAACAAACCCAGATATACACACACAGACAAATCTAGACACATGCCAGGCACACACACCAACATGCCCAGACACACACTAACATATCTAGACACACAATGACATATCCAGACACACAATGACATATCCAGACACACAGAAGGTCCTAATAGAGGAAAATAATCACTAAGGTACCATCACTCAGCTAAAACCACACTCCATTATGGAGCATAGAAAAACGGCAAGAGAAAAATGAGTTTCTGTTTAGTGATTGAAATGCTGACAATGTCAGACAAACAACTTTAACATCAAATATGGTTTATATATCACTTTACCACTCCCATCTGTGACAATAATATTGATGAATCTTATTATATTATAATATATAGAATATATATAGAATATATTATATTACGTATATATACACATAGTTTTTAAATAAAAACATCCACTTGTTGCCTAAATACACAATAGCTAATACAGAGGAAAGCTATAATTATTAAACAATATTAAGTATGTAGAATGCATATCTAAATCATAGTTTAAGGAATAAACCAGTGATTCTAGTTAAATATAAACATAGATTATTTCAATTAGGGGACAGAGAAGGATTAGGCAAATAGACAAGGATGTTGCCCAAATACCGTTGGCACATGTGATCAGAATATAAAACACTGGTTTTGTTTAGATTTCCTGTTGGAACCTCTTGTGCTCTTAGGATTTGTTTGTGCAAGAGCACAACTCATTTTCATGTGCCAACATTAGAAAAACAGGTGCATATTATATTCATAAAGATTACAAAATGTTCATGTATAACAAAGGCTGTTATAAAGGTCTTGAAAGAATTGCTTCACTACAAAAAATACTTTGTGCGCTTTTTGCTATAATACATTTTGCAGTTTATTTGAAATGAAAACCGATTATTTTGATCTCACAGCTAAAATGTAATCTAAACCAAAACTCATATTTGCTTAAAATGTATATTTACTAGCACAGAGAAGAAAAAAACACATTTTAGAATTCTTATTTATAATCCACAATGTGCCAAAATAGATTGTTAGTTTGGTGTCAGTTAAAATAAAAATATGGTAACGCAGGAAAAAAAAAGTTGTATGAGTATTGCCATTGACATTCAGATTTTAAATCTTTTAAAGCTAATTTACAGTAACAGCGAATATCGAGAAGGTTTTACCCTCCAATACAAACATTACATATACTGCTCTTATGTATTTTTGTGTGCTGATGTGTCTATCCCTATGGCCTTGTGGGCTGTTTCTGGGCAGGGTAACCAGATGTCCCATGCAACCTCCATCTGGCAGTCAGTGGGTATCCTGAAACAATGCATTATGGGGCGCAGGAGAAGTTCTTAAGATCTGCATTGTGGAGTTTGCTAGTAAAGAACTGCTGTCTAAAGATATACGGCAAGTGTATTATGCCACAGGTATCCCTGTAGACATACACAGTGCTTCAGGGTAAAAGGAGCAATACATCTTTGGATCTTCATACATCTTTGGATTTTCACTTTGTTTTACAAATATGAGATCATGTACACAAACACCCCCCGTATTCAATCATCAATAACTGTCTGGAGTTTTAGTTAGAGGAGCTACACGTTTAATGTCAGTTCCAGATTTAGGCGTATCTGCTAACACCTGGAGAAATATGTTTTGCCTGATGCTCCCTGATTTTAACCCCTTAAGGACAATGGGCGGTCCCTAAACCCATTGAAAACAATGCATTTTGAGCCCGTACATGTACGGGCTTTGTCATTAAGGGGTTAAACATGCCTGCTTCCTGAACCTGATCTCCCCTCTGTGATCCAAAACTGTAGCTTTAAATATGTTTGTAGTATTTCCATTTAAAAACAAAAAACATGGCCACATGTGTAGAAAAATGTGATTTCTCCAGATTTTTGACTATAAAAATACTTCCAGGTGTGTTTCTTGTTTCCAAAATGTTGATACAGTTTTCATGGCTGAACAAATACTGTGAACTCATGCATTTGTTCACAGGAGTGCTTGTGAGATTCTCCGAAGAGAATATTTACGTAGGCACTGTTGGAATTCATACTCAAACATACCTCTGGAGGCAGGATATGCTTAACCATCCATTGCAGCTCACAGCTTCCATATATAACACAAAATGATATAAAAAATCTAATTGAAATTTCCAAAAAACATGTTTTAAGTACAGCTTTCATTTATATAAGTTGTTTCCACAGGCATTTGTCTTCATAAAGTTGAGTTTCTGTGATATAAGTCTTTATCTTGCTTGATAACTCTCTCCAAAAAAAAATGTGTAAAATGTAGGTAAATACAACCTCAGACAGCACATGAGATAAAAAAGCACATGATTTATTCAACAAAAAATAAAGCCAACACAGAGAAGCCACGTGTGAGAAACTAAGTATACCTTACTGCTTCCATAGTAATGAAATGCCCTTGATTAATTGATCATCAGCATGTGAGACCACCTCTAGAAAAGCCAATGTTTTAGCAGTTTACTCATCTGGAGCATTCAGGTGTCTGCTGACACAATGCCAAGGAGGAAAGACAGCAGCAATGATCTTAGAAAACCAATTGTTGCTGCCCATCAATCTGGGAAGGATTATAAAACATTTCCAAACAATTTTAAATCCATCGCTCTACGGCGAGAAAGATTATTTAAAAGTCGAAAACATACTAGACCAGTGGTTCTCAACTCTTCAGTGGGTCGTGGAGGGTCCGGGCCGGACTGGAGGCATACCGGGAAAATTTCACTTTCCTGGGGCTGCCTTGCACATTCTAGCGGCAATCCGCAAGCAGCAGGCTGTCAGGACCGCGGCCGCAACAATCAGGGCCATCAGGCAGCCTCCGGTCCGGCATGTACTTTAGCATTACTCTCCGACCGCAAAGCAAGTTGCTTGATTGCTCTGATTGCTCCTCCCCTCTTCCTGCTGCAGCCCGCGGAGAGCCTTTCCACTCCCTCATCTTTTCTGAGGTTATTTTTGGGTCGCGACTTAATGACCAAAGACAAATGTGGGTCCTGAGGAAACACGGGTTGAGAACCACTGTACTAGACGCTTGCCGATCTTCCCAGGAGTGGACGTCCCAGCACATTTAACCCAAGGTCAGACCGTGAAATACTCAGAGAAATTGCAAAAACCCAAGAGTTGCATCTCAGACTTTACAAGCCTCAGTTAGCATGTCAAAGCTCATTACAGTACAATTAGAGAATGACTGAACAAGTATGGAAGGGTTTTGTTTTGAAGGGTTGTCAGGAGAAAACCTTTTGTCTTTAAAAAAAAAGAACATGGCAGCACGGCTTAGGTTTCCAAATTGCATCTGGACAAACTACAAGACTTCTGGAACAATGTCATTTGGACAGACGAGGCCAAAGTGGAGATGTTTGGCCATAATGCCCAGCCCTATATATTCTAGAGTTCATCAGCTAACGCTTGTCCCAAATTGGGTCATGCAACAGGACAATGATCCCTTGCACAGAATGGCTGAAAGAGAAAAAAAATCAAGGTGCTGCTATGGAGGGACCTTAAGAGAGCTGTGCATTAACAAATGCCCGCAAACCTCAATGAAGTGAAGCAACATTGTAAAGAAGAGTGGGCCAAAATTCCTCTACAATGATGTGAGTGACTGATAAGTTTATTTATAAGTCTTCTATGTGGCAAAGGCCTTACTAAAATCCAGATACGCAATGTCTACTGCACCACCTTGATCAATTACTTTAGTCACCAAATCAAAGAAATCATTAAGATTCGTTTGGCATGATCTTCCTGAGGTAAACCCATGTTGTTTTTGATCTTGAAACCCATGTGACCTCAGATGTTCGACAATCCTGTCCTTTAACATGGTTTCCATTAATTTTCCCACTACAGATGTAAGACTAACTGGCCTGTAGTTGCCCGACTTCTCCCTACAGCCTTTTTTTGTGAATGGGCACAGCATTAGTTTTACTTTCCTTTTCTCATTTATATATATCTAAAAATGTTTTATCTCCCTTTTTCTTCTGCATATGATTTGGCAGTTCTTATAACTTTCTTTGCTTCTTTCTGCCTAATTTTATAGATCTGTCTATCTTCCTTATATTGGGTATTTTTTACTAAAGGTTAGCTTCTTGTCTTTCACAATTTTTTTACTCTTACTGACCAGCCTAATACAATTTTCTGTTATCTTCAATAATACAACTTTTAAATAATCCCATTTCTCCTGAACTCCATTTAAATTGCCCCAGTCTGATAATGACTCCTCTACACATATTCTCATTTTAGAAAAGTCAGCTTTTCGTAAATCTAAAACTTTAGTTTTTGTGTGGTGTCACTATTCGTATATTAAACCACACAGACTGATGATCACTAGATCCCAAACTTTCACCTACAGAAATATCCGTTAACAAATCTCAATTTTTGAAAAATATGGCCTCCTCGCCTACTTGTTTTAAAGATAATCCCAGTAGGGAGTTCAGAAAATCTGCACCCTGGGCACAACCAGCTACTTTGGTTTTCCAGTTCACATCAGGAAAATTAAAGTCACCCATGATTATAACACCCCCCTTCACTGTCATTTTAGCTATTTCCTCCACTAGTAGGTCTATAAATCATACCTACACGAGTTACTTTACTTTTGTCAAATTGTACTGTAACCCAAACCGACTCGATGTTCTCCTCACCAACTTGTGTTAAGTTAGATTTTATGTTATCTTTCACATATAGGGCCACCCCTTCCCTTTCTTGCCTTTTCTGTCTTTTCTATATAAAGAGTACCCCTGTATTGATATGTTAATTGTGGTTACAATACGCAGAAGCTTTGGCCAAAGGATTTTAAAAGTCCGGGAGAGTGATTCTATTGGTCGCCACCAGGGGGCTCATCTGGCATCAGCCAATGAAGAGCAGCTGCCCTTTATTGGTTGATGCAAGACGAGGCCCTTGCTGTGAAGAAAGTGGAGAAGAAAGAGGCTGAACAGCCAATCAGAGCACACTCTAAAGTAATTGCTCCATATGTCTCCTGGTTAATCTGGGCCTGCTGTCGCTGCTTTACTCCTGCTTATTTTATTGCAGTTCATCCAAGGCTAAAATTAAGTGTTTTAGGATTAATGTAAATCGATATTTTTTTTTTAATGAAATAAAAAGCAGTCATCTTATCTTAAACCTGTACATTTCTTTAAATGTGAAAATGAAAATCAGATTTTAGTTAATTTATTGCAAAACTATGAAATGCTCAGTAAGAATTTTCCAAGTGTGAAATGAGGCAGAGGAGATTGTGAAATATCGTGGAAGTTACCATAAGATGTTTTGAACCTCCTTGCTTCATACCAATTTACCACTTTTTAACCAACATTGTTGTGAATTATAGAAATGATTGATTTTATAAGCTTCTTTAAAAAAATTATTAATCTTTAATTTTTGGTTATTTATGATTAATTAATTGTACATCAATAACGTAATTGGTTAAATTGACTATATTTTGTGGTGCCGGTATTTGTGAGGCTAAAACATTCATTTCAACTTGGATTAAAATGATTTTTGTGATATTACTTGTATAGAGATATTGTAAGTGCCTAATTTAAATGTTTTGTAATCTAAGACACTAATAATTAATAGGTATAGGCTATCCTGGGGTGATGTTGTTTCCTCTGCCTGCTCAACTTAGTGGAGTCACATAACACAACATTACATGACCCTGTGGTAGTATTTGCGAGCTGCTATAAAGAAAGGTGAGTATGTATGAATGAATCAATGCATGTTAAACTGTGGTGTTAAAGTGAGTGTATGAGTCAGATTGGTGTCAGAGTATGTGTTACACTGTGGTGCTAAAGTGAATGTGTGCAGAGCCGGCCTTAAGTGTTCTGGCGCCCTGTGCGGACTACTCCTCTGGCGCCCCCATCCCCAAAAAAAGAAAGGAAAAAAATCTCCCCCCTCTGCCCCTTCTCACTATCTACCCCCCTGCCCCTTCTCACTATCTACCCCCCCGCCCCTTCTCATTATCTACCCCCTCTTCTTATCCTTACTTACCTTGTTGCCAGAGTCCTGCGGTGGGAGCGGGAACGAACCACCATCGGTTCGTTCCCGCACCGTGGCGGATCTGGCGCTTAGCATGAAACGCCGGCACCGCTGAAAACTTAATGAGCGACCGTTCGGCGCCCCTGCCCGGGACTTAAATTAAAACACCGTTTTTGTTTCAACTTTATTTAACATCCTCCGTGTTAAATAAAGTAAAAAAAAACACATTATTTAAAACGGAGGATGTTAAATAAAGTTAAAACAAAAACAAACAAAAACCCCCCCGATGTTTTAATTTAAGTCCCGGGCAGGCGCCCCTGTTGCCATGGCGCCCTGTGCGGCTGCACAGGTCGCACACCCTTAAGGCCGGCCCTGAATGCGTGTTAGTATGTGTGCTTGGGTTAGTCACTGGAGCAAGGCAGGAGGGGCCTATGGGGCCACTTGTGATTAATATGTACAAATCTAGGAAGCCTGTTCTATATAAAGGATTCTTTTTAAACTGTTTCTAAATGTGTGAGAAAATGACTTATTTGAAACTAATAACTTTATACATTTACTTCTCCTCAGGCTTTGGCAACCTTCTCTTCATTCCTACTGTGTCTTACAAAATCCTCCTACTTACATAATTCTTGATGGGTTCTTTTAAAATAAAAATTAACTATAGTTCTATTTTAGTTGAATACTTCTGCTGTTTCAGACACATGTCTCTCATTTTCCCTAAATCACCAACCTTACTTTTTAAACGTTCTTCAATATACTAAAATAAAATACTACACAAAAGGATTAACACCATCTGTATTTAATTTATGAATTAATTGCCTTTTACATTGAGAACCAAAACGAGATGAGTTGTTGTTCTGGCTCTTTCCCAATCCTGGCTTATGAGACTGACGCGATTAGTGCATTTGCGAAAAATAAAGATGGAATCTAGGTAAAATTCAAGCCAGCAATCAATATTTGCACCCTGATATCCTCCTTAGTTGAATTGAATTGTTCTATCTTTGTAATCAGATCCTGAGGCATAAAACATTGCCTTTTCACATATTTTTCTTTGTACAACCTACAATTATTAATCAAATCAGTGCTTTCATCTGTATAATGGGACATATAAAAACATTCAGTGGACTGTACAAACTACTGTTTTATTATGATAGACTTATGATAGACTTACAGAACAATGAAAGACTGACAATACAAGTTAAACTTGAGAGCCACTTATGATGGAATGTTTCTTGTTGATCTGAGCTTGTAGGATGAGATCAGAGTACTTCAAGTTAGTGTTGTGCCTCAAGCTTCCCGAGCGTTAGTATATAAATCCACATTACACAAATGACTTTGTGCTGTTGGAAACAACCTGCAAATATGTAAATTGAAAAGTACACTGGCTTTTGATAGTATTAGCAATGATATTATGGCCAAAGGAAGAAAATGCAAACAGATCTACATGGGCAATAATAGTTATATAGGTTAAAAAGGGACCTAAAGTTCATAACATTAAATTGCCACTGCATTCCACATCTTAACCGCTCTGACTGTAAAAAGAATTTTCCTTTGCATAACAAGAACAATTTTTCTCTAACCCTTGAAGATGCCTCAAGGTTATCCTTAAAGTTCTATGAGACAAATGATCCCCAGAGAAGCATTTGCATTTTTAACCTGCTTGTGTATGGTAATCATATCCCTATATAGTCATCTTTTATCCAAACCGACAAGCCTAATTTGTAAAATATGTCTTTATAGAAGAGATTGTTCATTCATTTAATTAATTCTGTTGCTTGTATCTAAACCTTTTCCAGTACCATGATGTCTTTTTATGGACTTGTGTGTACAAAGTTGTACTGCATTTCAAGGCATGGTCTTACAATTATATATAATAAGGCAATATCAGGCAATATAAGGCAATGCTTATGCCACTGCTGATCCTTTAGCAGCCTGCCTGTGCCACCTCTGCCCCTGAAGCAGCCTGCCTGTTCCACTTCTTCCCTGAAACAGCCTGCCTGTGCCGACACTTCCCCTGAAGCAGCCTGCCTGTTCCACTTCTTCCCTGAAACAGCCTGCCTGTGCCGACACTTCCCCTGAAGCAGCCTCCCTCTGCCAACTCTGCCCCTGCAGCAGCCTGCCTCTGCCAACTCTGCCCCTTAAGCAGCCTGCCTCTGCCAACTCTTCCCCTGAAACAGCCTGCCTGTGCAACTTCTGCCCATGAAACAGCCTATCTGTGCCAACTCTGCCCCTTTAGCAGTCTGCCTGTTCCACCTCTGCCCCTTTAGCAACCTGTCTGTGCCACCACTGAACAGCTTGCCTATTCAATTTTTGCCCCTAAACACTCGCTCACTAACGTTATTCATTCACTTATTTATTCACCCATTCACTCAATGAGGCCACGCAGATGTCTATGTGGCCCGACAGCCACCTAATGTAGCCCCGTGTCTTACTGGTGTGGCGCCCGCGCACTTTGTGAGGAAAATCTTTTTACCACCCTAGGGGAGCTGGAACCTGGGCAGAAATTTTTCTTTATCTCAGCTCCATTTACTCTTTATCTCTCCTCCTTTTTCACTTTATTTCTCCCAATTCTCTTTATCTCTCCTTTCTGTCTCTTCCTTTTCAGTTTCTCTTTTCTTTTCTTTCTCTCTCCCCCTTTCTCTTTATCTCTATTTCCCCCATTTCTCTTTATCATTACTCCAATTTCTCTTTACCTCGCCCTTTTTCCTATATCTTTCTGTATACTTCCCACTCCTCTTTCTCTCTGCTCGTATTTCTCACCCTCTTGTCTTTTATCTCTAACCCATTTCCTTGTTTCCTAATTTCTTATAATATCACTTCTCTTTTTATCTCATCCCTTTTCTCTTTATCTTTCTTCTGATTTTACTTTACCTCCCCATTTTCTCCCTATCTCTCCTATTCTCATTATCCCCTTTACATCTTATCACTTCCCTTTCTCTCTCTGTTCTTCTTATCTCTCATTACCTCTCTCTTCCTCTTTATCTCAATATCTCCCATTTCATTATTTATTTCATTTTTTCCCATCTCTACTCATATTTATTATTATATTATACTTTTCCCCATCCTTCCCTTCCCTACACAGTGGCACATATTTTTACACACACTCTTACATTTGTACTTACACACTCACGCCAACACACATGCACACATGTTCACATATACACATCCATGCTCACACACCCTTACACAGACACATCCATGCTCACACACAAACATTTAAACATCCATGGTGACACATCTATATACACATCCAAACACACACCCAAATACATCCGTGCTCACATACACATCCATGTTTACACACCCTTACACAGACACATCTATGCTCACACACAAACATTTACACATTCATGGTCACACACCCATATACACATCCAAACTCACACCCAAACATATCAGTGCTCACATACACATCCATGCTCACACACATATCTATGCTCAACCTCACTTACACATACATGCTCATATACTTACACATACAGGCACAAACATACATGCATGCAAGCATGTATAAGTTCCCATAAGTTCACAAACAAACCTTCCCTGCTTTCCCTTAAGTTCTCCCTCCAAGTGACCATGTGTTACAAGACCATGCTCTGTTCCTGCCTCCCTGGAGGTGGTCGCATGGTGACTGGCACCCGGTGTAGACCGCCTCCCCCCACTTACTCCACTGATGCTTTAGCCCCAAAGTCTCCATTCAGGACTATGAAGTTGAGACTTGGGGCTTCAGTCCCACAAGCCCCCCTAGAGACACCTCTGGGCTTGATCACAGTTTCTGACTGCCCCTCCCAAGTATACCACTGGCAAACAGAACAAATAGGAGGAAGAAAATGGGCTTCACTTTTTAAAAGGTTTAAACCCTTTGCATATATAACACCTACGTGGCTGTTTGAGCTGCACTTATGAGCCATATTAATGGTTAATGCTGGGGCACTTATTGGGAAATCCTGAGCCCCTGCAATAAATAAATCGGGGTATCTCAGTCTTTGGCACTGCCTCCACCTGACTAGAAACACAATAACAACAATTAGACTTGTATTTATTTACAATAAAGAACAAATTAAACAATAATAATGTAATAGGATCAGTTCTATAAATGATAACATTTAACCTCTAAACATTAAAATATACCCTCTCTGACATTGCTGTCCTATGAGATTTTCTTCTAGCATCCTTCACCCATACCCCAATAACCTATAGAAATTGGTAGTGTACATGTTGGAGTCCAAAGTTGTTATATGGTGGTGCTACCCCATTACTTACAAATTACAAGTACCTATGGATGCTTGGATACTGTATCCCTGTCTCCAGTGCAGGGAAATATACACTCACTGGCCACTTTATTAGGTACACTTTGCTAGTACTGGGTTGGACCCCCTTTTGCCTTCAGAACTCTTTCTTTCTTTCTTTCTTTCTTTCTTTCTTTCTTTCTTTCTTTCTTTCTTTCTTTCTTTCTTTCCATTTAGCAGTGTTCAGCAACAATGAGCTCAGAGCTGTGGGACCCAAGATATACACCACAGCAAATGACAGGATTTATAGATCACTGACAATAAAGCATGTTCTGTTTTCCTGTGGCCTAATCACAGAGGGAACACCAATGGGGACCTTCATCTACACTTTATTCAAAAGTTCTCTTCTTACTGCCCACAGCCTACTCCCAAAAAACTCCCAGAAGATGCTTGCTGATCCCTCATTTGTATCAGTTAACATGTCCCAGCTGCAATAGGGAGATGGGAGGAATAGCCAACTAAGAAGAGATCATTTGAAATAACATGTCTAGTGAGCAGCCAATAATATTACCAATACTACTGATATTTGTAGAATATTACCAGGTTAAGGCTTACTGAATTTATCCAAATATATTGCGGTCCAGAAAACATTTAGGCACAAATAAGCTACCGAGGAAGGAAAAATGGCAATACAAATCATAGTCTACTTTGTCTTCCATAGATGATTAGTTAGATTGTTTCAACTCAATTAAAGTTAATACACAGCATTTCCATGAGGGTGTTATTGCAGACTGTTTGCTACAACACACACAACAAAAGGAAGAATAAAAACAAATATGTGTGATATAAAACCAACAAATATCAGGTGAGCTAAAATAAATTTAGCTCACCAATGATCGACTCCTATAAGTAGGGTTGAGTTGACCGCTCATGATACATAGTTAAATTGGTGTGAAGAAATTCAAGAAATCATACTGATTATAAAGGACCAATCCATCCAATGTTTTATCTCACTGTAGAATTTCTATAAATGTCCACTTTATTGAATTAACTGTAATGTCTTATTTCATTAAATCCATACCAAATGTTATAATGAATGAGTTGACACAAAAAAGTGAGTAGGTACTCTAAATGGAATATCCCTTTAATGATAATATAATTGACATGTTTACAAAAAATATATCACATAAGAGATCAAATACATTATAGTAGTAAATAAAATTAAATATAAAAACCACTGCATCAAGTGAGGAATTAATTGGAAATTATTTCTCTATGTATGTTAGAGAAATGTTAAAGCAGAACAGACAGATAGGTTGCAAAGTGACATTTCCAGAATATTTAAAACATATCAGAAATGTAGTGGGCTCTAGGGATTCTCCATACTTGAAACTTAAGCTTATTGCATCAATGAATCAGAATTTAAATTATAGAATTTAAGCTTCATAATGCCATAAGGGATTCGATTTAATATTTAGCCAAGTATACCACATATCTGTAAATCTTTCCAATTTCCCCCCTGACAAACTGTCAATTTCTCCCTGGACATGATCCTTAAGATCTTAGCTTCCATTTCATTCATAAGTGATATAGTCATTTGCATATTTTTCTTGTAATACAGTATCCCTGTATACACGTATCTCAGAAAAAAAACATACATTATAAGTCATAAAGATTTGATGGTGATTTTCTTGTTTATTAATTTAGACAGTTTAGTTTAAGCAGCTTAACAGAGAAGCTATTCCTTTTCATAAAAAATAAGTTTTTATGATGAAGTTAGACAGTTCATCATGCCCCAATCCATTAAAGCAAACTTTCAAATAAGCATAAACTTAATATTTTTGTCTATACACTCTTCTAAGGTTGTTGTTCAACTACTGCATTTTCTGTATGGTTACTGTGGCAGCATGTTATAGCAGGGGCATTCCATATAGTATTTGGCACTCCCATATGTGGCACCTCCCACTTTAAAATTAAAAATGTAATTTCAATAGCTAACATTTACTGAACAGATAATATTGCTTTCTATAATGACTTAATCGCCACAGAGCACTCTATTCTGCAAAGGTAAATTGATTTACATCCTCTGCCTTGGAGCCTCTATTTCTGCAAAGCAATGTTATATATTTATGTTCACTATATACTGAGCCACACATTGATGGTGGTGCAACTTAACTCCCTCCACTATATACTTAGACAGGCACTGACTGTAGTACAGCATAACTCCCATGACTATATACGGAGACAGACGTTGACAGTGGTAAATCATAACTCTAATCACTATATACTGAGCCAGGCACTGATGATGGTACACCAAAACTCCTATCATACCCACACTCACTCACACATTTATTAATGCTTTATTTCTGTCTCAATCTCTCTCTCTACCTTTCCTGTGTCCCTGCCTTTTTTCCTGCAGCTCCTCTTCTTCTTCCTCTACTTTTTCTTCTTTTGTGTTTGTCTTCATGGACAAGGCCTTGTGGTCTGGGTACAGTAGCCCCATTATGTACCAAGTACCAACTCATCAGCAGCCCAAAACAGGAAGTCCAACCAGGTAATCAATTAAAAGAAGTGCCCAAAGCCTATGGAAACAAGGTTGTTCGAGAAACATACAACATACATTTGCAAGCTTATGTAGAAAAGGAACAAATGTATATCCAAATCCGAAAAAAACACAGCATTCAGGTAATACAGTAGAAAAACTATTTATTTTTTAATTTTTATAAAAACACTTTTATTCAAAGAGGATATGACACATATAGAGTACATAAGATAGGCAGACCAAATGGCAGTACATAAGTACATTATACATGTATCAGCATCATACAAGGCGCATAAGGCACAGGTGCAAGAAAATCTCAACAAGAACTGTCATTTAGAGTACACAAGATAGGCAAACCAAAAGGCGGCTCATAAGTACAGTATACATGTATCAGCATCATACAAGGCGCATACATCACAACTGCAAGAAAATCTCAACATGAACTGCCACACAGAGTACATAAGATAGGCAAACCAAATGGCAGTTCATAAGTACAGTATACAGGTACCAGCAGCATACAAGGCGCGTAAGGCACAATTGCAAGAAGATCCCACCATGAAATGTCATATCAGCTATCAGCGAGAGACTCAGACAGAAAAAGTAACAAACGAACTAACACAGTGGCTATCCAAAAACTACAGCCCGACCACAGCCAGAGCAGGCTGAAACCCTGGTATCGGATAGGACCCTTCATGTGCCTGTAGGCAAAACCAGCTAGTGGAAGAAATGTGTTGTATAGGGACACCTTAATGGAGTCAACAGCTATAAAGGTAGACCATTTTTGGAAGAAGGATTTAGCCCTCACCTCTCTATGAATGGCTGCTTCTAACCAATCCATACGAAAAATGCAATTCAACCGACCTATGGCCATTTCAATAAGTGGAGGGCTAGACTGTATCCATTGAGTGAGAATGGCCTTTTTACTAACCGCTGATATGGTGATTAAAAGTGTTTTTTCTCTGGCAGTAAAGGATCAAATGCCTGGAGGAGGCAAAATTCCAAAAAGGGCCCACTCCACAGTTAAGCGAAATGTAATACCTAGCACCCTAACTATATATTGATGAATTTCTCTCCAAAACTTTTCAATACATGGGCAGGCCCATGCGTAGATCATTTAAAACATGTAGTAGTATCCCCCAACCTTGCAGCTACATAAAGCTTCCGAGTCATATGAGCGCGATGCAAATTTTTAAAAAAACATCTCACTATAGGAACGGGACACCAAAAGCTTAAAATTTAAGCTTTAGCCAGTGTATCTAGCTCTATATCTGGGAGATCTTTCCTCCAAGCAGGCAGGCCCTGTCTCAGAGAGCCCCATGTGATAACAGGCCTAATTTGCCTATAAAGAAAAGACATTGTATGGGGGCCTGATAAATTACGGAGCGTCAGTTTATCAAGGGGGTTGCTATGATTCTGGTGTTAGCTCAGCCAGGAGTCTGACAACAAACATTCGAACTTGTAAGTAATGCAGTCGGTGTATGGAAAGGGAAGGGAACTTCTCACGGAAATGTTGCCAGGTGAGCACCGGAAACTCGTATGGGTAAATCATCAACAAGCCGTCCCCCTCCTAAAAACAGGGACTCATTTACCATGTTGGAATCTGAGATTCCGAACTAAGGACGTATACCTAGAGTGGAGAAATCCCAATCCCAGATGCCTACGCCCCTGGGTCCACGCCCTGTGTGTGTGGTACAATAGGTCAGGCAGCCACAAGTGTTTAATCCAGTCCACCACGTACCTATAATTGAATGCCAAATTATAATCAGGCAGGTGTGGGATATTTAAACCTCCATTGGAGGCAGGTTGTTGCAGTTTCACAAGCGCTATTCTGGACCACTTATCGCCCCATGGGAAATGATGGAGGGATCTATGATGGCTATGCACATCAGCCCGCCGTAATGTAATCTGAAGCATATGAATAGGATAGAGAAGTTTTGGGAACAAAGCCATCTTATACAAATTACATCTACTCGTGAAGGAAAGGAGAAACTTGGCCCAGGCTTTAAATAAATTGTCAACTTGTTGGTGAAGTAACGGGATGTTCACCTTTTAGAGCTGGGAAAGATTAGATGGGATCCAGAGACCCAAATATTTGAGAGCCGGGGAAGGAGCCCATCGAAAAGGAAACCGATTGCCCCATCTGCTCCTGGCATGTGGGAATATTGGAAGCCCTTCTGTTTTGGCAGCATTGATTAATAACCCCAAAGTCCTATGAAACAGAGCTAAAATGTCCATAAGTGAAGGAATGGACTGCTTTGGATCAGAGGGAAAAAAAGAGTAGGTTGTCAGCGAAAAAGACCACCCTCAACTAGGCCGCACCCACAGGGATACCCCTTAACTGGCCAGAGCGATCAATCAAATGTATCAATGGCTCAACGGCCAACTGTTAAATAGTAACAGTGACAGGGGACAACCTTGACGGGTGCCTCTCCCTAACATAAATCATGGCAAATTCAACCCATTAACTAAAAGTTGAGTTAGAGGGGAGCTGTATAACGCTTGAAACAAGTGAGTAAAGTGGAGGCCAAAGTGGTGGAATTTAAAAAAAGATGTTAAATATTGTCATGAAATATGATCAAATGCTTTGTCTGCATCGCAATTGAGGGACGGCCCTATCAACCTTGCCAGGACAGGCTGAAGGCATGAAGCCATCACTGCAGTCAGAATTTTAAAGTCGTGATTAAGAACGGAAATCGGGCGGTACGAAGACATCAATTTGAGGTCTCGATTAGGTTTAGCAATAAGCACAATCCTAGAGAGATTAAAGCCGTTTGGGGGTACCTCACCTGCCAGGACTGGATTTTGCATAGGAATCGTTTTGCCAAAACTGGGATGGAGCGGCAGCTTTCGACTGGCCTCCTTCCTGCATCTGCCTAAATACTTGTGGCTGCCTGACCTATTGTACCACACACACAGGGCGTGGACCCAGGGGCGTAGGCATCTGGGATTGGGATTTCTCCACTCTAGGTATACGTCCTTAGTCCGGAATCCCAGATTCCAACATGGTAAATGAGTCCCTGTTTTTAGGAGGGGGCGGCTTGTTGATGATTTACCCATATGAGTTTCCGGTGCTCACCTGGCAACATTTCCGTGAGAAGTTCCCTTCCCTTTCCATACACCGACTGCATTATTTACAACTGCGAATGTTTGTTGTCAGACTCCTGGCTGAGCTAACACCAGAATCATAGCAACCCCCTTGATAAACTGACGCTCCGTAATTTATCAGGCCCCCATACAATGTCTTTTCTTTATAGGCAAGTTAGGCCTGTTATCACATGGGGCTCTCTGAGACAGGGCCTGCCTGCTTGGAGGAAAGATCTCCCAGATATAGAGCTAGATACACTGGCTAAAGCTTAAATTTTAAACTTTTGGTGTCCCGTTCCTATAGTGAGATGTTTTTAAAAAAATTTGCATTGCGCTCATATGACTCGGAAGCTTTATGTAGCTGCAAGGTTGGGGGATACTACTACATGTTTTAAATGGTCTACGCATGGGCCTGCCCATGTACTGAAAAGTTTTGGAGAGAAATTCATAAATATATAGTTAGGGTGCTAGGTATTACATTTCGCTTAACTGTGGAGTGGGCCCTTTTTGGAATTTTGCCTCCTCCAGGCATTTGATCCTTTACTGCCAGAGAAAAAACACTTTTAATCACCATATCAGCGGTTAGTAAAAAGGCCATTCTCACTCAATGGATACAGTCTAGCCCTCCACTTATTGAAATGGCCATAGGTCGGTTGAATTGCATTTTTCGTATGGATTTGTTAGAAGCAGCCATTCATAGAGAGGTGAAGGCTAAATCCTTCTTCCACAAATGGTCTACCTTTATAGCTGTTGAGCCATACCTTGACAGCTGACCTAAAAAAAAATCACTTATGTTTCGGAGCAACCAAGCTCCTTTCTCAAAGTGTACAAGAGTATGCCTTCACCTACTTTCTTTGGCGGTGTAAGTACTTCATCCATTTTTTTTTTATATTTTGGAACAAATGTATACATTGAACAGCATTGTATCATCAGTACTACTCTAAAGTGTACCTTTTTTAGCCGCTTGGGGATAATAGTACATAACTTGGGTAGGGTACTTCCCCTCTTCTGGGGAAGTAGCTTATGGAAGAGGCTGAAGCCACATATACGAAGAGGCAGAGCTAACTGGCAGACAGCTTTTAAGTTTCTAACGACAACTGAAAAATATTTTAAAAGTCTGTAAAACTAACTTGTTAACCCAGTGTACCCTTGTTGTACATAGTTTTCTCATAACATGAACATTACGTCCTGCTATTTTAGGTCAGTAACTGCAAAATGTTACGTACTAGAACATGCAAGTAACATAACTCATTGTAGATGATAGTTCTAAGATACAACACTGAATCTCCAGAACATAAAGCTTGTATTTTTTAGAAATGGTGCTTAGGAATAGAAAAAGATATATGTACCACACATTATATGAAGATAGATTTTAATAAGAAGGCAAACTATTAATCTGTCACTATCAATAAATCCAAAAACTCAGTGCTTGCAGTATTTTGACCAAACATTTATGACAAATATGTGTTAACAAGTGAGAATAAAAGGGGTCAGCTTGTTTAATTAAATTGTTGGGAGCACACACTGCCATCTACTTGGTAACAGATTTATTAAGAACTGGCAGCAGTTTACTCAGCCTTATCCAAGGACATCAGTCTGATGGTTTAATTTGTTTTTGTGGTTCACTTGAATCAAGCTACAGACAGCAATTCAACTGCCAAATATTGCGCACAATATTATGGCATTTCACTGTTTAAAGAAAAAAGTAATTTTCTTGTATTGCACAGTAATACCTCAGAGTGTAAAGCATGCATGTCTGCCGCAGGAAATGCAGTATTACTGTCACCTACAGAGTGCATGCTGCAATTGCATCTACTAGTGCTAGAGCTTGTTCTTAAAATATGCCATTCATCCGTTTAACATAGAGATCAGAAAGGTAAACGGTATATAAACAGTAAAAATGAAAGTATGGGATACAAATGTTATACTGATAAATATTGAGAAGGTAGAAGATAAAGGATACAAGAGAAAAGATGAAAGAAAGAAGGTTCGAAGAGAAAAGGTGAAGAACAAGATGCAGAAGTGGTTGGCAGAAAAGGGAAAGCGTGAGAGAGTGAGTGAAAGAGAGTGTGAGAGCGTGAGTGAAGGTGCCCACGAATTTCGGATGAAAATTCTGAGCTTTTTGCTTTCTTTTCATCGCCCTTTCTGGGGGGTCTGGTCTCGATTTCATGACCTCCTTCCAATTGGCAAATTTGCAATTCGTACAAATGCAAAAGTCTCATCTATAACATGCACGTTTTTACTAAGGGTAAAAACTAAAAACCTATTTTTTATTCTTTTTTAAAAGGATAGATAGAGCGTTCTTTTTATACCACTTTTAGATATCTAGTCCAACATGTATGAATAATACATTGAAATAATGAAACATTTTGGGAGGAAAAATACATTGTCCCCAAACCAGTTCAGTTGACCAGAATACCACAAAATATATTAATGTAATGTAGTGTAATGTAATGTTTTTTAGAAGTTAAGCAGCACAAAATGGAACATGCCCATTCCCTTTTCCAGAATTATAATTTTTAAAAAAAATTGCAACACCTATGTCTCATTTGGGACTATTTAGCAGGCCAAAAATGAAAAGTTAGAACTGCACTCTAGAGGACTGCACTGGGAGGCGGGTCCAGCGGGTCCCGCGGGACCCGCCAAAAAACTTGCGGCCGCGGGCGGTCTTGCTGGGGCTGCGGGAGGGAGCGGGCGGTCAGGCACTGTACCTGCGGCTCCCGGTAATCCCGCGCAGTCCCACAAGGCTGCCTTCTTGCTGCTCCCTTACAGCGTCTCCTAGTTTGCTCCCCCCAGGAACAAAACGGAGTCACGTGATGTGACGTCACTTCCTGTGACTCCGCCTTGTTCCTGGGCGGAGCAAGAGAATAGACGCCGTAAGGGAACAACTCGAGGGCAGCCGCGTGGGACTGAGCGGGAAATCAGGTAAGGAGGCGGGCATGATTGGCCACAAATGTGGCGGGAGCGGGCGGGAGCGGAACACCCACATTGCGGGAGCGGGCGGGAGCGGGATTAAAAACCGCGGGAGCGGGATTAAAAAAGTAGTCCCGTGCAGGGCTCTACTGCACTCCACCAACAAAGTCCACCAGCAGTCCACCAGCGCTAAATGCTAAATTGTACACTATACAAATGCAGTTTAGATAAAATAAGTACGCAAGCATTTTGCTTCTCTTGTGCAACCCATTTTATGGACCACAACTCCCATTACTCATCATCGGTCTGGCTGAGTGTGGTGGGAGTTGTTATCCAAACTTCTTTAAAAAAGTGAAAATGTTTATAAAATATGAGTGTGTATTGAGTGTATTTTTTTTATTCCTATTATTTGTTTGTTTTTTTATTTGTGATTTATTTAATTCATTTTATTTTAATTTTAGGGAGGGGGGATGTAGCTGTGCTATAATGTGTGATCCCCTCCATGATAGCTAGGCTTAGAATTTTTTTTTTTAAAGCTGGCAACCTGTTGGCAAACTTGTTTTTAACCTTTATTTTAATGTTTTACTTTTCTTTTCTTTGTATGACATGTTAGCAGGCAGCCATTGTGCCTGCTCCATGCAATCACTTTGTTAAAATTGTATTAACTTTTCTGAGTCTCTGACTGATCAGCAGCGCTCACTACAGATGAATGGACGCACCCATCCATAAATGAAATCTTGCATGAACATATTGCAAGACTTCTGGCCTGTGGAGGGTGAATTATTATTATTATCTTTTATTTATATACAAGATACATTAGGGGTAGAGAGAGACCTGCTCACACTTGCGCTTCATACAATACATATATTCAAGGGGTATGACAAGACTAGAATTGACAGACTAAGACAAACTGATACATTAGGTGGAGAGAGCCCTGCTCGCAAGCTTACAATCTTGAGAATGCAGGTTCCTGGGGATTGCCACAGATGTGAGGCAGTCCCATGCAACGGGAATTAGCTTCATGATGTTTTATGCCATCAATTTTTTTATAATGGCATCAAGCATTATGAAGCTTTTAAGGGGTTAATTTAACAAATGCATTCCTGGACACAATAAATTTTGCCCTACATAGTTTGAGATTGCCACCTTTGTCCCAAAGAGCTTGTGAGTGCCTTTACCCTAAGCAGCTGATCAGTGCCCTCCTAACCCCCAAATAGCCTGTCACACATACCCATTCATTCAAACACACATCCACGCTCACACACAAATACGTACACATCCATGCTCATACACATACACATCCATGCTCATACACATACACATCCATGCTCATACACATCCATGCTCACACACACACACAATTACACATCCATGCTCACACACAATTATACACCCATGCTCACATACAGAATTACACACACACACACACAGTTACACATCCATGCTCACATACACAATTACACACACACACACAGTTACACATCCATGCTCACATACACAATTACACATCCATGCTCACACACACACAATTATACATCCATGTTCACATACACACATACATGTCTACATTATACATTCATGCTCACACACGTATAATTACACATTCTGCTCACATATATACATACATGCATACATATAAATAAACATACATACATATAAACATATAAATGTTTATATATAACCCCAAACAAATGCACATACAAATTGCTATGCACAAAAAATAAATGTTTGTTTTATTAAGGGTAAGCCCTTCTTATAAAAAGGCCCTCCCTTCAAGGACATTAATTCTACATGAGATGCTTGGTCAACAAAGGGTTACACGACTTGCCATTCTGCATTATTACCTTCCCTGCAGTCTCCAGATTGAGTCTGTGCCCATATCTTCAACTAGCAGTAATCTTTAACTGCGAGTTCCCAATAAAAAGGTTCAGACACATTTACGTAATGTGTTGTTTGTGGTAATCAGTTTATTACCATTTCCAAAAATACTATTTTACAGCAGTGCACTGGAATAAATTAGTCTATTGTATGGAATAAAATATTAAAACAATGAAAGTATTTGCTGTAGTCAGATGAACATGGTACTTAATATCTTTAATTTAAAATTAAAAATCAAAACAAGTTTAATGACTTTTGAAAGGACAAAATAAAATGGAAGAGAGAGAGAGAGAGAGAGAGAGAGAGAGAGGGGAGAGGAGAGAAGGGGAGAGAGATGGGAGAGAGGGATGCAAAAATTTTAGGCAGATATGAAAAAATCGAAATTAAGAATGCGTTTAAAAATAGATATGTTAATAGTTTCTTTTCATCATTTAACAGAATGCAAAAGTGAGTGAACAGGAGAAAAATCTAAATCAAATCAACATTTGCTGTGGCCACCCTTTGCCCTCAAACTAGCAGTAATTCTTCTAGGTATACTTGTACACAGTTTTTTTTAAGAAACTTGGCAGGTAGGTTGTTTCAAAAATATTGGAGAGCTAACCACAATTCTAACCCTTTAACCACAGGGGGCCATACCATCACTTACAGGACTCATTGTTCCTCTTGATGCTGAAGATAGTTCTTAATGACTTTGGCTGTATGTTTGTGGTTGTCATGTTGCAAAATAAATTAGGGGCCAATTAGATGCCTCTCTGATGGTATTGCATGATGGATAAGTATCTGCCTGTACTCTTCAGCACTGAGTAGACCAATAATTCTGACCAAATCTTCAACTCCATTTGCAGAAATGCAGTCCCAAATTTGCAAGGAACCTCCACCCTGCTTCACTGTTGCCTAGAAACACTCATTCTTGTTGTTTTCTGCACCCCAGTTACTTTGGGTTTTTTATAAAGACCACTTTTAACTACACTTCTCTGGACGGTATATGGTGTACCAGGGTCCCATTGTTTCTGTCAGTGCTGTCTTCGATTGAGAAGAGAAGCATGATGTGCTTTTATTATCTGCAAGTTTACTTGGCCGACCTCTGTGTCTACAGTCCTCAGCATTTCACATTTCTGCATTTTGTGCTTCTTCAAAAGAGCTTGGACAGAACATCTGCCTTGAAATTTCTGCCTTAGAAGAAACTGTGATGAGGGTACTGGTGCCTTTGGTGAACACGTGCTATAGTGTATAGTGATAATATAGTATAATGAAATAAATACTTCCCTTCCTAGTATATTCACACAGCTGCCACCCTAAAACAACACTCTCCAAATGCTGATGTCCAAAAACTATATCCACCTAGGGGTGCTTGTATATAATAAACACAGAAGCAAGGGAAAACCAAAAATAATAGTGCAGCGATAAAAACTTTTCTGTGATCTGAGTAAACAGAGGAAACAAAAAGACCAAAATGGGATGGTAAATATTAAATGAATACGGAATGATTGCACTAACATACGGATGGACACACTCAAAACGTGTGTAAATCAGCTGTCACAATCCAAACTCCTGGATGATCAGCAGCCGGTATTCTCCTATGTGGAACTTAAGGACCCTTCGTTCCACAGCTGGTGTTAGGTGCTTTTCATTGCTGTACCCCGAAGATGCTGATGTAAAATAACCGTGCCACATCTCCCTTTTGTTGTTCCCAATAGAGTGCTGATGCAGGAAAGGTGCTACTGCTCTGATAAAGGAAAAAGTGCAAGTGCTGAATAGAGGTGAGAGTCAATACAGGCCTTCCCTCAAAAAAAATTTGAAGTGTGGCTATTGTTTTTTTATCGTTGCACTTTGGTTTTTGAAATTTCTGCCTGTAAGATACCTTGCTGATGCACTAAAACTAGCTTGTGTCTTGTTGCTGTGCCCAGTCTTTTCATGGTATATGAATGAATTTGTCTTGAGTAACCTCATCTTGTTAGTGACTTTATCTATTCCTCCCATACAGCTGTTTCTGTTTAAGTTAATGATTGTGTTGAAACCTACATATTATATTGATCATTAGGACCTGTTTGGTATAATTGTTCTATCATGCACCTAACTAGTTCAATTTTTGTGAATAGCGTCTGGACATCACCTAGCTGGATTACATTGGGAAAAGTATTTATCAACACATTGTTACTATATAGATCATTACACAGATGTATCACACAGTAATTTAAACTGTGATTCTAAATCCCCCAAACTATTCCCCAAAAATTATTTTAAATGCAAAAAACGATTACATTTTGGTCAGACAGACTTTACCTTTCTGCCTACATCTAGTATGTGATCTCAGTCTTGATTTTTTTGGGCACTGGTAAGAACTCCCAGATAAAAAATATATACAGTCTTGTGAAAAAGTAAGTAGACCCTCTTTGAGTTCTATAGCTTTTACACATCAGAACATAATAACAATAATTTGTTCCTTAGCAGGTATGATAACTAGGTAAATACAACCTCAAATGAAAAACAACATATGACATATTACACTGTCATGGTTTATTCATCAAATATAAAGCCAAAAGTGATTTTGCCCTGTTTAACCCCTTCAGTCCCCTATGGACGTACCAGTACGTCCAGAAAACACATCTTAAGAAACCCTTATGGACATACCGGTACGTTTGACAGCCTGGACTCCCCCTGTCAGCAGAAGCCAGCATCGCTGGCTTTCTGCTGCCCGATCTACAGTTAAAATGCCCTATCGTACAATCCGGCATTCCCCTCACCATTTCATTCATTTGTCAGGTGAGCTTAAAGATGATTTGCATGTTTGGGACATGTTTTTGCAGGAGTTCAATGGACGGTCAGTTTGGATGGAGGATTCCATTTTTAACAGTGAAATTGAGCTTTTTACGGACGCAGCAGGAGCAATTGGGTATGGTGCTTATTTTCAAGGGCAATGGAGTGCCGGGGTTTGGTCAAAGGCCTGGGGGTTAAGCAATATTTGTAGGAATCATGTCTTTTTAGAGTTATTCCCTATAGTGTTAGCTATGGAGCTATGGGGTAATAGTCTCAGGAATAAGAAGGTAACATTTCATTGTGACAATGCTGGTGTAGTTGCAGCTATTACCAATCTGTCCTCTTCATCTTCTCCTGTTATTAAGTTACTGCGGCACTCTGGGGTTTACAGTTGAGGTGTGTGCAACAAAGTCGCTGATGTACTTTCACGAAAGCAGTGGCCCTGTTTTAGGCAATTGGCATTGGATGCAAGTCCTAAAGGTTTAGAATGTCCTATCTGGGCATTTATGGGCTTTTGGGAGACACTTATAGGTGCAGGAGTTTTTCTTTGCTTCAAGTATTGTATTTCTTTTCATGATTTGATGTTCATATTTTCTGCAGCCTGTAGGGTATGGATCGCGGGATATTCCTACGTGCATTGGACAGCAAAGCGAGCAGTGGTTAGAGCCAAGGTGGTCAACTCAATTTTGCAGGGCATACCGCAGACATCCGATGGTTGGGTTTTCGGGGATCGTGTTGGGGTGACGTGCTGATTGAGGTCTTGGCCCGTGCTTCAACGGAGTCTACACCTAATGTGTTATTATTTCATTTGGGAGGTAATGACCTTTGTCACAGACCAATTAGGGTACTTATGCGAGACATAAAATGTGACTTGCTTCGTTTATGGGATCGTTTTCCTTTGCTTATTGTGGGGTGGTCCAATGTCGTCCATCCCCTTTTTTGGCGTGGAGCTCGTTCCATGCAAGGGATTGGCAGGGCTAGGGTTAAGCTGAATAAAGCCATAGGTGGCTTTGTCTGCCGTTTGGGAGGTTTTGTGGTATCACACCCGGAGTTAGAAGTTGATAACAGTAAGCTGTTCCGGGGGGACGGGGTGCACTTAAACGATATTGGCAATGATATCTGGCTGCTCAATGTTAGATTTGTTACAGAAAAGGCAGTGGCTCTATGGGGTAGCCGGAGCGTTCAAGGTGTCAAACGCGCAGGCTGTGGTGGAGGCGGTCAGCATGAAGAACAAAGAAGTTAACAGAAAATTGGGGGGGCCACAGGACAAAAGGCGGCAGTTTTGGATGTGTGATTTTGTTTAAACGCTCCCTAATGGGCTGGGTCCCTGGGGAATTGGAGTTAGCCGATCCCCTTTCTATTGCAGACTTTACGGCTTGGGGGTAATTGTCGGCATGTGTACTAAGTGGTTTATGTTTAAGGGGTACGTTCAGCTAATAATGGACTCTGTCCTTTTGTTATATTCTTTGTTTATGTCTGGGACTGGCAGGGGTTAATTTTCAAACATTCAAATGGCACTCTGCCAGAGTATATTGTGTGCCAGTCCCGGTTTTTATCTTTGTTATTTGTGTGTCAGTCTGTTTACATTAATAAAGTGCTGTGGCCTTTTTCACTTTCCAAAGAGAAATGTCTTTGTGTCTTTATTGGGATGTTATCAGTAGCCGTATGCTCAGTGCCTATGTCATGTAGTCATTTTGTGTCAGTAATTTCTTCTTCTAATACCATAAAATTGTGAGCCAAAAGCTAAAAAGGCATAAGGGACTCATCCCTTATAAACAGCATGGGGTCACGTAGGCTAATGATTAGAGATGCTGAAGCTAAAATAAAAAGCTTATTGGGACCAACAAATCAGCAGGGCTTCTCTCTTTTCTGATCCTAGACACCAGAAGGTACTTAGCATATTGATACATTTTTACATATTTAAGGAACGATTCTGCCAATCTGC
The DNA here is from genome assembly GCF_027358695.1 of Spea bombifrons. NCBI lineage: Eukaryota > Metazoa > Chordata > Amphibia > Anura > Pelobatidae > Spea > Spea bombifrons. The sequence continues at coordinate 84,526,692 of NC_071088.1, read as the reverse complement.
ATCCTAATCTCACTCAAAGCATTTTTCTGTTCCTCACAGAAGGTAACACAGATGCCCTCAACTCCATGTCCTCCTTAGTTTGCTGTAAGTCCAACTGCCACACTAACATCTGTAGGTTATCTTTACCACGCAGCTGTGCATTCCTTTATAAATAAAATATACCTACTAAATGGACAGAAATAATAAGAATAGGAGAATTCATTAGGAGACCACAGAGTACCTAAACATAAACAATGACTGAAAATGCAAAAATATATTTTTTTAAATTTAAGATTAAAACATAGTAATACACATTTTAATTAGAATTATTTGTAATTGCATTTTCTGTATTGCCCTGTGCAGTTCATTATTTAATAAATCAATAATTGTTTATATTTCTGCTGTTTAAGTTGTAAATATCCACTTCTTTACTTTGAATGGATTGATGTAATGAAAGACATTTGGGCTTATGTAAACAAAATCTGTGTACACCTCATGTATTTCATGTATATAAGTTACATGGCTATTATGTGCATATCCAGTAGACTTGGGCGCTGGCCAACTCTTCGTGTTCGTCTTCTTTGTATTCCGCGAATATTCGCCCTTTCCTGTGTTCGGTTCGGGCGAATATTCTTGTACATTCTTTGTGTTCATTTTTTTCTTCGTTTTTTTCCGTTTTTTTGTAGAAGGGGTTAATATGGGGTTAACGCGGCACGGACTACGCAGCAGCCTTGGCGCCATGATTTTTCTGTACAGGATATGTCTGTACTGCAGGGGCCTCCTCTACCATCAACCAATGAAGTACATCAAGCAATTGGTTGATGCCAGAGGAGGACCCTGCAGGGGACCAATAGAGTTGTTCGCACCGCCCCTTAACCCCTGACGGCGAAACTATGGATTTCCGCTTCCGTCAACCCATGGGATGCTGCGTGGATAAGGTAAGCTAAATGGGGAAGGGACCAGGGAGATTAGTAGACGAAGATTCTTCGGTTTGTGCGTCTTCGCCTTCGTGTACGTTTTACCGCCGATATCTTCGCTTCTTCGGGACGAACTTAAAAACACACTCTTCGTGTTTGTTTTCATGTTCCCCCGAACACGAATGCACAAGTCTAATATCCAGAATAAAAACTTTTAACCATGTGGCAGGCATTAGCAATGAACATCTCCATAGCTATTATTTTAATGCTCATCATCGCCGTAGCTTAATCTAGAGGAAGGTTAGTCAACTACTTAATGTTACAAACCTAAAGCAACATATGAGATGCTCTCAAAATGGTCCATTCGAAAATTTCAGAGGCGGGGTTTCATCTGGCTCATACTCTACTGTTGGCTCTGGCTCAGACTCCACTTTACTCTACGTGTTGCAGAGAAGCACAAAAGCTCAATAATTTTCCCTCTAGAGATTCAGAAGTCTATTTTGGAAAAGGCAGTATTGGGTACATTTAAGGAACATGCCAGCACTTTAATGTATATGGTAGCTGTGTTGATTTTACAAATGTACGGCACCCAACAGACTACAATAGCCTGTGTTTGAAACAAAGTTATAAAAAAAGTCTGCTTTCTTAGAAAATGGTTATGAATCAGTTATACAAACATGCCTAGTGAGTAAATGGGTAAAAGGGTTATATTTACTGGTTGTTGATGTAGTCTTAATAGTATTATTACTGTTATTGTGAAATTCAAATAACTGTGAATGGAGCATCAACAAAGCCGCATACACAAGAAAAAATGCAGAGCCGTTCAAAACATAGAGTAGTTTTGAGAGGTGGATAACAGTGTGAGTACATCATAAATAGACTAGTAATTTACTGCTTCATTGGAAGCCATTACTTATTTCTTTACCAGCATAGTAATATTTTAATAGTTACTTTCAATGTTTCGTACAGGGTAGATTACATGGGCTACTGCTTTACAAATAGTTTGTCTGTATTTACTTCAGCTACAGTGGAACACATTTTGCTGTGTTGGGAAAAATATAAGCAACAGTAACACACAGGATTCATTTTTAATACAAAAGACCAAGTTATTTCAGTTTCTAAATGTAGGTATGCAGTAGCTACGTGTATCACACTCTTTTACTTTTACTGTCCTACATAGTTAGACATGTAGCAGATATTTTACAACACTGCAATTAGAACATGTTAAACAACCAGTATGCAATATTGGTTTAAGCATACATTCATCTGGGCATTCTTAATTCTTCTATGCATATTTACAGATTCAATGTCAGTAGCCTTAATTGCTAAATCTGAGTTTTATTTCTTTCCCAATATATATTTAACCAATAAAATGCTATGTTACCACTGATTAATAATGTTCTTTGTCAATAATCATTGATCAGTTTCACGCTAGTGTCCCAGGCTAAGGGAGCACAAGTCAGTGGAGGTAGTCAGTCGGACTAACCAGATCTGTGACATTGGTGGCAAGCGGCGGAATTGCTTCTTAGTCTGAGGGATACTTCCTTTTTACCGGGATTGACCGACAGGACAGCAGACTTCGGGCGCCTTGACAAAGACATGGATGTGACATCAGAATTCCAGGGGCTACTGCTGGTCATCCTCTCCTGCTACACTACTGCTATCCCTACAGAACAATACCAGAATCTGAGGCAACTGGTTTGACGGTCACTATGGCAGAGGGCCCTCCAGGAGGATGTTGTATGCCAGGGTCAGTGTCTTCCAAGCTCTGAACAAAGGATTAGAGACCAGCAGAAACTACGGATGTCATTCCTGGGACAGCGACCCCAGAAGCAATGGGTATCTGAATTGGACAAGCTGGTCCAACAGGAGGTAGAGCTGGAAAATCGATATCGGGCTCTGCAATGGAATGCAGAGCAAGCATATTGGGCTATGACTTCGGTGGCCTGGGATTATTATAGGATAGTTTTCAGGAGGATCCGGACTTCGGCAGTACAGCGGAGTGGCGGATTGAGGACATCCGGGATTACAAGGAGTGGGACCTCTAAGATGCACTAGGACTTAAAGGTGATTTAGACTTTTTAATTACACAGGAGTGGGAACTGGAGAAGGCATATAAAAAACTGTTCTGCCGTGTTCAACAGAATGCCCCAGTGTCCAGGGATTTTGTGGATGTTATGGAGTGGTCATCTGAGGATGTTGACCCAGGTGGCGTGGATGGGACTGTGGTCTCCACCCCTGAGTCACAGGGATACTAGGCAGCTCTGCCAGATCTGATACCGGAGCTATGTGATTTTACACAACTTGATCCAGAGATTGTGGCTTTAATTGATTGTACATCTGAGGATGTTGGTCCGGCAGGGCTTGCAATTGGCTTCCTTTCCCAGGGAAAGGAAGAAACTTTTCTGGGTGTAGTGGATGGGACTGCGGTCTCCACTAGCACCCACCCAGCAGAAGATTTGCAATCGGGGCAGAGTGCCACTGGTCTCTGCCTGCTGCCTTCCCTGTTTCCTGAGCCAGATCACAGCAACCTTGTAAGGTCCAATCAGGCAGCCCCAGAGACTGTGATAGTGGATGGGACTGCGGTCTCCACACCTGGGTTCCCTGGAATGTTGGGCAGTTGGCCCAGAGCCCCAACCACCAGCTGAAGCGCTAACAGTGCAGAGTGTCACTGGCCTCTGCCCCGCACCTGCAACAGTTACTGGGATCCAGGGAGATACCGCAGCTGGCCCATTACCCCAGCACCAGGGAGGGGTTGCAGGCATCAACACTTCCCAGCGGCTGAGTGAGGGCCTGGGAGAAGGCGCAGTAGGCCTATCTCCCCAGTGGCAGCTCACAAGTCCTGTGAAGCAGGGTGGTGTCTCACTGATGTTTTTTTAGGGGGTGAGCTCTAAAGGCACATGGAATCTTGATGGCAAGATGAATGCAGCATGTTATCAGAAAATACTGGCAGATAATTTGCATTCTTCCACACAGAAGCTGCGTATGGGACACTCTTGGACTTTTTAGCGTGACAATGACCCTAAGTACAAAGCCAAGATGACCCTCCAGTGGTTACAACAGAAAAGGGTGAAGGTTCTGTAGTGGCCACCACAGTCTCCTGTCCTTAATATCATCTGACCTTTGCCATGATGAATGGGCAGCTATACCACCTGCAAGAATTTGGGGCCTCATAGAAAACTATTACAGAAGACTGTGTGGCACCGTGTATTAAATGGGTATTAAAACTCATTGCACCCCAAAAGAATACAGTATGCAGAAGTATTAAGCATTTTTTATTGTTATTATTGACAATCCCATAACTGCATTGTCCATAGTTCTTTTGCTGCTATGTTAACCTCCTACCAGCAGCTGGCGATTGCTATGTTCTCAGCCACAGTAACTGTAATTGGTACCATGTGAACACCTCAGTGGTTCAGTCATACTAAGGCCAGCACTGAATGCAGGTAAGAAACAGCACCCAGAGTATAGCAGAGTCATTTATCTGTTTTCAGGTAGGCAGAAAAGCATCCAAGTATAACAGTCAATGGGAAATGTTATTAGAATCATTTAAATGTGAATTAATATTGTATGGAACGGAGTTTATTAAGACAGACCCCTGCAGATCAATTGCTGCGACAGGCATTGTCAGGCATAATGTGTATAGTAAACTGCAGTAACTGTATTACGTCTGTATAGTTTATTTGCTCCATTAGCATGGATGTCGACAGATTAACAAAATAAAGGCAGAGTCAGTTTGTTATATTCCGTTGGGTCTGCCTGGTGAAACAGGTTCTTAAATGGATTCTCTCCCGCCACGTGTTCTAATCAATCTTTGTTGCAATGCTTTGTTTTATGATTGTGCTATTCTGTTATAACCTACAGTTGAATAGGAATTTCAAAGGAAATAAAAAAAGGCCTGCTCACTCACATTTTCTTTAAAAACAGTAGATATATTATCAATTCCAAGGGTATGCAAACTTTTGATCACAACTGTATTCATGAAAATATAGGAACTGGGGTGAAGAAAAGTTGCAGCAGGTGCTCTGGACTGATGAGGTGAAATTTGAAATATCTGGGTAGAAGAACGCAGTTTGTTCTCTGAAGGGCAGGAGAGCAGTACAAGAATGTTTGAAGGCAACAGTGAAGCAGGGTGGAGCCCAATACCATTTTAATACCCACTTCAGACATTTAGATATATCTTTTAAAATTTCCTTTAATTGTTCTACAGGTTTTCTACTGCTTCTTAATTCCAGGGTAGTTAAATTCCCATCAGACTCTGTGCATTTTTATAGTAACTGGATCTTTTCATGGTATTGAGAGGCTTGCAACAAACTCACGACTGTTTATTATTATATTTCCCTTCTACCTAAAGAGCTTTATTTGCATTATTGGAATGCCATCAGCTAAATCTCACAATGATATCATATTGTTCATGCATGGTCACCATTTCTAGTTCCCTTATCTTTCCAAAGAAACCTATTGCATTAGGAAATATACAGTAACTTTTATTAGAATTTGCAATAACTGGCAAATAGGCCCTACTTGTTACCCAAGCTAACCCTAACCCATACTCCATGCCCTTACTGTATGTTTAAAATCTTTTCCAGCATCTTAGCCATTCTGTTCCTTTCCATTCAAGTGCAAACCATCCTAAGCATAAGAGAAAAGTAAGCACGGTACTCCAAAGAAACAAAGCTATCCTTCCCATGTCCATTGACCCATTCAAAGGATCGGTACAGCATTGTTACATAGGCTTAACACTGGTGCTTTATTGCAAATGGTTGGTCAGTTAATAACAACGGAGACACATTCTCCTAAATCGTGTATACAATAGCAGCATCATCAACTTACAGGGAAAGCCATTTTTCAATATTTCTGTAAAAAACAAATACATTAAAGCACAGGACTGAATAAAATACAGTGAAACGGAACATCCTATAATTTTCAACCAAACATTCTTGATATCATTTACCATAATAAACTAATTGTGGCCACATGAGTACTGAAAAGTTTACTCCTACAGTCTCTGTAATTAAGGGTTTTGCTACAAAATTGTAAGCAACTTTAGAAAAAAAAAAAGAGGTTTACAGATAAGTAATTGATTTGATGCTCCTGATTTTCCATTCCTACACTTCAAACTCAAATGCTGTAGCAGAGATTAAATAAAGCTGTTTAAAATTGTTCCATATCCTGATGGTTATTTATTCTAAATTCCATGGTGTAAACAGATGATGCTTAAGGATTTTATTGTAAGCCTTTGCTTTTATGCATTTCTTTCAAAGATCATAGAAGATTAAAAGTTGCCATAGCCAAAGTAACATTGCTTTGCTAAACATCAGTATCAAAATATCAATATAACCTACCAACATTACTTCCATTTTACATTCAAATATTCCCCCCACCCCCCACCGAATACAAAATAATTCTCAGAATGTCAGTAGTGAAGGCCACTTGTTTGTAGTTTTGGATAAATTAATAATGACATACAAAAATTAAAAACAAAATAAAAAAATATATAAATGCGCATTTTCCAGAATGCGGTGAGGTCAGAAATTGCCACCGAAATGCTACAACAAGAATAGTCCATATTTCAAAATAGTAACATTATGGGAAGCAAACTAGGAAACAAAAGCTTACCAGCTTAAAAAAAATAAAAAATAAAAATAATTCACAGAATTGTTTTTTGTAGGGAGTAAACATTTTATCATATTGTCTTTTTGCTGAATGAAGGTTTTCCCTCCCATATGACTAGCACAGGTGGGACCTTGGCCCAGAAGTCCAAATGAAAGTTTTAAGTTAAGAAGTTTAAGAATACAATTCCTCTGTATTAGCTTCTAAAATCAAGTCTGAAGTACATGTAATGTTTTATAGGTTTAGACGTGGGCACACAGGAGGTGGGCAGCAGGCAAATTCTCTCAATATACTGCGAGCCACGTCAATATTATTTTGAGCAATTTCAAGAGCCCTTTTAACTTCGTCAAATGAAAATCCCTCTCCCATCAGCTTGGCTATTTTTGCATCTACATTTTCAGAGCCATCAGCGCTATATGGTCTCCTGTGGTGTATTTCAGGTGCTGTCCTGCGGGGTAGTGGCTTGGGGGGCCTTGCTGGTGCTTGAGGACAATCTATAAAAATCAATTACAATAAACATGAAATTGTGTTAACAGTTGGAAATAGGTATCTGGTTTGTATGAGGTTTGTAAAGGCACATTCTTTACATACATATTTTCTATATATACACATTAAAAGTATTACATAATATGAATTGTATAGAGGATAGGATGGCTGTAGTCTGAATAGTTACACCAGCTACTACGTTCACCGTGGAATAAATTGTGTGTTTTTGCACAAGTAAATCATTCCCTTTTTTTGTGGTTGCACATCCATTACACACACATTCTTTATACATCATTTTAACTTACTCCACTGTTGTTGCACTTTATTAAGATACATGCTGCATACAAAGGGATCCTGGCAATATTTAGCCTGACAGGCAAGTACTTCATACCAGAAAACAGTTTTATAAATAAGGTACACCGTAGTAATAATACAAACAATGATAGGCACTGTCCAATAAACTATATTTATAAGGAACAATGTAAGTAAAAACCCGCCATTTTCCCTTGCCACCTTAAATCTATCATGTTTAGTGAAAACTTGCTCATCATTTATGTAAAATTATTGAAAGTGTGCACTTGCGTCTAGTCCCCATTATGTAAATGACAACTATACTTGTGGCCATCACTAGTGCATACGGAGTACACAGGAAAACCGAATATATTAGGGCAGGGCTTGACAAATTTGTTGTGAATCTAGGCGCCAGGTAAAAAAGTTAGGAGCCAGGATTTTTTTAAACTAACAGTTGGTCAGGAGGGATCCGATCATCATCAGCCCACTTACTAAACTCACAGCGTTTGACCTGGAAGCACCCTGGACTTTCAGGTCAGTGCTGTTTGTTTTTTTTTTTAAATACATTTTTTTCATTTTTTTAACTCTTTCGATGCTGATGTTCCATTGGAGCACAGCATTGACAGATATTTAGTCCCCACAAGCTTGTGGGGACAAATGTTAACCCCTGCAATGCCACGAATGTGTCATACACAATTGTGACATTGAAGGGGTTAACGCTGCACTGTCGCTCTCATGGAGTGATCAGGCAGCAGGGGGGTGTTGGGGCTGGTCTCCACACTCATGTGGAGACCAAAGAACCCTCTCACCCTGTCCCTGAAGCTGCCTCTGGCAGCTGGGAAGCAATTGCTGGTCTATAGACCAGCCACTGCAGGGGGGAGTCTATGATGACTGCTGTAGGCTTCTATGCCTACAGGAATCATCAAAGGGCTTGTGGGGGCTCGTTTTTTTTGCTGTTGCTGGTCTGCCTGGGCTTCCAGGCAGACCACCGGCAGCAGAGCCCCTTACAAAACGGGAGTTAACCCCTAAAACGCCGCGATCACGGCATTGAAGGGGTTAACGCTGCACTGTCGCTCTCAGGGAGCGATCAGGCAGCAGAGGGGTGTTGGGGCTGGTCTCCACACTCATGTGGAGACCGAAGAACCCTCTCCCCTGTCCCTGAAGCTGCCTCTGGCAGCTGGGACTCAATTGCTGGTCTATGGACCAGCCATTGCAGAGGGAGTCTCTTTGATGACTGCTGTAGGCTTCCATACCTACAGGAGTCATCAAAGGGCTTGTGGGGGCTCGTTTTTGCTGTTGCTGGTCTGCCTGGGCTTCCAGGCAGACCACCAGCAGCAAAGCCCCCAAAACGGGAATTAACCCCTAAATGCCGCGATCGCGGCATTGAAGGGGTTAACGCTGCGCTGTCGCTCCCATGGAGCGATCAGGCAGCTGGGGGGTGTTGGGTGAGGTCCCCAGACTTGTGTGGGGACCCAATCAACACACAAACCCCTTCCCTGAGGCTGCCTGTGACAGCTGAAAACACGATTGCTGCTTTTCCAGCAACCGCGTTTTCAGCCTACAGGCTCACTCCGTGGGAGTGATCTCAGGCTCGGGGGCGGGCTCGGAGTGGCTGTGCTTCAGCAGCGCCCCCGTGTGGTGACTCAGCCTCTTACATCCACAATTTTTTCTGGATGTAAGAGGCTGACAAAACCTAGGCGCCAGGACAAAATTCTCTGTCGCCATGGCGACCTGGCGCCTGGGATTTGTCGAGCCCTGTATTAGGGCATTTCTGTCAAAATCATGGAATATTAAATAGCTAGCTAATATTGAATTGATGCATACAATTACCTGAACACGATGGGAGATGATCATATTCTTGGGAAAGTCTGTTTAGCTTGACCTCATTTGTTACTCTCCGAACTGAACGTAAAGAAGCATCTACACAATGATCTGAAGAAGAAAAAAAAAAAAACAAGAATGAACCAGTTCCATTAAGTCTGTTAAAATGTAAAACAAAGCGGGATTTTATTATCATCAACTAGTATGCACAGCAAGACCATCTCTACTAGACTTGTGCATTCGTATTCAGGTGAACATGAAAACAAACACGAAGGGTGCGTTTTCCTTGTTCAACCCAAATACCGAAGAAATGAACATGGCAGCGGCAGAACGTACATGGAGAATCTTTGTGTTCGCCTTCGTTAATCTACTAATCTCCCTCGTCCCTTTCCCCATTTAGCCTACCTTATCTGCGCAGCATCGCAGGGGTTTATGGGAGTGGAAATCCGAGTCGCTCGTATGGACCCGGCCGAGTTTTGGCACCAGTCTGTACAAGCAACTATATTGGTAGCCAGCAGGGGGCTCGTCTGCCATCAACCAATGAAGTGCAACTGCATTTCATTAGTTCATGGCAGAGGAGCTCCCTGCCTGCGACCAATATAGTCGCTCGTACGGACCTTTAACTCTTTGAGTAGGCCCAGGCCAATTTTCAGCACCATGATTTTAAGTCTCTACTAGTGACAGCAAGGGGCTCATCTGCCATGAACCAATGAAGAGCAGGTGCATGGCAACCAATAGAGTTGCTCGTTTGGACCTTTAAAATCCTTCTGCCAAAGCTGCTGCGTACTGCGTTAACCCTGTATTAATCCCTTCTAAAAAAAAAAATGGCAAAAAAGAAGAAAAAAACCCCAAACACGAATGCACACAAATAATCGCCCCAACCAAACACAGGAACGGGTGGATATTCATGGAATCCGAAGATTTTTTTCCCCACAAAAGACTAACAGGATGAATTGGCCGGCCCCCAAGTCTAATCGCTACCACTGAGCAACTGAAAAGCAACATTAAAAAACCAAAACAACAACAATAATAATACAGAGGACAAAATTCAGAAGAACACATGCAAAGGCAAACACAGTAAACTCCTTTACTAAATGACATTGCCATACACTCTAAACAACAAAGATGCACTACAACCAAGGTGAAAGAAGATTTTATTTTTATTTTTATTTTTTTACCATAGGTGCATTTATTCTTTCAGCAATAGCCTTATACCATGTTAACTGTGGAGTCTATCCTGAACCAGATACCTTATAAAACAGACTACCGAACCAACAGAAGTAATCACATTACTCAAAATCTAAATAGCAAGCGCACAAGGGTATTATCAATGGTATAATTACAGTTTCCAAATCCAATGTTTACTATGACATAACCAAGAAGCAATTAGTAAATACATATAACACCAAGAAAAGCTGAAATGTTTGTCTACATCTTGAAAAACAATATTGTTAAGACATTTTTACCCATATTATAGGTCCACCTTTACAGAGATGCCAAACTATGAGATAAGAGTAATACAGACTTATAATATCAAGCAAGCTGTGATTTGAGCAAGCTAGGAATTGCTCATAGAGATTGTGCCATTTAATCCCCGAACAAAATCCACAATGATTTTTTCCTGATATGAAACTCACCTACCACATGCTGGTACTGATAAAAAAGGTTATGTACCTTGTACATTGTGTTTTGCAACTGTATGTTATAAAAGCCTAAGCAATTAAAAGGAAACGGTTCTCAGCTTGTAGCTCGCATTGCAACCAGAACAAGAGCCTAATAATCTAATAGTATTAATAAACCGTCCTCAAGCACAGTTAGCAGCTGTGACTTTAGATCGGCCTGAACAGCAGCCGCAGAATGAAGCTGGAGCTATACTGAAACTACTGATTAGATGCTTTACCTATAGCTATATCTGAAGCACTACCATACTAGGGGAGAGTGAACATTAACAAGTGTAGAGACATACTGGTACAGATAGAGAACAGAGCCCTTGAGAATTCAGAACCATGTAAGTATATGAGATAGCAAATAATCCCGGGTTGAGAACACAGCAAGTTCACAAAGTGTCTGTAACCTAGAGAACGAAGAATACCAAAGTGTGTACAAAAGAACATTTTGTAATTTTTTAGAACAAAATAGCTTGAGTTTATTTAAATAGGTTGGCTCAACCTCTTTATAATTTAGAGAAGAGAAGTACAGTAAGACAAAAGTGACTGGACACTGAAAAGCCATTACCTACTTACTTACCAAAATAAAGTTCAGGGCATATTTACAGATAGACCATGTGTTACATTTGTTCAATGTTCAAAGATAAAAGTATTGTATTTAAAATTGTAACATATTTACACTCATACATACAGATATAAAAATACATTTGTAATAAAATTAAAATGGACAATATGTATCTAGTGCATCCAGAAAAGACATGTTTATGTACAATTATATATTATATATATATATATACATACACACATTTACCATAGTTTTTGGTTTTCTGCTATTTCAACAATTTACTACAGTGTTTAAGTGATCTACAAACAAATCAATATATATGCCCCAGTGGTGTCTTGGGAATTTCAGACGGAAAGCTTTTTAGCAAGCCCCCAGGTATATGGAAATGGGGAAGATTAATACAATTCTTAGCTTTTTTTCCTATGTAAAACATGATGGTATTTGACACGCTGGAAAGAAATCAATAGAAACATAAAATGGAAAGAAGTAGTAATAAATGTCTGTTTATCTTGTTTTGTGGTTCTTTCTTTTGTACTACAAATCTTACCCAAAGGAGGAGGACATAAATCCACACCCGAATTCGGTCTGCTACCCGACGCAATGGGTTTTGAGTGCTCAGTGATGGAGGCACGTGCTGGGGGGGGTGGAGGCGGTGGGGGTTGCGAGGGAGGGGGGCTGTCAAAAGTCTCATCACCTGTATATGGACAGAATTCATGCATCTGTTTAGCTCAATTTCATCATTTACAGGGTAAAGGCTAACATTGTGCAATGATTCAAGCCACTGGCTAAGACTGTTATCCTAAAGACTTATCATACATGCAATCATAGGTGAAATGTCTTTACACTGAAATCCAAACAGCTGCCCTGCTTTTATGCAAGAATATTGTTGCGTCTAAATTTAAGGGTATTCTGAGGCACATTGAAATTTGTATCAGTTTTATCGGCGTAGTATAAATTACTGGACAAACCATGAAACTGACTGGAAATAGATTAGAAAACCATAAATTAACAAACATTGGTTGAATAAAGTAGCTTAAAACACTGGATTTTATATTAATTGGTTGGCTTCAGATATTGTACAGAATGACTGGTCTGGATTTTTATTTCTGAAGACACTGTACACAATGCCTGACTTAACATTGGCTTCCAAACATCACCAAAATTACTGCTCTGGAAGCATGGTCAATTGAGCAGTATGGCAATTAGAAGATACTTAAAGGGGGGCAAAGAAGACAAGGAAGATAATGAGATGATTGAGGAGAACAAAGTGAGCAGTGAAATGAAGGATTATGAATTAACCACCCCTCAACATGTTCAGCTGATTCTAAGGTAGTTTCCCCCCCAATGTAGCTGCTGTCGCCAGAAGGTCCGAAAGGAGGAGGTTAACATTATGAACCTGCTAATTTCAGAAAAGATTGCCCCGAAGGGATATAGAATACACAGCTTACACTTTGGGACATAGGATATGATTTTCCATGAACATGTTAGCCAAGAACCTGGAGCTTGCTTATGGATTTATAATTATCCCTCAATCTCATTAAATAACTTTTGTGATACAACAATGTCATTAAGTTTGACCTGATGAGGAGAGCCTTGTGCTGCAGATACACAAAATGATACATTTTTGCTTCCATTCTGTTATTTGGCTTAGGAAATTTTCAATTTATTTTTTTTTTTAAATATGATAGATGGTTCTGAAGCAGAAGAAATCTGTCTTGGACATT